>NC_056751.1:48259404-48594404 GCF_019279795.1 Protopterus annectens | reverse complement strand
TATGAAAAATAGTAGCAATGCCAAAAAAACAGAAACTAAATCAAGCCCCCCCCCCATATACCTCAAGCTAACATATACCAATTTCACAGTTGCACAACAAAGGGAAAATTCTCCTAAAAGAAAGGTATCTCTGCTGGTGCACACTTAGAAACCACACTGGCACTGGTTTTCTATAGAAAACAGTGACTGGGGAAATTCAACTTCACTGACTTGAAATTGCTCAGATTGTACCTCATCCATGCTTCACAAAGTAGTCAGCACTTTCATCTGTACATGGCTTGCAGTTGTTTTTTATTATTCCATTATATCATAAGATAGTGAACTGCGGTGGTGGTGCTGTGGTAGCGTTGTCGCCTCCTAGCAAGACGTTGTGCCGTTCGATTCTCAGCTAGAGCGTCTTCTGTGTGGAGACATGCATTAATGGGCGTACCTTCGTTGAAGGTTGTGCGTCAGGGCTGGTAACTCGGCACATAAAAATCTACTGCCAGTCATTAGCGGACCGGAGTTCCGCTGTGGCGACCCCTAACTGGGAAAAGCCGAAAGACACAAACAAACAAATCATAAGATAGTAAGGATCAACTAAAGGAAATTTTATTCCCCAGTTTTTGCTCAAAGTTTAGTCCTTTATTTCTCCTTAACATTTGTCAATTTTCTGTACACCCATTATTCCCCTTTGCACACATACCTGGCTGAACTTGTGAAAGAACTAAATGCAGGTTCAAATGTAAACAAAAATACGAAATAACCAGTAAGTGCACCAACAGCTGTGAAATAAATAAATATCCGCTGAAGCTTGAAAGAATCCAAAGTTTAATACGGACACATAAACGAACAAATCCTAGGTAGTAAGCGCTTTCACGTTATTACAACGCTTCATCAGACTTCTGACAGAAGTCTGATGAAGCGTTGTAATAACGTGAAAGCGCTTACTACCTAGGATTTGTTCGTTTGTCTGATGAAGCGTTGTAATAACGTGAAAGCGCTTAATACCTAGGATTTGTTCGTTTGTCTGATGAAGCGTTGTAATAACGTGAAAGCGCTTACTACCTAGGATTTGTTCGTTGGACTTTTACCAGGAGTGCTTTACTCAGCAGGTAATCATTTTTTCGTCTCATTCAAATGTAAACAAATGAAATGTAAACAAATGTTTGCAATGGTATTTGAAAAATTAAGCAAAATAAAGGTGCTATGAGGAGCAAAGCACTACACACACTACAGTGAGGCTGTTCCTCCTGTACTATAACAGTATATTCTAACATGATTGCACTTTGGGGAAATAGGGTTAATCTCACTGCAGTGATCACCTCTGGAAAACTAAAGCTAATGTGTGTGACAGGGAACAAAAAAACTGATCCCCATCAACAGATTAAAATTATTTTGTGTGAACTCAAGGTGTGCAGATTGAAATGAATGTGATATTGAACACTCTTGCTTAAGTTATTGATTCATAGCTGGATGCTTCCAGCATACTCTGTTTAATGTGAAGCTCATAAAAAGTAGAAGGAAAGTCTGTAGATGTGTTTTCCTGCAAGATGGTTGCTGCAGTAGAATTTCTTGATAGCCCTGTCAGCAGTAAAATTAGCTTACTATCAAGCTGCTCACTGCACAGACTGTTTTCTGCAGGCAGTAAGCAGTTAGAAAGTGCGGTACATGACTGGCTGTGTTCCAGATATCCTTGTTTACTTTGTATCATCTTGACCACTGAGGCTGAACTGTTGTGGAGAGAAAGTGCTGGAAGTGTATAGCTTGTATTGCAGAAATTAATGTGGTTTGGTAAATAAGTGAAATTTTGAAATGATATACAAATGATTATGTAATTTATTCTCCCTGGTGTTCTAACAAGATTTTATATGCCTGTTTATCTGGGCAGGTGTGGCCTAGAAGAGACTGGTCCTATGCAGCACATTATGTAATAGTCGTTTAGTGACATGTTTCTGAATGCTTTTTGTTTCTGTGTTGTTCTTTGCTGAGGAGTTGCAGAAGTGTTAACAATATTTCGTCCCGGCCTACTGAGCTACAGGTATAACTGATGTCTTTTCTGTCAGACAATGTGTGTGTTTCATTCTTGCTGTTGTATAAAAAACAAGCTAGAAAATAAAGCAGCATTACGAACAGTAGGCTGTGATCCTGGTCCTGTCAGGAAAGCTTACTGTCTCATCATACATGGTGATCTCCCTTTTGATTTTGTTAGCCTGCAGTTACTTCTTCTGTTTTAGACTTTTAGAGACACGTGTAGGATACGTTTATTGCAGCATGATTTCCATGTGCTTTATCACTGTTAGCAGTAGCTTTGAGGAAATAATATGTTCTTTTTGCTGCAGTTTAGACAGTGAAGAGCACATCTATCTCAGTGTTTGTTCAACGTAAATATTTAAAAGTATAATCTCCATGTGTCTTGAAAAGTCATCCTCATCTGGTTTGTTCAGCCCTTTCATTGATACTAATGGACTATTATAGCGATAATCCACACCTGGGTGTGGGTAATGCTGGATTTACCCACAGTTGGTGTGGTTTGGTCATGAGGGCAAAGCCCGGGGCGCCAAGCAAAGACAACCGTGGGTAAATCCAGCATTACCCACACCCAGAAGTGGGTTATTGCTATTATACAATGACATTATTTAAGAAAAAAAAAATTTACTTTTCTTAAATAATGGCATTTTATAATGCCTCCTTACTGCCCTTCCGCAGCTGTCTGGTATTCTGCGGCAGTTCTGATGTACTGCGCATGCGTATGCTTACGCAGTACATCAGAGCTGTGGGTGGAAGCAACCGAGAAAGCAAGATCTCCGTTGCTTTTTACAAACTATCTCGCTATGTTAAAGGAGTTTAACATAGTGAGACAGCTTTAAAAAAAGCAACGGAGAAAGGAAGATCTCTGTTACTTTTTTTAAAGCTGTCTCGCTATGTTAAACTCCACTAACATATAGAGACAGTGTGTAAAAAGCTGTAAAAAAAGACTTATACTAATGGAAAAAGTCCAGGCGACTGGACCTTTTTCCGTTAGTATAAGTCTGATTTACAACATGCATGCTGACCAATCAGCGTGCACATTTTGGAATATTAATGAGGGGGTCGTTGTATAATTCTAACTATACAACGACCCCCCCCATTAATATTCCAAAATGTGCACGCTGATTGGTTAGCGTGCACTTTGTAAATCAGACTTATACTAACAGAAAAAGGTCCGGTCGCCTGGACTTTTTCCATTAGTATAAGTCTTTTTTTTACAGCAACGGAGAACGCAAGATCTCCATTGCTTTTTACATACTGTCTCGCTGTGTTAAAGGAGTTTAACATAGCAAGACAGCTTTTAAAAAAAAGTAATGGAGATTTTCCTTTCTCTGTTGCTTTTTTAAAGCTGTCTAGCCATGTTAAATGGGTTTAACATAGCGAGACAGCTTTAAAAAAAAGCAACAGAGATTCTCCGTTGCTTTTTTTAAAGCTGTCTCGCTATGCGAGTCACTTTGTAAAAAGCAACAGAGATCTTGCTTTCTCCGTTGCTTCCACCCACAGCTCTAATTTACTGCATAAGCATACGCATGTGCAGTACATCAGAACTGCCACAGAATACCAGACAGCTGCGGAAGGGCAGCAAGGAGGCATTATACAATGCCATTATTTAAGAAAAGTAATTATTTTTTTTCTTAAATAATGTCATTGTATAATAGCAATTACCCACTTCTGGGTGTGGGTAATGCTGGATTTACCCACGGTTGTCTTTGTTTGGCCACTCGGCCTTTGCCCTCATGACCAAACCACACCAACCGTGGGTAAATCCAGGTGTGGGTTATTGCTATATTAGAATTCTGCTTGATTAAACTAAGCCCTATGAAAGTTGGAAAAATGAGGTTATGATTTGGACTCTGGTTACTGAGCTAGAAAAATAAAAGCATGCCGCTGCAGTTACTCTATCCCTGTAATGAGAAAGCTTTGAAAAATTCAGCAGAGGATCTAAATACATATGAGGGTTTGTCCACTTTAATAAATGGACATGATGCCTCTATGTTTCTGAGAGAGGAACAAGATCAGATTTATGAGACATAGTCTAATTAGACTTGGATTATCAGAGACAGAGTTCCTATGACAGATTACATAATTGATTTTGATCAAAGATATAGTAAATTCATAAATATGATATAATATAGTGCCCCCAGATACAATGATTGCTTTTAAGCCTTTAGATACTTCATGCTTAAATATAAAAGGTTGACAATTAGTACTGACGGCTTGCACTGAATTTACTTTGCATCAGTGAAGTCAGCCCTAAAGTACGTTTTTGCAGTAAAGGCGTTAAGCACTGCAATGGACAGACACAGTGTATTTCACAATGTAGAAATGAGGTAACCGGTTAGTTACAAATAAAGAGTTTGCGAGAATGCCATTGCCAGTTGTAAATTTACTAGGTAAGAATATCTAATATGCCATCTAGCACCTGTCAATGGACTAAGGACTGCCAAAAAGTGGAGACTAAGTTAAAATAACTGTGTAAAGCAAAACATATTTAGCTATAGAAAAGTTTAATGTAACCTTATTTGCCAAAGAGCCTGTTTCAGATGCAGAGATTTTTGTAGTAGAGTCTTTTGTATCACCTGTGATTGATACCACATATAGACATAGACTACCATATCAGTAAACTCAGAATGAAGTGGGAAATATGCTGAAAACTGAGACACTGAAGATACCAGTAAAATTAGGCACGTTACGTGTGATCTTGAGTGTTTGTACTTCCAGCTGAGTCATATCTGTTACTAAGTAAGACATCCTTTGAAAGGTAAGGATCAGTATTGGACATGGAACGTGGCAAAGCAGTGAGGTTTAACTAAACGTTCTAGATAAGACCTTCCATGCAACCATTGTGAGAATGACATCCTCACAATTTTAGAGAATATGGCCAGGCAGGAGAAATAAAAAGTTTTAAAGAAACTGCTTCTTCAGTTAAGGCATGCTTCTGTGCATAGACTACAGGACCCAGGATCCAGATTATTCAAAAAGTTGATTCTAATTTGTTTGTTGAACAATGTAATATTTTTTTGGAACACCTTGAACTTAAATGGCAAGTGTTTTTATGTGTGGATGTTTTTCCTGGATTAAATGAGACCATTTCCATTAAACTCTTGTTAAAGTATAAATATATTTAACTAATTGTTTCTGTTAGGATGTTTAACTGAAATGAAGCAGTCATTTGTTGCTTTATTGTGTTAATTAGTGATGTATCCAGATAGGCTAATTGTTTTACTGATTCCAAGTAATGGTGTATAAAAGTGTATTTAGTGTTTCGTTTAGTGTTTCTCTTTAGATGTTCTATAAGTAAAAGAAGGAAAGTGCTAAATATTGATTGACTCCTTTTTATTAATGTTTACAGTGGTTTTGGGTTTTGTTTTTTATCCAAAATATTAACCTATGTTTATTTTTCTTTCATAGAGCAAGAGATTCTTAAGTCTGAATTTCATTTGTTTGCTAACATTTACTGAGGCATCTGTCTTATAGGAGACTACTGTTGCAACTTGTTTCTAGTTGCTTTATGACAATTTGCAGCAGATTTTGGTATTGAGTATGTACTCTTTTGCTGAAGTTTAGACTCTGTACTGTGTGTGTATATCCCCATGATATGGTATTTATGTAGCTTGGATGTTCAAAATAGTCAACTGTTCTTGTTTTGTAAACAAGATACTGTGACTAGGGTGGGGGGAAAGGAGGTACCTACCTCAAACATAGAGTATCAAGGGGTATGAATGTCAATGGAGAACAGCTGCTTATATTGAGGGGATTTATTTATACAATTGCTGAAATGAGCATGTTTAGTGTCTTATGTCTAGCACAAAGCTTCTATAAGCTTATTGCTACAGTTCAGAACTGTGTTGGAACTTTTTTTATTTGGAAGGGGGAGCACCATTCTGGAGACTGCCCCAGGGTTACAAATAACCTTTCTGGAGCTCTCTTGAAAACTCAGCTAGTTTATTTAACATTTTCAGGGTATGGCTTGCAGTGACCACAGATTTGGAGTGTGACTGTAGAAATGATTATGAGAAGTATTTAGAAGTTGCCACACCGGGACACTGTTTTTCACCTGTTTTTTTACATCATTCATGCATTTCACTTCTGTTATTGGAGATCTTTAGAAAGCTAACAGCTGGAATGCAGAGCATTATGCATTAATATCATTATATTACTCATTCTGAGACCATTGAGAAATAGTTTATTGCATCCCAGATTAACCAGCAAGGAACAGAAATTAAATGTTTCAGTGACAAACAATGGTTAGAAATAGTTATTTTTTTGCAGTTTCATTATGCTTTTTAAAACATATTTCAGACACAATACCACCATACATTTTGTCACATGAAAAACAGAGCGATAGATAGATGGATGGATGGATGTGGCATTGATTAAGTATTGCAATAAAAATGTATTCACATAACCATTATTAGTCAGTTATGACCATTCTGTCCTTGTCTTCCATCATTTAACTCCATTCTGCTTGCATCATCAGTCACTGGAGCTAAATCCTTTCCATCATACTGGGAAAAATTAAACGTGCAAACTACATGCATATAACTTACTGAAACCATCACATACACACCTAACTGAAATACCCATAAATGAAAAATAATGATGAATAAAGTAACGTAGGTAAGATAAGAACAATTGCAATTAGTCAAAAGCTAAAAATAGTGCCAAATTTATTCTACAAATGAAAATAAAATCTACAATAACTTAAAGGAAACATAAAACAACTTATAACACAATAATATAAAAGTCACATAACTCATTAGGCAGTTAAAACACATTCAAGAGAACAACAGTACAAGCCAGTATAGGCTATACATTCTCACATGCAGCCGAAAAGAAGAAGAAAAATCCCTTCGGATTTATCTCACACTGAAAGAGATGTCACGTATAGAACTGCATTTCAGAAAAAAATGCAACCTAAAATATAAACGTGCCTCAGACACCATAAGTAAAAAGTACTTTGCTTAATGTGGAGTGGAAGAAAGTTCCTTAGAAGTGGAACTTTCTGTGATGCAAATGTATGCCTCCAACGTGTTCTGTTTACTTTGCAAAGGGTATTGAAATTCCCCACGTGTATATTTATAATGCCACTAGACTTGCAAATATGTAATATGTCTGATAGACAAGGGTCTGCTGAAACTCAATACATGAGGCAAAGACTGCCTGTCAGTAGCCTGTTTGATATTTGGAAGAGGGACAAGGCTTTGAGGTGGTCTGCCTAGTTTTTACAATTTAAGCCTTTGATTTTTTTTTTTTTGAGTGAGAAAACATTGTAGTCATTCCAGTTTTGACAAGTGTTATGAGCAAGTATGTACCAAAAGGGGCATTGTACTCAAACGATTATCCTAATGAGTGTCAAGTACAATGGAATGATTGCTTCTGTGGATCTGGCAGGCATTACCTTTAGATATAAGCTGTGGATACATGGTCGTTAAAGAACAGCTCATTGACGACACAGATTCCCAGATCCCTAACTGCAGGATCAGTTTCAGGGGCCTGTTGACAGTATGAGGTCATCTTTGAGGATCTTGGTGTCCTCTAGGGAGTTTATGATAACAACAAGTTTTAAAAAAAATCTTTCTTTCTTGAGTAAATACTTCTTCACCCACGAACTATCTCCTTCAGCAGCGTGAAGTTTTCTACAAGAATCACACCACAGAGATCTTAAGCCTCCTCAAGCAACACAGCGACAAGAAGGGAAAGAAGAGTAATGGAAAAGGGTGAAATATTTCTTAAAAACCTTTTCTGTTTAGAAGAATCAACAGAAACACAAGGACATATTTAAAAGTGACCAGCAAGATAAAGGACTCCATATCTAATGTTAGAACTCTAGTTATGCAAAAGCTGGGAAATTTGCAGGAGGACCACTAGTAGTATGGACGAGTAGTAAGTGTTTTAACTAGTAACGTAGCTAATCTTCTATGGGCTGTTACTTTATGTAGGGATTAGGTTGAATGTTACTAAATAAAAGGGAATGAAGCTTGTTTTGACTGCTAGAAAGTGTACTATTTATAGTTAATTGAGATAAAATGTTCCTTTTGCATGTTTTCAATTAAAAAACGCTTTAATGGAGGTGTGTTTTAGTGAAGAGTTGAACTGTCAGGAAGGATAGGGTAAGTCCCCAGTTACACCACATAACTAATAACAGTTTATCCTGTGTAGTGATGTCTGTCTGGGTGAAAGTCTGCAGTAAGAGTAAGAAATGGACAGTTTAAGCATAGAGAGTCTTTTAAAGGAGGGAAAGCATGTGTGACGATTGGGGAGATATGGGCGAAGGCTGCCAGCCTAGTCAAATAGAATTTGATATATAATTCTGGCATTTGTAAATAAATGTAAAATACAAGCAAGTTTTCTTGAGTGTAGAAAAACACTGTAAAATATGAACTTCTAGATTGTTACAACATTGCCCCCTTGCTGTAAAGAAAAACTAAGTCAAGCCTTTCAAATTTGTCTTTTGAAATTGAAATGATTTTATGACATTCTTTGATCTTTAAAGTTGGTTTCAGTCAGGCTGGCTGAAGACATTCTGTCTATTGTGTTAACTAAGAACTAATTGCTAGAGTGTATATGTGAAATGCCTTTTAGTGTTGTATTCTCCTATGCAAGTGTTAGCTGGCTAGATAATGTAAATGGAGTTTCTATTAGCCTGGGAACTCAGAGCAGGTGTCAAGATGATGCAATATGAATACTGGGAAAACCCAAGTGTCAAAAATGATGTAATCTGGGGAGGACCCAGAGACTTGTTTGTTAGTGATGTTTTATAAACTATTTCTCACAAGAAACTAGAGAGCATTTTGATCTTGATATCCAACTTACCAGCACTCTGCTTATGCTCACATGTAAGTTTAGCACTGTGATTTCTTGTAGAAATAGTTAAAGCTAGTAAAGATTAATTAGGTGTTTTTCTTTGAAATTAGACCTGTCCTACTGTATTATTTTAAGTTTCTGTGTGATCTCTGAACTGTTACATATCTCTGTGGTGTAGTAGTTTTGTCTTGTGTTTTAATTATTTATTATTAAATATTTTTAAAACCTTCTACCTGTGGCTGTTTTGTGTAGAGATAAGCTCTAGAATACATTGCATATTTATAGAGGTTATTGTAATAGGTCACTCTAAAGTAAGTCTTGACGGTTAGTCATACTACCATTGGATAATAATATTGCACAGTAATAATTGGACACCCTTTTAAGGGCCATTTAGTAGCTGATGTTATTAATTGGGTAGTGGCAGTAATTATTAATGTATAGTCTGGGTAAAGGGGCACAGCTGGAGAATCTGTGTCAGCCTTTCTCAGGAGTGTCTGTGAAGTTGTATCAATACTTATCTCAGTGTGTATGTGTTGTGTCAGCTATTTGGCAGGGACACAAAGCACTGGTTGGACAGAGAGGGTACTGGAGGTTTTAGCTTGCCCAGTTAGGCTGAGACCTAGTCCCTATAGCTGTGCCAGTGGGGAGTCTTATTGGGGATCTGGTGAGCAAGAGAGCAGCTAGCCCCAGACTGACTGTGATCTCTGTGTGCACTTAAGGGAAATTGTACTTTACTGTGTGCATTAGTTATCCTTTCCTCTTCTAGGAGATAACCTCCCTGGTGTTAGTGGTGAGGATTGAGGCTCCTTGATTGCTGGGCCAGGGCACAGTCATCACGAGTGTTTGGCAGTGGTGGGATCTACTTCACATACTAATTGACTTATAGTGGTGTGGGTAGAGCAAATTCCTGTAACATATGTACAGTGATCTCTAAAAGTGTTTTGTACTCTAAAACAGCCACGGAGTGTATACTCTGAGTTCAGATCACAATTGTTTTATTTCTTTTGTTAGCTTAGTGTTAGTCAGAGTGAGCAGGCAGCATATCAGCAGAAGGGTACGGAAAGCTGACAAGGAACCAGCTGGTGGAGATGTGCCAGGCTAGGGGAATGGTGCATGGAAACCTGACTAATGCATACCTGATTGCAGCCTTGGTTACAGCTGCATCAGAGAACAGCAGTCTGGAGGACAATCAGACTGACAGAGTAGATGCAATATCCTCAGAGAATGGACAGCTCAGCCTTTCTGCAGCGGACTTAAAAATCCAGCTGGAGCTAAAGAGAATTGAGTTGGACGCCAGGCGTATGGAACTGGAAGCAGTCTAGAAAATGAGGAGTCTACAAGCTGAGGAAAATGAATGGCAGAGGAGGCATGAGAGGGAAATGCTGACTCTTCACCAGAGTCATGTAGGTAATGGGGAAGGGAGTAACCAGACCCCAGAAGCATGAAAGGTCAGTAAATGTCTTCCACAGTTTAAAGAGGGGGATAATTTTGATAGCTTCATTCATATGTTTGAGTGGGTATGTAAACAGTATGAAGTTGACCAAAGGCTCTGGGTACGGTTCCTGACCCCCTTACTCCATGGTAAAGCTGTAACTTCTTTAGCAAAAATGCATGACACTGATTGTTTTGATTATACTGCTGTAAAAAGACATTTATTAGAATGTTTTAAGCTAACAACTGAAATGTATAGGAAAAAGGTTTGTGAGCATAGACGCAAGGCAGATGAAAATGTATATGAATATGTTGCTGAACTGAGCACTTATTTTCATAGCTGGATGAGTGGATGTCAGGTCACCACTTTTGAAGGGCTGGCAGACCTTTTGGTAAGGGAACAAGCCCTTAGCACTTTGCCTGAGGACATGAGGATCTGGTTAGTTAATAGACAGTGTGCTACTTCAGAGGAGTTGGGGAAGAAGGGAGATCTATACCTAGCAAGCAGGGCAGCCCTGCACAGGAAAAGGACTCCTAGTACTGCTCATGGGACTAAAGGAACCCATGGTGAGCAGCACAGACTGCCCCAACAGAATCTGCCAGAGGAAGGGGAAGCCACTAGTCCAGGTACACATTCAGGAGCTAGGGTTAAATGTTTTGAATGCAACCAGTGGGGTCATGTGGCATACAGATTTCCATGGAGGCAAGGTGTGGAACCAAAGGAGAGGGAGCCATTAAGTGGGAAAGACAAAATGCCAACAGCAGGTTGTCTTGGAACAGCAAGGGTATCAAACTACCACCAGAGGTTATATCCTCATGTAGTGAATGGCAAAGGGGCCATTGCTAAGAGAAACACACCCTCTGATGTAACCATTGTAAAGCCTGCACTGGTTACAGAGGAGCTCTACTTGCCTGGGTAGTCCACTCCAGTCAGGGCTTTAGGAGGGATCCCATTCCAAATACCTTTGGCTAGGGTTCACCTTGACTTCGAGGGTAGAAAATGAAGCCAGCAAGTAGGTATGTTTGAGGATATACCTGCAGATGTCCTGATAGGGAATGATTTTGATATTGCAGTACCCTGAGCTTGTGCAGTTATACACAGTCAGGCTTGGAGACAAGCATGTAAGTCTGGTAGCCTGGGGAAGACCCAGACAGACTGCACACTTGCAGCCAGGACTGCTGAGGTGGTTACTTCAGGGAGGGAGCTGCTCTGTAGCAGTGAGACTGAAGGTGAGCCACAGCTGCTTGTGGGTACTGATGGTCCCTTGGACAGATTGACTTCAAAGGTAGAGGTGAGTAGTAGTACCCAGGCTGACAGTGAGGCACTGCTGTCAGAGGATGCCAGACTTCCTGTGGAAGGGGAGCTGGGAAGGGTTACAAGGAGAGACTTGAGACAGGCTCAGCTCTCAGACCCTACATTGCAAGGCCTGAGGCAGGTAGCTAGGGAGGCACCTGATTCTCAAGGGAAGGGGGTATCTGTATACTGGGAACAAAGGGTTACTGTACAGAAAGTGGACCCCTGAGGGAGGGCTAGAAGGTGAGAGAGTACAGCAGTTGGTAGTGCCTAGAGCTTACCATCTGGCGCTTCTAGCCATAGCCCATGATATTGCCTTTGCAGGTCATATGGACATAAAACATACAAAGAGATGTATTATGTAAAACTTCTATTGGCCTGGAATTTCCAGAGATGTAACAGGGTAGTGCAGGACCTGTGATCAGTGCCAAAAGGTAGGCAAGGCAGGAGGCAACGTGAGAGCTCCTTTGATGCCTTTGCCTGTGATTGAGTAGACATTTCAGGGGGTAGCTATGGATATTTGTGGCTCCTCTGAGTTTCCCAAGTTCCACAGGGAAAAAGTATATCCTAGTGATTGTAGATTATGCTACACGATACCCTGATGCAGTGGCTTTGCCCTCCATTGAGGCCGAGAAGGTGGCAAATGCTTTGTTAGAGATTTTCAGCAGGGTAGGTTTCCCAAATTAAATACTGTCTGACAGAGGTGCCAATTTTATGTCAGACCTACTGGCTTGTCTGTGGAAGTCCTGTGGGATGAAGCACATGAAGACCACCCCCTACCATCCCCAGACTAATGGTCTTGTTGAGAGGTTAAACTCTACAATCAAGTCCATGCTATGGGCATTTGCACATCAGTTTAAGAGGGAGTGGGAGAAATATTTACCCCATCTGTTGTTTGCTTACAGAGAGGTTCCCCAAGAATCCACAGGTTTTTCACCCTTTGAGTTGCTGTATGGCCATAGGATGAGGGGTCCTGCAGATTTAATTTGAGATGAGTAGGAAGGTGAGTGTGAGTCTCATAAGGAGTCTGTTGTGGCATATGTTCTGAACCTCAGGACAAGGCACAGGGAACTCATGGGCCTGGCCCAGTAGAACCTGGCAGTAGCCCAACAACAGAAAAAGGTTTGGTATGACAGGAATGCTCGAGCTAGAGAGTATGCTGTAAGGCAGCAAGTGATGGTTCTCATTCCTGTCAGACACAAATTGCAGGCAGCGTGGGAGGGACCCTACAAGGTGGTAAGAAAGGTAAGTGATGTCAACTACATGGTGGAAGTGCTAGGCAGATGGCAGGGGCACAAATTGTACCATGTTAACATGATGAAACCTTACCATGATAGGGAGGCCCTTGTGCTGAGCATTTGCAGTGGATTGCAGGAGGAGTCTGAGAGAGATCTTGTAACTGATCTCCTCAGTGAGGCTCGGGCTGACATCTTGGTGGAAGGGGTAGCAATGTCTCAGCAGCTGTCTCCTACCAAGGTTCGAGAAATCTGAGCAGTGTTGCAGGAGTTTGGGGGCATGTTCACTGGGAAACCAGGGAGCACAGGTGGATACAGGACCCCAAAGGCCTATTAGGTAGGCCTCTTGTAGAGTGCTTGAGAGAGTCAAACAGATTCTGAGGGAGGAGGTACAGGAGATGTTGAAACTAGGGGTAATTCAAGAGTCCAACAGTCCCTGAGCCTCACCAGTGGTGTTGGTGCCAAAGAAAGATGGCAGCAACTGTTCTGTGTGGATTACAGGAAATTAAATAGTCACACAGATTCAGATGTTTACCCCATGCCTAGGACAGATGAGGCCCTAGAGCAGCTGGGTGGGACTAAGTATCTTACAACCATTGATCTTACCAAGGGTTACTGGCAGGTGTCCATGACTCCCAGTGCTAGAGAGAAATCAGTCTTTGTGACTCCTTTTGGCTAGTATGAGTTCACAGAGATGCCCTTTGGGATGAAGAATGCCCCAGCGACTTTCCAGAGGCTGGTAGATCATATCTTAGCAGGAGCAGGAGGGTTTGCCCTTGCTTACATGGATTGTATTGTTATCTACAGCCATTCCTGGCAAGAGCACCTTCAGCATGTCAGGGAGGTGCTGGGAAGATTACAGAGGGCAGGGTTGACCATTAAGCTGAGCAAATGTCAGGTGGGTATGACAGAGGTCTCCTACCTAGGAAATAGAGTGGGGAGTAGTAAGATAAGGCCAGAACATGCCAAAGTGGAAGCTATTCAGGCATGGCCTGCACCTGTTACCAAAAAGCAGGTGAGGGCATTCTTAGGGACAGCAGGGTACTACAGAAAGTTCGTTCCCAATTATAGTACCATAGCTGCTCTCCTCACAGACCTGACAAGGAAGAACAGGCCAGATAATGTAGTGTGGACCCCAACATGTGAGCAGGCATTTCAGAAGCTTAAGGAAGCTTTGGGAGGACCCCCTATGTTAGCCAGTCCAGACTACAGCAAAGACTGTTGTGCAGGTGGATGCTTCAAACTATGGGGTGGGGGCTGTACTTAGACAGATTTTTTCAGAGAGAGAAGAGCACCCAGTGGTTTATCTCAGTCATAGGCTGCAACCCAGGGAGGAATGCTATGCAGCCATAGTGTGGGCACTACAAAAATTTCAGCCTTATCTGTATGGAAGAAAATTCACTGTGATGACAGATCACAACCCTCTAACATTGTTAAACAGAGCCAGTCAGCAAAATGCCAAGTTGCTAAGATGGAGTCTGGGGTTGGAAGCATATGATATGTCAGTGCAGCACCGCAGCGGGAGTAGCAATGCCAGTGCAGATGGGCTGTCAAGACAGGGAATGGGGTGAGGTACACCCAGACAGATCTGACACTCTCAAGCGATGTTTCTCAAGGGGCACTTGAAAAACTTGCTTGAGTTCCCGGTGGGGGGGAGAAATGTGATGATTGGGGAGAGATGGACAAAGGCTGCCAGCATAGTCAAATAGAATTTGATATATAATTCTGGCATTTGTTAATAAATGTAAAATACAGGCATGCTTTCTTAAGTGTAGAAAAACACTGTAAAATGTGAACTTCAGGATTGTTATGACATTGCCCCCTTGCTGTAAAGAAAAACTAAGTTAAGCTTTTCAAATTTTTCTTTTGAAATTGAAATGATTTTATGACATTCTTTGATCTTTAAAGTTGGTTCTGGTCAGGCTGGCTGAAGACATTCTGTCTATTGTGTTAACTAAGGACTAATTTCTAGAGTGTATATGCAAAATGCCTTTTAGTGTTGTATTCTCCTGTGCAGGTGTTAGCTGGCTACATAATGTAAATTGAGTTTCTATTAGCCTTGGAACCCAGAGCAGGTGTGAAGATGATGCAGCATGAATACTGGGAATGCCTAAGTGTCAAAAATTATGTAATCTGGGGAGGACCCAGAGACATGTTTGTTAGTGATGTTTTATAAACTATTTCTCACAAGAGACTAGAGAGCATTTTGATCTTGATATCCAACTTACCAGCACTCTGCTTATGCTCACATGTAAGTTTAGCACTGTGATTTCTTGTAGGAATAGTTAAAGCTAGTAAAGATTAATTATGTATTTTTCTTTTAAATCAGACCTGTCCTACTGCATTATTTTAAGTTTCTGTGTGATCTCTGAACTCTTAGATATCTCTGTGGTGTAGTAGTTTTGTCTTGTGTTTTAATTGTTTATTATTAAATATTTTTAAAACATTCTACCTGTGGTTGCTTTGTGTAGAGATAAGCTCTAGAATACATTGCATATTCATTGAGGTTATTGTAATAGGCCACTCTTAAGTAAGCCTTGACTGTTAGTCATACTACCATTGGATAATAATATTGCGCAGTAATAATTGGACACCCTTTTAAGGGTCTTTTAGTTGCTGATATTATTAATTGGGTGGTGGCAGTAATTACTACTGTATAGTCTGGGAAAAGGGGCACAGCCGAATAATCTGTGTCAGCCTTTCTCAGGAGTGTCTGTGAAGTTGTATAAATACCTATCTCAAAGTGTGTGTGTGTTGTGTCAGCTACTTGGCAGGGACACAAAGCACTGGTTGGACAGATAGGGTATTGGAGGTTTTAACTTGCCCAGTTAGGCTGAGACCTGGACCCTATTGCTCTGCCAGTGGGGAGTCTTATTGGGGATCTGGTGAGCAAGGGAGCAGCCAGCCCCAGACTGACTGTGATCTCTGTGTGCACTTAAGGGAAATTGTACTTTACTGTGTGTATTAGTTATCCTTTCCTCTTCTATGAGATAACCTCCCTGGTGTTAGTGGTGAGGATGGAGGCTCCTTGATTGCTTGGCCAGGGCACGGTCATCACAGCATGCACCATAAATGTTATGTGTGTCTTAGAAATAGAAGTCTAACCCTAATGCTTCTAAGAAGGTAGTGGGCTGAGATGAAGTTTTAATCAGTGGATAGGGAGGAAAGAAGTAACATAAGGGAAAACTGATTAAGAAAATAAAATTATAAGCACAAAAGATTCACAGAGGGCAATTACTGTAGGGATTGTACCAGCAGGAAAGTAGGGGAAATAGAGCTCAGGGTAGACTTGGTGATTTGTAGTTAAAGAATAAGTGCAAAGACACCAAAATAAGGGAAACTTATTTGAAGAAAAGGTAGACATTATTTCAGATTTTAAAGCTATTCTATATAGTTCTAGATGTTTTAGTTATTTCTTAACATAAATGATATGTTTGATTATAGGTTATGGAGCAGAAAGCAAGAGGTGGGTACAATAACTGTTAAATAAAATGACCACATGCAGGCTCAAATTCAAGAACAGTAGGAAGGAAAAGACAAAGATGTTTGAATAATATAAGCAATAATGTCTTCAAAAGGAGAGCGGAAAGGGAAGGCTAGTTAGGCACCTAAACATTTGTTATATGGTAGTACAAATGTGGATGAGAATACAGATTTTATCATGGAATATAAATGGTCTTTCAGGCTGAGATAAACAGGAGAGAACTTTGGCACACATTAAAATAAATAAATCACAAATAATTAATGTTGCAAGAAACACATGTAACGAAGAAGGAACATCAACAGCTGATAAAAAGGGTATAGAGAGGAACACATGGCAGAATATCTTGTGGCAGCAAAAAAGAAGGACTAGATATTTTCATTGAAAAGGTATGCCCATCTGGAGTAAAGGAAGATAAAGTGGACTGCATGGGAAGATGTTATTGTAAGAGTTTCTTTTGGGGTTGTAGGCTATCTGTCATGTGTATGTATATACCGAAGATAAAGAAGGATGCGTTGAAAGATAATACCTCTGGACTGGAATATTACTTTGTAGAAAGAGGATGTGAGTAGTGGACTCAGGAAAGCAACAGTTGCAAAACAAGGAACATTCTAAAAAAAGCTTTTTAAAAATTTATGGGCTGTTGGACATTGGGGCAGTCACTGAGAAGACCAGGGAATATATCCATTACTCACAGAGGCATGATTCACAGGAAAGTTAGAGCGGATTTCTACAACTAAGAAACATGGGTGCTTAATTAAAATTTTTAAAATGTGCCATGTTATAATTTTGGACAACACAGTGTTTAGTGTGGAACTATATCTCCCAACCACAAGCAGGTACTGGTGATTCCTACACTTTTGATTAATTGTCTATAAGCATAGATAGTTTACATGAAATTTATAAAATAGTTTGTTAGCTGACATGGACTCTAGTGCAGACCAAACAGAAGTAAGATGAAAAAAGTTGAAAGAGATGATGAGAGAATCGACACTAGGGAGATAATCATAAGTCTTATCTGGGTAACTTCAAATACGGAAGGAGCTGCAGGCAAAGGAGTGGTTGACAGGATAGGTGCCAAAGAGGAGATGGATGCAGAAAAAAAGAAATCTCGATGAATACCTTGATGCAATATGCAAATGTAAATGTAAAAGTGCTTCTGTTATGCATTTTTTTTAATATGCATCAAATATACAAAAATTATTAGGTTGAAAATTAAGACAGCAGTCGGTAGAGGGAGTAATAGTTAAGATGAAGGATGAAAATACAGATAACATCTACAGTTATCCTACAAGAATAGAAGCAATACTAAATAACTTCTATATTGGTTTATAAAGATGATAGACGATAGGTGAGGAAGGAGCGAAACATTGTGGAATTTTTTTGAAGGGATACAACTTCCAAGGCTTGACAGGGAGGAATCTGAGGAATTAAGCCGTGGTGGTGCAGCGGTAGCATTGTTGCCTCACAGCAAGAGGTTCTCCCATTTGATTCTTGGCTGGAGCACCTTCTTTGTGGAGTCTGCATGTCCTCCCTGTGGTCGAGTGGAGTTCAAAAGACATGTGTGAATGGGCGTGCCTTCATTGAAGGCTGGGCGTCGGGCTGGCACCTCAGCACCCTAAAAAATCTACTGCCAATCATTAGCGGACCGGAGTTCGGCTGTGGCGATCCCTAACGGGAAAAGCCGAAAGAAGAACATTGCTGGAGGAAAATTAAAATTGGTTAGGGAAGAAAGTCACTAATACTTCTGTAGGGAATATGGCATTCTTATAGAGCTAAGGAGGGAGAGGGATGCATCTTAGTCAAAATATGGCATATTTTGTTTGACAGTGATACTCTCAACATGGGGAAAGGTAAAGAAAAATATCTTAAAGTTAATTAAGGAATACTTTCCCTAGATTTAGATACCACAATGCAGGCACTGATAATGTTTGTAGTTTTCCAGATTGTTTATATTGGTTATTACAGTGTAGTCTTGGCCAATTAGGGTGTGTTGAAAAAGATTCAGGGAAAACCAAAGTTGAACAGCAAGTCTGAATTTCTTCTCTTAATTTTGATTTTTGTTGAGGCCAGCAATAGATGAAAAGGCTGTTAAAAAAACTGTAAAATTTAGACCTTGCAGCCCTCTGGCTTAATGCAGTCGTTTCCTCTACAGTTATCAGAGTTCTGCCTTGCTACTTAAAATGAGTTAAATGAATGAATAAATGCAGAAAAAATTAAGAGTAAGACAAACTGGGAGAAAAGAAAGAAAAAGGTAATCAAGATGGTATAAGTAAGCGATAAGGGAGCGGTGAGGGCACTGCAATGTGTGTCTGTGTGGGGGGGTGCAGTGGGCAGCAGGTGGGTGCCTTGGAGCCCCTTCACCTAGGGGAGCAGTTTACCTAAAGCCATCCATGCTATTTTGTTCTCAAGCACTGCCACCAAAAGTCAGGGATCTGGGCTATCAGGGACTCTGGAAGTGAGCTAAAATGCATTTTCTTGGTACAATGTCCTTCTCTTGATCATATTAAACGCATAGTGTACACAGTTTAAAAAGTTGTTATTCTAATGGAAGTGGGGCTAGTCTGTTTATGAAAGCAGCTAATCTGCACTCCTTTGATAAGAATTAAACTGTCATGAATTTGGATTGTATGATAGCACTGTATGTACATGGAAAGTGGACGCACGTTGTTGTGGGTGACATTTCTTTCTCATTTTCACAGACAGACATGAATGGTGTTTCTATTTTAAAATAGTTTGCTTATGCTGGGGGGGGTATCCTGCGTGTAAATGGTAAAATAGTTCTGTTAAAATAATTATCACAGCTTTCGTTTGCAGACAGTTTACTTCTTCACAAAGAGATGTATTCTGTCAAAAGGAGGCTTATCCTAAAGGAACATTCTGAGTGTTGAAGGAACTAAGTATTTTTTTTTGTTATTTTGCAATGTTAATAACGATGCAACCTATGTTTTTGACTTTTCAGGACTGTTGTTTTTGTTATGCATTTTTTCATTAGATTCATGTTACTGCAAACTTGTACACAAGGCCAGATTCATTAATGCCTATGCTAAGTATACACGATCTGTATTCAAGAACATCCCACCCACATTTCTTGTGCTTTCTAGTCAGACAGATTACACAAAATGTACTGTAGCCTACACTTTGTGGTAACCTTTATGAATCCCCCTCAATATTTAAGGCTGCAGGAAAATCAGTAGGAAAACTAAAATTAGGAGGAAGAAGGTGTGAGTTATGCTTATGCTGTCTGTTCACTCAGAACGGTGAAAACTTAGTTTATACGCAGCACAGTTTTTTATGAGTCCCAGGGATTGTCTTTTCTTAATGGGGCAACAACTAACATGTATGTCAGTATGTACTCTAGTATTCTTAACCCCATTATCCTTGACTCATCAGCTATACAATACCTTGTTCCCTGTTCTAGCTTTAACTATTAACTACGAACATCTAACAAGTCACACTCCTTACCTCAATTCTATCTACTCCTAGCATCTATGCTATATGTCTTATAAGTCATATATAATGTCTGCCTGGCACATATATTGCACATGAACTGTTTGCATACTGTTTTATACTTTGAATTTAATATCGTATAATGTCACCACAGAAGGAATACCTGTTTTATCTTTGTACAGAGTAACTACAGAACAATTATCTAGTTGTGTCTAGATGTCTTAAAACAGTCTATGTAACATATCTTTGTAAAAAAAATGTATTAATGTATTAAATGTATCTGCTGGAGCTTTTCTCCCCAGGCATCTGCTGAAAATGGGCTTTGCCAGGTCAGACTTTCCAAATCAGCAAAGATAAATTAAAAAAAATAATAAAATAAATAAACATTGTATTATATATCGAAAAATGCAATTTAAGTATGATTAATAAAATAATGATAAAATAAGTTGTTCATATATTTTTTTAAAACTTTATTTATGTTAATCAATTTTTTGGCCTTCTTTTTCCATGACTGTTAAGACTCCCCCCAGCCTATATTGATGTGTTTGTTTCCCACTGTTTGGCTAATGCCACGTTGACAGGTGGGGCGATACTCAGGCAGAAATGAGCCCTCATCTATGGATGAATTCAATTCTTTTTTTATCCCCTATTCCTTTGTCCTGCCCATGTTAAGTATGCAGTGATGTCGGTACTATAACACATCTGTGGAAAATTCACTGCTGCATTCCCACACACTGTTTGTAGAAGGCCTAAAGTCCCTGGTTTCCCTGACCAGCTAACTCCCAGGAAAAGAATCTGCTAATGAAATTGTCCAGAAAGTGTTTCTATAACTGTCAAACTGTTTGAGGGTTGCAGTATAGATTTGGCAGAGACCAACAGTAGACCAGTGTGTCTATCAAATTACTTCTGCTAGATATGGATATGTGACTTCTGTTCAGGATGGGGAGTGAATTGCATTCAAGACTAAATGTAGTGAGCTAGTATTAAATCAGAAGTAGAAATTGTATATGTCTTTAGAAACGTGATATTTACTTTGATTGGTAAGATGTCACAGCAAATAGCCCTTGTCCTTGGTATTATGGCCCATCCAAATTCAGTGTTAAGCTACATACAAATCGTTAAGGATGAAATGGAGGGGTAGATTACACTGTCATTGGTCCATGCATAATTCCATGAGAGTTTTGTTAAGAACTGTTAAGTATGCATTATACTCTGGTTTTAGCCTGAGGAATGAACCGTGTCTCCAGGATATGAGTCAAATCTGTCTGCTTTCTAATGCAAAACATTTAGCTGCTTGTATTATTCTGACATGAGCATGGGACCTGTTGTAAACTTAGATTTTTTGTTCTTTGAAGATATGTGGACGTATTACTGAGAAAAATAATAGATCTCTGTCTTGTAATGTGTGATGCCCATGCCCTGGCCCAGCAATCAAGGAGCCTCAGTCCTCACCACTAACACCAGAGAGGGTGTGTCATATAAGAGGAAAGGATAACAAATACACACAGTAAAGTACAATTTCCCTTACGTGCACACAGATATCACAGTCAGTCTGGGGCTGGTTGCTTCCTTGCTCCCCAGGTCCCCAATAAGACTCCCCACTGGCACAGCTATAGGGTCCACATCTCTGCCTAGCTGGTAAGCTAACCTCCAGTACCCTCTCTGTCCAACCAGTGCTTTGTGTCCCTGCCCAAGTAGCTGACACACACACACACACACACACACACACACACACACACACACACACACACACACACACACACACACACACACACACACACTTTCAGATAAGTATTTATACAACTTCACATACACTCCTGGGAAAGGCTGACACAGATTCTCCAGCTGTGCTTCTTTACCCAGACTGTACGGTGGTAATTACTGCCAACACCAGCTAATAATTATCAGCTACCCAAAGTCCCTTAAAAGGGTGTCCAATTATTACTGTGCAGTATTATTATCCAATGGTAAGTGTGACTAATCAGTCTTAAGGCTTATTAGAGTGGCTTTGTACAATAAACTCTATAAATATGCAATGCACTCTAGAGCTTAACTTATCTCTACATAAACCAGCCACAGTTGAAAAGGGTTTAAAAATATTTAATAATAAATACTAAAAACACAAGACAATACTACTACACCACAGTGTATTCAAGAGTTCAGAGATCACACAGAAACTTAAAATAACTCAGTAGTACAGTTCTGACATAACAGAAAAACACTTAGTCTAATCTTTATAGTCCTAGCTATTTCCTCCAAGAAAACACACTTCTAAGATAACTTACTTAAGACAACAGGCAGTGCTGTAGGTTGGATATCAAGACAAAAATGTTCAGTAATCTCTGGTTCACACTGTTTAAATTGAAACTGCAGTTCTGCTAAACATTACATCATCTTTTACATCTTCATGGTGTTCCCAGGCTGACAGAAACTGCATTTACATTCTTTTACACATAGAACAACAAAGGACATTCCATATGTAAATTCTGATCATTAACTTTAGCCTTAAAACAATAGGCAGGAAGCCTTCATCTAGACAGACCAGAGCCGAATTGTAAAACATCAAAGGCAGTGATTAAATAATTTTAATTTCAAAGAACAGATGTGAAATGCTTGACTTAGTTTTCCTTACAGAAGATGGCAATGTTGCTACAATCTTGAAGTTCAACATTTTAGTATTTGCTTTCATTTAAGAAACAAGCCTGCATTTTACATTTATATTTACAAATGCCAGAATTATGTATCAAATTCTATTTGGCTAGTCTGGCAGCCTTCACCCATCTCTACTCAATCTTCACATCATGCTGCCTTTTTTTTAGAATGAACATGATTATCTAGAATTAAAAACAATAAATGAAAAAATGGCTTTGTTATACAAGTTACAGCATTTGTTAATTTTTTAAATACCTGTTTGGCTAAAATAATATATTTTAACCCTTTCATATCAAACATGTGTGTGTGTGTGTGTGTGTGTGTGTGTGTGTGTGTGTGTGTGTGTGTGTGTGTGTGTGTGTGTGCATGCTTACATTTTTGTTACTAAAAATTTGGTTTCTATTCAAACACTTGCACTGTTCACATTCTCCTGTTGGTGGGAATTGACAAGACTACATTGTGGAAGCTAATATACAAGTTGGAGCAGAGTTCCTGAACTCCCATCAGCACTTCAGAATGTGCTTGCATAGCTTTACCCATGCATTATAGTTGTCAGTTAGTGTGATGGTGGACTGTAGCATTTAAGAGGGTGGAACACAGGCATGGGGTATGATAAATCTATAAGTAGACTGAGCCAGGTGACAGATGTTCATAATGTGCGTGCATTAGTGTAGAGGTAATGGAGCTGTGCTGAAATAGTGGTCAACATATCTGTTTGCTGGGGGCATGCTGACACTACGTACTGTAGTGGATAGTGCAATCCATATATCAAAGTGCAGATGATAATCCACATCTTACATCCCTTCTGTTCCCCATTTCTTGTTTCATTGCGCATATTACTCAGTGAAGTATAGTGCTCTCTGATTGTATTGCTGCATATGTAAATGGTGATGCACACCCAGGCTGTGTTACACTGGCACAATTCCCAATGAATAATTCACCTTCTTGAGTATCTACATAGTGTGCAACATACTGTGAAAAGGCATGTCTAGTACAGTGCAGTTCCTGTGCCCACAGCAGGTACTATGTGGCATAACAACTTTAGTAAACCCAGCATGAGATTTACAGTTCAGATGATTGTTTTTCTAATGATAAACAGGTCTGCTCCTGTAGAATCACTGATTCCTGAAATGTGCCAGATATAGACTGCAAGTTCTGTAACACATCGACCATTAGACAGTGGTCTTACTACTCACTGAGGAACATTAGTTGGATTAGACCTGGTTTTTGAGGAACAGTTGTATTTTGAATTACAAAGCTGATATCAATGCAGTAGACTTGTTTGAAGGCTGTTCTCAAATATTGAAATTGTTTTCTTTAAACCTGATGGCTTTATAAATTCCTGCTATCGGGCACTGTAAATCACTGATGCAGTCACATGACACAGTATTCTGCATACAAGTAGCTGCTGCCTGCTTCCTTTACTGAAACTGGGAACGTCATTATAAAATCACTCTGCAAAGAAGTGTACAGATAGGAATCGCATCTGTGTTTGTCAGAAGTATCAGCGGGTAGCAAAGCTTCTATAGAATCTGACCTTCTGAATCCTACCTCCCGATGAGACCTGCTACCTAATTAGAAACTAAGGTCACTAACAGACCACAGTATATAACTTGCTGTCTACAAAATAATGAAACAGAATAAGAAATGAAAACCTAGATTGGCTTCTGGGTAGATTATAAGAATTCCCTGGGTATATCTAGAAATTAAGTCACTATATGCACAGTATCTGGATGTGTCTGAAAAGCAGATGTGAGATTGTGCATGTTATATTAATGTTTCTCTGACAATTTTGTTGAAATAAGTACTTGGTCAGTGAGCTAAATAAAAACAGTGTAAACGTAAGATATATTTTATTTTTAGAGTTCCCTTGTTCTCCATATTGTTTGCCCTGATGTGTATTTTGTCAGTAAAACACCTGTCAGTAATTATGCATATCACTCATTGTGTGATTGAAGCAGAATTATTACATGCACGTTCCTCATTTTATTTTCTATGTTAGCTCACAGGGATGCATCAGGAGGTTCCAGAATTTTCTGAAGTCATAAACACATCTGAAAACCTTGTTAGAACTGCCATATCAACATTTTATTTAGTGCTGCTGCTGTTCTCTTCATAACCATGCAGCCAGTGCTGTTTAAGGATATACATGTTTACATCTCTCTTCTGTAGGTCATCACCTTCCAGTCATTTTTCACCATTATGAATTATAATAAACATGAAAAAGCCAGGTCTGATTTCTGGAATATTTGGTGCATCTTACAGCTGGTTTAAGTGCGTTAAATGTTACTGAAAGCCTTGCAAGTTTCAGATAAAAGCACACAGTATGTGGTGTAGTTCTTTTAGAGATGTGTGGTTTCCGTATGTTAATGTGTTGAGGACAGAGTTGGATAGTTTTGACCCTATTTGTCAATTATATGTTTAATTTTAGAACTGGAAACTGTACTTTTCTGTAATTCATTAGTTATCTTACCACAGTTCAGCTTTAGCTGAAATTGGTAATTCTCATTCGTACATCAGTATCCGCTATAGAGTTCCCCAAAGTTTCATTCTGGGAGTAACCATATTTTTATTACTTATGAAATCATTTAAATGCATTGGCCTTACTACAAAAGGAGTGTTGTGGGCAGAAACTAAAAAAAAAACATATTTATCTTGTCATCAAGTTCTAAACAATCCACCTACAGTACACCATATTTATTCTAAACAGAAGTTCAGAAAATTTGATCATGTTCTGTGAAAGCCAGAAGTGGATCACAAATCAAGCAAACATATTTCTTCTGTCATCTTTGACTGTAAAGACCCCTCCATGGCAGTCTTGCCCCACATTGGTAGTAATACATATGGGTAGTTGCAAAGGAAATCTATCAGACTTTGTGCTGTTAAGGTCATTGAGTCAACTTGATTTCTGGCAGCCTGCTTTCAGTTCCCAGCTTGTCACTTTTCTTTCTCAGCAGTCCTCAGCATATATACATGTTGACAGTAAATTGTGGGCCATTGCCTTCAGAAATTGGATGCTTGTGAGTCTAAATCTACTACCTATGTCTCCATGGTTTCAGTATGCCAGGAGTCCCAGACTTCTTTTCTTCCTGGAGCTACCTTTTCTCTAAACCACTAGATCCAACACCAGTAATTCAATTTCCACAACAGTGTTACTTTTTCCAACACCAATATTTTTATTACCTCTGATGCTTACTTTTGCCATGCCAAACTAGACACCTTAGCTGTTCATTCATCGAATGCTGTTTCTGATGGCGATTTTTATGACATCAGATGGGGTCTCCTGTTTTGGTGCTGGTCATTTGGATGCCACCCTATCATCACTTCCAATTTTGACCCTCTTGACATTGGATTTTTCAACATCCAGTTACCAGGCATTCACATTTCTGATTGTGGCATTTCCTGTGGCAGCCCCACTGGCACTGGCTTTCCTGGCACAGATGGCTCAGGTGCCATCACCCATAGGAGTGCTTCCTATATAACTACCTTTAAAATGGCAGTTCTCCCACCTTCTTTTTATAACCACCTGGCTTTCCTACCTTTCAGCTCCCCAGCCAGTCTCCATTGCCCTTGCATTATTCTTTACAAGCCTCTGGTTCAAAGAGGTTCTTTGAGTCTTTTGACTCTGAACCCCTTCCCAAGTGGCATAGGAAATGTACTTTAAAGTCCAAACATTTGGAACCTGATTGAGATCCTCCATGATGATGACAAATTGGCAAGTTCACTTCTTCTCACCCAGATGCCCATAAGTTTGAGGATTTCCAGTAGCTGGTAAAGCAGCACATGGGCTGGCACACTGAACTAGTAGTTCCTTTCCGCAGTGAAGACCCCAAATGACATGCTGTCTTTTTCCAAACTCCTGGATAGTTTCTCCTCTTGTTGACACCCTGTAAGATGCTGTAAAGGCAGCGAATCTAGACACAGTAACACAGTTTCCAAAGAAAGTAGGTGAGATTTTCTGGCCTCTAAATGATTGCAAATTTTAGGAGATACTCTTAAGCCAGAAGTTACTGTTTCAGTGGCAGACTTGCATAAGACTCCTACCTTGTGTAGTCTGACTGTTTATCCCTAAGACAAGGAGTGCCAGGTTTTAGAATGTTTTGGGAAGGATTTCTTTTCCATGTGAAATGTAAACTATATGTTTTGTATCTCTTGTTGTATCCTTAGAAAATAAAAAAGGCTATTATGGATGTGGTTCTAGCATGGTATACAACCAAAAGAATAGAAGGAAATGGGGAATAGGCAATCACACTAGACTGACCCCCCACCCCAAAGACGATGGGCTCAAAGGCAAGGCTCCCCCATTACCTCCAGGGGACTGCAGGCAGATCATGGTGGAGTTCAGCAGTTTGAACCCATTGAAAAATGCAATCAGAAGCAGTTGAAGGAAGGCCCTCCTTCTATGTCTTAGTGTGGAAAAAAGATCTGTAGGGACTTATGGGTCAGGGAAATGATCACCAAGGAGTATTCTATCCACTTTTTCTCCATGCCTCAAGTCCTAACGTCAACCTTGCCTGACATTCCACCTCATCAAAATTTCTTAACAAAAAAAAGGTGCTATTGCTTATCACTCAAAGAGCCATCAATGAAATCCCACCATTCTAAAGGTTGCTGTTAAATTATTTCAGATGCTTTTTGGTTCCTAAGGAAACAAAGGACCTCGGGCCCTTTCTGAATCTCAATAGAGAAGCACGTTTATCCCCAAGGGTTTATTTCATATAGCCATGGCGCAGTCCATCCTTTTATGTTCCATCAGAAGATTGCATACTCTGTTTAGACATCCAGAATGTCTCTCTCTGTCCTTATTACTGTCTCCTTGAAGTTTCTGCGCTGCCAGGTTGAAGTCAGTCACTAAAACTTTTGGACTGTTTTATCTATCCTCACATCTGTCCTCACCATCTTTACCAAATGCAGTATTGTAGAATAAGCGTATCTCAGACTGCAAGGATGAGGAAGGATTTTTCCATAAGTGGATGACTGACCTCTTGCCAGTCAAACGTGTGTGTGTGTGTGTGTGTGTGTGTGTGTGTGTGTATATATATATATATATATATATATATATATATATATATATATATATATATATATATATATATATATATATATATATATATATATATATATATATGTATATCTGTATGTGTATATATATATATATATATATATATATATATATATATATATATATATATATATATATATAGATATATATATATATGTGTATATCTGTATATATATATATATATATATATATATATATATATATATATATATATATATATATATATATATGTATATATATATATATATATATATATCTGTATATATATATATATATATATATATATATGTGTGTGTGTGTATATTTTTTATATGGCTGCTTTATTAACTGTGATGTGTTACAATCTTGTGCATTTCACATGCACGATTTACTAAATTTCCTCCCAACAGCTGGTTCGAAATATGAGCATCAACTTCCCTTAGTTTACTTTATTTATATTAACAGTTATACAACAGCACCAACTCAAATGTAGGAGTTACAAGAGAACTTTACAACTGAATCAGATAAATGTAACACTTTTACCTAATCTCTGCCTTCACTGTACTTTGTAATTAGGTCTCTCCCAACTCCTTTCTACCATGTCCTACTTCACTACCTTCCTATTTTTATTCCGTATCACATTATTGTTTCCTCCATTTATTTCTATGAAGTTTACTACCCTCGTTTGTAAATCTACTTCCAACTGCTAGGAGTTTTCCACTGTTAAACTCATGTTACTGCTTGAACTTTCTCAATTTACCACATTCCCAAAATATGTGTTTCCAGTCCCCCGACTACCCCCTACTTATGCTTCTTAACATTGTATCTAGTTCAGGAAACATTCAGTTTAGTCTGCTTGAGTTGTAGATGTATTTGTGCAAGCATTTTCAGCTGAATATTTTAAATTTCCTTGACTTTGTTAGGCTTAGGTGACATACATATTTCACTCCGTCCCTCATCTCCATTCTCATCCTCCAACAGTGTGTTCCAGTTCTGTCTTAATTTCTTCCTCACCTTCTCTGTTTCTATTTTTCACTTTCACACAGTCTACTAAGCAATCTTTCATGGTTCATTTCCCAAGTTCTCTCTGCACTTAATACATCTGCACTATTCCTAGCATTTCCTTCTTTTGTCTTTTCACTACCTGATTGGAATTCCGTTAGTATCCTTAAGGCTGTTCTGTATCGGATCCCGTCTTTTGTGTTTGTTTTGTAGTGTTTCATTACCTCTTTCCATTGCATTCTTCTCCTCCCTGTGGTCAGCTCCTCCCAGTAATATACTTTACTCTCCTTCTTCCACAAGTTTCTCTCCAGTTGCGTGTCTAGATTATACTTTGGTTTGCTCCTACCTATTGAGTTTAACTCACAGTTTCACCACCCCTCCTACTTTTTTCCTTAAAATCACCTGTATTCCTTTAGTAACTGCTTCTAAGTACCTCCCCTTTTTTCTCTGATTCCTGTCTCATGACCATAGAGATGTTCCCCGAGTTTCATTTCCTACTCTTCCCTGACCTGGCACCAGAGTTTTCCACTTTACATGTAAAATACCAGTCTCACCTGAGCTGCTCTGTAGTCCTCGTCTAAGTCTGGCATCGCCATCTCTCCTTCGCTTTTGGACAATGAAATACTTTCCAAGCTACTCGTGGTCTCTTCCCATCCCAGACAAATCTGCCTAGCTCCCTTTTCAGCTGAGGGCAGCATTCCTTGTCCAGGTGATAAATGAGAGCACAAGACTACCCTGTTTATTAGTCCTTTGTTCCTCTATTTCTAGTTGCATCCCTGTCCCAATCAAGGTTGCTATGACTCATTTCCTTTTACATACTTCTGCATAGTAACCTTTCCCCCATTTCTTCTCACTAAATCCTCATGTTCTGTTCTATTAAAAAAAATTCCTGCAACATTGCTATTTTGCATACCCAGTGTCTAATAAAATGCAATGTTTATTTAGTTTCTTTGCATGTATGAGTCCATTAGCATTGCTAGTAATACATTTGAGACTTATTAATTATTATATTAAAGCACAGTGAGTATCCCTACAACATATTCCTGCCTACAGTACTCTTCCCTCATGCCTCAGCTTCCTACTTTTCTCATTATATCTTAATTGCTTCTCAGACAAACTTTTAATTAAAATATATATAACCATTCTAACTCTATGTATGTAACACCCTTTTTAAATACGACCCCCTCCCATTTGTTCCTAAACACAAGCATTTACTCTCTTGTGTTGTCCTGTCACCTCTTTTTTCTCCCTTCCTTCCCTTCTCTTCCTAACTTGCCTCATTGCCTGTGCAACCTCCTCCCGTTCTTTAAATTCTTCTTATCCTTCACTTTAACTCCCTCTGTGCATATATAAATGCATTTAGTGCCGACAGTTCTGATAATGGTCCATTGGCTACACTGTCTAGATGAATAGACATATTAGGTAAAGAAAAGGCTGCAGGTACTTCCTATCTACCTGGTGACTATTTATCAAGTATTCCATAAATCACTCCTTACTGCTACACTGTGTCTTCTTACTTCTTTATTAATTCCTCGTCCCCGGCTTTTTCATTATAATGCGCAGTGCAAAGGCTTTATCTTAATTATTTGCTCCCCTTAAGAGTTTGGATTGCAGCTTTCTATTTGTTGCATGCATCTCTTCTCCACAGTTTACATCACGTTCCAATACATAAAATATTTTTATATTAATAAAAGTGATATTATTATTTACTTTTTTCATTAAACAATTATTTTACGTAGACGTGAATTGTGCACAATACAGTCGTACTTGTAAGTATCTGGCATACATGGTGCTGTGTCTGTAAGTATTGCTGTTGTTAGGCCACATTGGCTTACCCCACATAGTCAGTACCTTTAACTTTAAACTAGTTGTCACACACTGTCCCATGCATACTCTCAACATCTTAGTGCAAGAAATCTATACAAAATTTAAAATGATGGTGGAAGAAAGGCCCCAAAATAGGAACAGATTTTAGATACAGCGCTTGTAAACTTAGAAAGTTGCTAGAATAACAGGGTTTGTATTAGCATGCATTTTCTGAAGGATATGAAGTCTGAAACACAAATATATGTCATTATTTAGTGACTTCAGTCATCAATGATTTGCCAGAAAACCACAACTTTTATGAAGAACAGACCAAAAATATGAGGCAAAAATCTGAACAGCCTGCGAAAATCTGGACAGTTGAGAGGTATGGTCTCATGCATGGACTTTTGGTTTTAAAGGGAAATACATTTTTACCTTGAAGCTTTAAATTGCTTTCCAATATGTTTATTAGCAATCTGTTCCCTGATTTTTAAAGACTTTTCACTGTGGTCAAGACTTAATTTACTTACTGGTCATAGTTCTAGCATTTTATTGGCTGATGTAGTGAAACTGAACTCACTGTTTTGTCATGCATGTTCTTGTATTAGTTCTTTTTAGAGCTTCTGTTGTTAGTCTTCCTCTTACATGGCTTCTGGTCTCTCAGTCCTGCCGTCAGTCCCCTGAGCTTCTTGAACTTGCCTTTCCAGTTCATTCTGCCCACGCAGCATCTTTCTTTAAAAGGCAGCAAAGAGTTTTATTAGCCATCACTCTCCACTCATTTTGTTACAGTGCTGGTCACTACAGCAGAGAGTTGATTATCCAAATTAATTGGGACCTAGGATAGTTTGGATAATCAAACTGTTCAGATAATCAAACATATAACTGATACAGATAAAAAAAACTTCGAAAATGTTTTTTATGAACATTAAACAAGAAAAATAAAACAAATTTACTGTAAGTAAAAAATGGTACAGTATACTATTGTAGTACAAGCTCAAAAAAACAAGCACACGCGAATATGTATAACATTTATATATTCAGACTTTATGATTTTTCCTACCCAAAACCTTTGGAAGGCTGCGTTCAGATAACTGATGTTTCAGATAATCGATGTTTGGATAATGGACTCTCTACTGTACTTCCTTGCAGTTCTTTGCTCTCCCCTCCAACTATTTGTTGTTTCTCTGGGCTGTGCTTCTCCAACACTGGTGCTATAAAGTACAGTTTTGTACCTACCATAAATGTAGATGTCCGATAGATATGCAACTGCAGTCATAACATATGGGTTGTCCTGCCTCAGGCAGCCCTCGGTCGGCCGGATTCCAAAGTCTGGGTCCAACGTCGGCTGATGTCGCATTTCTCTCCGACGTCACAGCGGCAGGAGTACATAAGCATCAGCCGACGCCATCTTCTTCAGTGTTTCTTGCCCCAGATGCCAGGTGCCTCCAAGGAAGGCTGTAATCAATTTGGAAGACAAAACAGGTTTCCAGACAAATAAATAAGCAATAAACAGATACACCATAACAGATATCCCCAGCTAGGATAACAGGGAGAGGAGTGGACCCAAGGAATAGAGGGGAAGGAGGGAGGGAAAACCCGACTGCAGTTGCATATCTATCGGACATCTACATTTATGGTAGGTACAAAACTGTACTATGTCCTTCAAGAATGCAACTGCAGTCATAACATATGGGTTGAATACCATAGCTTAGCTGGGGGAGGTGGAAGCACTAAGAAAAGGATGGTGTAGCTATCAATCCCTGCAGGACTGCCAAAGCAAAGCCTGCTCTGGATCTGGAATATAAAGGAAGGTTGTAGTGTTTGGAGAATGTATGCACGGAGCTCCATGTAGCAGCTTCTAGAATGTCTTTGTAGGCACCCCTCTTAAGAATGCTGTAGAGGTGGCTGTAGCTCTGGTAGAGTGTGGTCTGATATTGGCTGGTACACTCTTTCCATGGAAGGAATAACATAATCTGATGCAATGTCCAATCCATTTTGAGATAGTCTGTTTGGAAATTGCTTTCCCTTGTACTCCAGGGGCGTAAGCTACAAAAAGCTGATCAGACTTCCTATTGGCCTTGGTTCTGTCCAGGTAGTAGCGAAGTTGTCTGTGAATGTCCAAGGTATGCAACAGTCTTTCCCCTTTGTTCTCAGGATTGGGAAAGAAAGTAGGCAGGTGAATTGCTTGATTCAAAGAAACCCTAGATACCACTTTTGGCAGAAAACTAGGGTTGGTTCGTAAGGAGACCCTGTCTCTATGAAAGGTAATGCACGGTGGTATTGCCATTAGGGCCTGTAATTCCGAAACCCTTCTTGCTGAGGTAATTGCCAACAGGAAAGCTGTCTTCCATGAGAGGAATTGTAAGTCCACAGAAGCTGCTGGCTCAAAGGGGGGTAGAGTCAGTTTTTCTAGGACAAAGTTGAGATCCCAAGCTGGTACTGGGGCCTTTCTTGGTGGCTTGATATTCTTGATTCCTCTAAGAAATTGCCTTAACAAAGGATGTGAGAACACAGGTGGATCAGTGTTGTATGTAGCTGAAATAGCTGAAGCATGTATTTTTATAGAAGAATATGAGAGTCCATTCTGTAGCATATCTGCCAAGTATTCCAGGATGAGTGGGATGTTCAATAATGATGCATCATGACCCTTGCTGGTATTCCAAATGCTGAATCTCTTCCATTTTGCTGAATAAACCTTTCTGGTGGATGGTCTGCAGGCTTCTGTTAATATCCGCTGAACTTCCTTGGAGAGAGATAGATTGAGGTTATTCATGGAATCTCCCAAGCTGTTAGCTGGAGCGTCTGAATGTTGGGATGTACTGTCTTGAAGTTGTTTTGAGGCAAAAGATGGGGCCATTGGGGAAGGGCCCATTTTTTGTTGTGGCATATGCTCCGTAGTAGTGGATACCAGTGTTGTCTTGGCCAGTCTGGAGCTATTAAGATCCGTTTTGGCTTCTCTGCTTTGATCTTTAGTAGTACTGTGGTCATCAGTGGCAGAGGTGGGAATGCATAAATCTTTAGGAAGTTCCAGTTGAATGAGAGAGCATCTGTTTTCCATGCCTGTGGATGATATGTCCTTGAACAGAAGTTTTGTAGCTGATGATTGAGGTGGGAGGCAAATAGGTCTACTTCTGGCCTGTCCCATGTCGAGGTGTACCTTATGAAGATTTCTGGATGTAACCTCCACTCGTGGGGGTCTAGGAAATTCCTGCTTAGGCTGTCCGCCAGCACATTATCTTTGCCTGGAACAAACTGGGATTGCAACTGTATGTTTAAGCTCAGTGATTTTTCCCAAAGATTCATTGTCAGTCTGCAAAGGGGGTAAGAATGGGTGCCCCCCTGCTTGTTTATGTACCACATGACAGTGGTGTTGTCTGTCCGTATTAGCAGATGGCCTTGCTGAAGTTGTTGTCGAAAGGCCTCGATGGCATGCATGACTGCCAGCATTTCTTTTTGGTTGATATGCAGATGTGTTTCCTTTGGAGACCATTGTCCTTGAATACATCTGCCCCCCATGTGCGCCCCCCATCCAAGGTCTGAGGCGCCTGTGGTCATTATTTGTGTTATTTGTGGTTTTTTGAATGACATACCTGTGTTTGCCTGGCTTACCGAGGCCCACCATAGGAATTCCTTTTGTAGGCATGGAATAAGCGGTATGGTTGTCTCTAGGTTGTTGCTGTGTTGAGACCATAAACTTTTTAGGTACCATTGAAGCTTTCTCATGTGTAGTCTTGCTAATGGAACCAGGAGAATGCATGATGCCATGTAACCCAGGGCCTGTAGGAATCTCCTTGCAGTCATCTGGGTGAGCTTTGCCAAACCTTTGAAATAATGAGTTAACTTCTTTGCTTGTCTTCTGTCAGGTAAGCCATTTGAGAGGTTGTGTCTAGATTGGCTCCTAAGAAAGTAATTTGCTGGGATGGCTGCAGTCTTGACTTTTGGAAGTTGACTGTGTATCCCAGAGCTTGTAGCAATTAAATGACATAATCCAAGTTTTTTGTCAAAATCAGTTTGTCGTCTGCTTGTATGAGGCAGTCGTCCAGGTACGGGTAAATTTGGATCCCCTGGTGCCTGCAATGAGCAATTACTGAAGCCAGGCATTTTGTAAACACTCTGGGCGCAGTAGATAAGCCAAATGGCAATGCTGAGAATTGATAATGCTCTGGCCCTGCAAGAAATCTGAGGTATCTTCTGCAGCTGTGTCTGATAGGGACATGCAGGTATGCCTCCTTGAGGTCCAGAGTAATCAGCCAAGACCCCTTGCCCAGCATGGGAAGGAGTTGCTGTAAGGTCAGCATTTTGAACTTTGGTACTATGAGGAAGGTGTTTAATGCGGACAAATCCAGTATTGGTCTCCATTGTGTTTCTTTTCTTGGAACAAGGAACAGTCTTGATTAAAACCCCTGGCCTTGTTCTTGTTGTGGAACTTTTTCTATTGCATTGATCTGAGCAAGCAGAGAAATTTGCTTGAAAGCCTCTGCCCTCTGGTTTTGCGGTAGGTTTGGCATGCCTTGTTTCCTTGGTAAGGTATGAAAGTGGAACCTGTAGCCTTGGTCTATAATGTCCAAAATCCATTTGTCCTTTGTCAATCTGTGCCAATTGTCTGAAAACAGAGATAATTTTCCGCCCAAGGGAGCTTCTGTTTGCTCTTTGGTTAGCGGAAGTAGAGGAAAGTCATTGGGATTGTCCCTGTGGGGCAGGAGAAGCCCCTGTGTCACTTCTTTGGTTTGCTGGTTGCCATTGTCGCCCCTGTAGGAACCTCTGTATTGTCCTCTTCCTCGCCACGCCTGCTTTTGCCCCTTTGAAATCTTTCAGTATTAGGAAAGGACCAGTTTTTTGAAGGCCAATTCCTGCTGAATCTGGGTGGCTGAACCTGGAGGAAATCTTTGACTGTCTGAACTGACTTGGCTTTTTCCTCAATGATCTTTAATACATCTTTAGCATTAGCACCAAAAAGCTTGTTCTTTTCCAAGGGTGCATCAAGAAGTTTTGCCTTAACATGATCTGGTAGAGGTTGTTCTTTTAACCATGCATGTCTGCGAATGACCGCCCCTGTCATAGCTGCCCTACATGAAGCTTCCAATGCATCATATCCACACTGAAGGAAGTGATTGCTAACTTGCTGAGAGTTGTGTACAGCCTCCTGCAAAGACTTCCTATCTAAAGGATCAGGAGAGGCCAAAGTTTTCTGTAAATCATCTAACAGGAAATCCTGGTATTGAAACATATGAAAGAGACAATCGAGAGCTCTCATAGATAAAGTAGTGGAGGTGTAAACCTTCTTCCCCCATCTCTGTAATGACCTAGCTTCCCTGTTGGAAGGCAAAGGATTTTTGGAGGTGGTAGCTGAAACCCCTTTCGGCCCCTGTGAAATAGTTTCTAAATCAACAGCATGGGCCCTAAAGAAATGAGAATGTGTTTCAGGAACTCTATAGTATCTGTCCGGCTTGGCAGGAGCAGGAGGGAGAGTATCAGGGGTAACACTGGAGTCAGAGTATAAACCATCCAAAACATCAAGCACAGGAGGTATAGCTAAGGGCCTGTGCTGGGGCTTTTTAAGGAAGGTATGAAGGCGCTTTCTGGAATCAGAAAATTCCTGGCCTTGCCACTTAAAATATTCCCTCATGGAATGCAGAACTTCCCCAAAAGAAATATCCTCAGGAGGGGAGGCCGAGGGAATGGAGTCCTCTGCATCTGAGTCCTCGTAGGCCTGGAAAGGCTCTTCCTGGCTATCGGAGTGGCCAGAGGCCTCAGAATCTTCATCTGAAGGGAGAGGGTCAGTGGGCCCAACCCTGGGCCTTTTATCAGGAGGAGGCTGAGATCCTCTCTCAGGATGGGCCTGGGAACCTCTGATCATGGAGATTAAGTCTGCTGCCATAGTCATGATTTGTGTCTCAGGAGGTAAGGCTTTAGCAGTAAGGTGCTTAGTCTTGCTGGCTGCCTTAGCACTTGTGTAGGCCTTGATAGACATGGACATGGGAGGCCTAGCAGCTCCATGTGCAGGAGTGATCTTATCCACAGCAATGGTCTCGGGCATTTCCTCAGTTACAGTATCCGGAGGAAAATCAATAACTGGCATCGGTGTGGTCTCCGGTATCGGTAATGCGGTGTCTTCGGTTCGGAGCGGTGAAATAACCACCTCAGAGGGAACCGGGGCACTCGCGGTAAGTTTTGGCGTGGTGTCGGTGGAAGATGCGGGCCGAGAATGGCGGTCCCGGTCTTTACGTTTCTTAGGAGTTTGCGATGTCGGTAATTCCAACGGCATCTTGTAATCGTATTTTTCACCGAAAAAGTCTTCAGTGAACTCCGCCCGGCGTCTGAGAGTGCGCTTATTGAAGCGAACACAGGCGGCACAGGCTGAGACGTCGTGGTCTGGGCCAAGGCAATGGAAATCCTTATGAGGTATTTGTTTACCACAAGACAAACAATTGTTAACTTTTTCAGTAATTTCTGACATCGGCTGAGGCAAGAAAAGGTCCTCAACGGGGTACTTAGCTTTTTTGTTGACTTCGGATCGAAGAATACAGGAGCTGACCGACCGGCACTTGCGAACTGCTTCTGCTTCGGGCACCACGTGGCAAGAAAGACTGAAGAAGATGGCGTCGGCTGATGCTTATGTACTCCTGCCGCTGTGACGTCGGAGAGAAATGCGACATCAGCCGACGTCGGACCCAGACTTTGGAATCCGGCCAACTGAGGGCTGCCTGAGGCAGGACAACCCATATGTTATGACTGCAGTTGCATTCTTGAAGGACATCTTCTGGTTCCAAAAACATTCTAACACCTTGTGGTATGAAAATCTTAAGCAACGCTGTGTAAACCAGTACAAAGTGTAAGTTCATCTGCTTATACTTTTAAAGTAAGGATTGTATTTTGCCATTTTTAGCCTGGTAGACAGTAGGTAATGTTGGTTCACAAGTACTTTACAGTTTCCAGCCCCTAGGCTTCCGGATATTGGCAAAGGCTCTTGCCACCCCCATAGTGCCTTTTTTAGGCCAGGCTCAAATTCTAAACCTACCACCTTAGAACATAACAAAGGAAAAAAACTAAGGGTAATGCTGCTCAACGCCAGAAGTCTCAACCTCAAGATGCACGCACTCGAAGCCCTTCTCAGTATGGAGAACATTGATGTCTGTGCTGTGACTGAAACCTGATTCAAGGCTCCTGAGAGCACCCCGGCACTAGCAGGTTTTACCTCATATCATGCGTTCCAGCCCCAAAATCTGGAAAACACCAAGAAAGGAGGAGGGGTGTCCATATTCATCAAAGACACCCTCACTTCCAGGTTGGTGACAACGCACGATGCATCGGAGACCATTCAGGTGCAACTAACCATAGGCAAGACTGCTCTACAATTTGTAGCATGTTACAGGCCACCCTCTCAAACTCAGGAACCTCACATGGCCTTCCTGAAAACTCTGGAGGGGATAAATGTAACCCCAAACACCATCATACTAGGTGATTTCAACTATCCAAACATAGACTGGGATCACTACTCAAGCCCCAACACCCTAGCCCAAAGGTTCCTAGAGTTCATAAACTCCACTGCCATGGAACAACTAGTCACCATGCCCACAAGAGGTGACAACATACTGGATCTCATCATCACGAACATAGGGTCACAATGTTCAACACCGGAGGTATACCCTTCATTGGTGAGATCAGATCATAAACTAATCTCACTAGAAGTCCTCATTCCGCCCCCACCCCAATCAAAAAAGACCACAGTGAAGAACTTCTCTAAAGCCGACTTCACACTTCTTAGGACTGGTGTGGTCTCCTTCAAGGCCCCAGAGCCAGCGGAAACCACCACTAAAACCGCTGAATCACTTACAAATGCCAACCAGCACCTCCAGCACTGCATGGATCAGGCAATCCCAAACAAAACAAAGACTCTTTGTACCAAAGGCAGGCGTCCAGTCTGGTGGACCCCAGCCATAAACAAGCTCTACAACAAAAGGAGGAAGCTACTACATGATAGAGCAAAATCCTTAAAAGGGAAGACACCCGTGATCATAGGAAGTAAAAAGCTAAGATCTCTCATAAAATCCTCCAAGGCAAATTTTGAAAGAAAAATTGCCATGGACTCTAAAGACAATCACAAGGCTTTTTTTAGTTATGTTAGAAACCTGGGAGGAAACTCCCAGATATGTTCAGAACTGGTTCAAAATGATGTAAAGTTCACTGAATCTACAGACATTGCCAACATACTGGCTGACAGGTTCAGTGCAAATTTCTCCCCCCCCAAAAGGAGAAATATCTATACCAGAGGATTGTAGCATCCCAAACATCTCTAATGCTCAGGTAAAAACAGCTCTCTCCAAGGCAAAAAACAGCATCCATGGGACCAGATGGTGTCCCCGGTTGTGTGCTCCATGAGCTCATTGAGGAATTAAACCCGCAGTTACGGCAGCTGTTTAATCTTAGCCTCACCTCAGGATACATACCCAAGGAATGGCGTACGGCTACTGTGGTCCCATTGCACAAAGGTGGTACCTCCACCGACCCTGGAAACTACCGTCCCATCAGCTTGACAAGTCTGGTCTGCAAAGCTATGGAGAGGATCATTATGGAACTCATAAATAAAGACATAGGGGACCTGCAGACATTGGATCAAACCCAATTTGGCTTTGTCAAGGGTAGATCATGCCTTTTAAACTTGGTTGACTTTTTCGAAACAGTCACCAAGGCCATTGATGAGGGCAAGGCAGTCCACACAGCCTGCCTTGACCTGGCAAAGGCCTTTGACACGATACCCCACTCAGGCATCATAGAAAAACTCACCAGCTTAAATGTAAACCCATACGTCACAAGATGGGTTGCAAACTGGCTACGTGACAGAACCCACAGGGTTAAAGTTGCTGGCGCCATGTCAGATTCCAAACCTGTCACAAGTGGTGTCCCACAGGGCTCCGTCCTGGGTCCACTCTTGTTCGGCATCTACTTTTCAGAAGTTCAGGCAAACATAGGAGGATTATGGCTGACAAAGTTTGCAGATGATTGCAAACTAGGCGCCATAGTTGAAAACACATCAGACACAGATATCCTTCAGAAGGGTCTCATAGAAATGGATAACTGGTGCCAAAGCCATGGCCTAAAGTTAAACGCTAAAAAATGCATAGTCATACCCTTTGGGAAAAACAAGGTTACCTCTAGCTACCATATAGGTGGCAATCCACTAAGCACAGAAGAAGTTATCAGGGACCTTGGGACTCAGGTTGATAGTAACCTTTCATTTGACACCCACGTAGCCAAAGTAGTTAGAAAGACCTTCTACATTGCCCACCTGATCATGAAGGGTTTCACATCTAGGTCAAGGGAAGTCATCATCCCCCTGTACTCATCACTCATCAGACCGATGATTGAGTATAACGCCCCATTTGGAATGTATCTGACCCGACACCTGCAGCAATTGGAAAGGCCCCAAAAGTTCCTCACCAAAAGGATAAAGGGTCTCAAAAATATGTCCTATGCTGCCCGACTGAAGAAGCTCCAGCTCTACTCAGTCGCTTATCGCCTGCTCAGAGGTGACCTGTGCCTGACTTACAAGGCCATGTCAAACCTGGAATTAATGAACATGCTTCACCTCAAAAAATCTAAGTCCATCAGATCCACAAGAGCACGAGACTTAAACCTTGACACGGCCATAAATAGGACATGCTGGAGGGACAGATTCATCACCCAGAGGCTCCCTATGCTGTGGAACAAAATCCCGGTACATGTGAGGCAGAGCACCTCGCTGGCCTTGTTCAAGAGAAATCTTGACCAATGGATGGGAGACCGCAGGTATACCCCAGGGATTACATCAGTGTCACTGCTTGATAGAGGCACAGCAAAATAATGGGCATAATATCCTTCAATCTAAAGGGGTGGCGTAAGCCAAAAAACTCTGGGCTAGGCTTATAAATGCCCTAGGGCAGATAGCCTAGTATGAACTTATGAACCTATGAACCTATTAGTACCTTTCCCTCCTGTCACAAGTAGGATAAGAGTTGTTCCTTTAGTTGGTACTTCTGGAGCTTCATGATAATTGGCCTGTGGAATCAGCTCACCTGTCCTGTTGTTCTGTAAACCCGATGTGCTCTTTCCAGAAGGATATTATCTTGGGGCAGACCAGTTCATCTGTTCAGTTGTTCCTCATAAATGCTCTATAGTCATGCGCATCTGCTCCTTCTGGCATATTTAAAATTCTTAAGTTTTTCCTTATTTCTCTGTCTGCCAGTTCTGTCCTTTTGTCTTCCATCACCTCATGAGTTGCTTCTAGCTCAGCCAATCTTTATGCATTTTCCTTTTCAGAAGCCTCAAGTCATCTGAGTGACTTAAGAGGGCTGTCTCCACTTCTTCTAGCCTCTTAGCATTTTTCTGAGTGTAATCTAATATAGATCCACTAATCTTCATAATCTATGATACCTTTTTCTTTAACTCTGATGTTTCTGTTTCATTTTCTTGTTGGTGATATTTATCTTCAACCTCTTCCTCAGATCTTTCTACATGTCTCTCCACTCTGTCTCTTCTCTTCATTTTGCAGTCTTTTTAGTGTTTTCTCTTCCCTTTGATCATTTGTAGAACTTTCTAAGTATCTTAATATTTGACTTTAGTTTCTCTTTCAGCTGTTTTAAGCTTTTGTCTGAATACAAGCCCAGAAGGGAAAAGAGCATGCTCAAGCTGAGCATGCTATTAGAAGTCCAACTCAGGAATATCTTATTCAAAAGAAAGAGTCTCTGCTAAAACTGTTCTCCTCCCCTGGATGAACAGTGAACCATGCACTATCCCATCGTCTTCCAGTTCAGCTGCTAACCTTCATCAGTTTTTCACTCAATAAGAAGGACAGATTGTCATTTTTGACATTGAGAAGGCAGCTGTCCCTTAGCCAAGATCTGCTTCTCATCTTGTCCACTGAATCATCATCAGCAGAATCCTGTCTCAAAGCTGCAGGCTTAATGGGTGCATTCAAATTTATAGTTACTCATGCTAGAGTTTATATGGGAGCACTTCAGTGGTACCTCTACTTTCAGTGGGTCCTAGAATTATAACTAATTTTTCCAACCCATCCATATCTCCAGAGCTTGTCATCTTCACTTAATTTGTTGGACAGATCTAGTATATCTCCAGCTTGGAGGGCTGTTCAACTGTAGACTCCTCAGGCAAAAGTTATCACTGATGCATCTGCTCTATGTTGGTCAGCAGGAGGGGTATTATGGTGATGGTGGACAGTCGGAGGAATATGGATGTTTCTTGAGGTTCACCTTCTGTCAGTGTCCTTCATGAGTCTAACCAAAAGGGTTGTCTCCTTTCAGTTCATCAGCATTGTAGTAGTCTGGTACATCAACAAACACCACCCATTATGTCATGAGTCCTTGTAAATGTAACAATGAGCAATCCTTTCAGATTTCTTCCTGATGGCAATGTAAATTCTAAGAAAGGGCAGCTTTAGCACAGTATGGTGCTGGTCAGGGTGCTGTCCTTCGGGCATCATGCTAAACCAATGGCCTGTTGTTCTGTGCTGGTGGTTGGTCACATGGATGTCAAAGATTCTGATGCATTTCTTGACTAGAGAAATTTCCATAGTGGGAATATGGCTATAATATCTTGGGATAATTCACCATGCTGTAAGGGTCCTGAGGATGTTTACTATCAAAGAAAAGGCACCAACATCCATACTGACCATAGCAATGACAGAAGTGGGACATTGAAGCTGTTCATAGTGTACCAGTTTCATAAGACAATCAGACTTGCATGGCTTGGCTGTTGTCATGCTACCAAGTATGACACAGCAACAGCTGGGACTATGGCAAATGGCAGGACATTGGACCATAGAGCACAAACAACCATACAGTGAGTGACACTTGGTTACAAGTCATTGTAATGCATCAAATGTGGGGAAGTGCAGAATGCTTGCTGCAGACACAAGACAGTGACAATCATAACCTCTTCTTGTAAGCAGTAGCACATTGGTAGTCTGTTGCTGTGCTGAAGTCTTTGTGTTCCAGGATGTATTTTGTTGTAGCTCCCTAGCCAGTGCTGCTATTTCTGTGAGATATCCATCATGTTTCTCAGGGCAGTGCTTCCCTACCACTCCTAGAAGGTACCTGCTTGTTTCAGGATTTGTTTTATTTTGGCCATTGTTTCATACTTGTGTTTGTACTGTTGAGTGCTATTGGCAGCTCCAGTTACCATAGGAATCCCCACAGTGTCTTTACCGAATTAACCCTACTAATTATAAATGTCACCTTTGGTCTCCCCCAGAAACAGGTCATTCCCTTAGCCAAACTGACACAATTAAAAAAAAATTAATTATTAACTAAATGTAACTAGATGCAGGATAGCAGCCAATCTATGCAAATTGATGAACTTTGTGATTTCCATTGGTTTTCCTAAACAAGTAAGCCGCGGTGGTGGTGCAGTGGTAGTGGTGTTGCCTCACAGTAAGAAGTTGTCATGTTTGATTCTCAGCTAAAGCGTCTTCTGTGTGGAGACATGCGTGAATGGGCGTACCTTCATTGAAGGTTGTGCGTCAGGCCTGGCAAGTCGGTACGTAAAAATCTACTGCCAATCATTAGTGGACAGGAGTTCTGCTGTGGCGACCCTTAACCGGGAAAAGCCAAAAGATACAACATTGGTTTTCCTAAACACCTTTAACATGGAAAATAATGCCATATGGTTACCAAGACTTGTTGTTTCCTGACATTGTGTGTTTTTTTTTGAGAGTTTTTTTGTTTTTTATACTATGCATGTAGTAAAGGTAAGAAGCAGTATTTCAGCCTAAGCACATTTGATGCTCTTATACACAAAAACAAATATATACAAATAAATAAATCACTGTTAACTAAAGTGATTTTTTGCAGTGTATAAAACCAAACCATCAAGTGAACTTCTTGGAGTACATAAAACCTGTGAGAAACGTTTAACACAGGGTACACAGTCTAACTCATAATTTTATGTAATTATCTCAAAATATGATGTAATTATGTCTGAAAAAACAGATTGGAATGCATATGCACTGGGCAAATATCCCTAAATCAAAACTGTATAGCATAGGTCTCAATCTCTTAAGAGGCCAATGTGGAACACAGACCTTAACAATGTGTGACAAATGGTCAAAATGTGGAACACCCTATTTTCGCACTGCACGAAACATGCCATTGCCATGGAGCATGATAGAACATCTGTAAAATTCAGTAAGACACTTCTCAGATCCAAAACCTTGGTTTTATAATCTGCAATACCATATCCACATCATAAGTAAACGAAACAGCACTTTACAAAAATAAAATTCACATTTACTACATTTTCTAAACCATTACAAGTTACACAAATGATTTTAGTTAGACAAAGTTAAACAGCATCCTGTCTACTTTAAAGCATCTCATTACTATAAATAACTCACTTCTGACATCCATTCTGACATACCTCTCAACCTCAGTGCAAGAAATCTGGACAAAGCCTAATGTAATAGGGGGACAATCAGCACAAAAATAGAGAGACTTTAAATATTACTCTTATAAACTTGGAAATATTGTTAGGACAGGATCTATGTTGGCATACAACAGACATACTAGGGACAAGCAGCACAACAATCGAAGCACTAAATATTGCTCTAAACTTAGGAAGTTGCTAGAATAACAGGATCTGTGTTGGCATAAAGTTTCTCAAAGATATGGCAATTACTTTGAGACATACTAGGGGGACAAGCAGAACACAAAAATAGAGACACTTTAAATATTGCTCTTATAAACAGAAATATTGCTCTGAAAACTTGGAAATATTGCTAGAATAACAGTGTCTGTGTTGGCATACAACAGACATACCAGGGACAAGCAGCACAAAAATAGAGACACTAAACTTTGCTCTTATAAACTTAGAAAATTGCTAGCATACAGGTTCTCAAGGATAGAAATTCTTGCAGAGGTAACATTCCAGGTACATTTATAAAGCACTTACCTCTGCCTATAATCCACAGACTTAGTCTCCACACAGCACAAAATTTAATCCAAAACGATGATCTGATCAGCCCTGGTTGTCCAGCAGTCAGCAATACAAACCTCAGCCTTCTAGTAATCTATCTAACCGATCTTGATCCACCATAGCAAGACCCCTGAAGCCCCTTCAGCTTACTGACTCCTCTCCTGGCTTCCGAATCCCAGTCTTGACATCTTCAATCCACAGCAGAATGTGATTGACTTGTATTGGGGAGCTCTCATTGGCTCCTGTCCTGAAACACGTTACTTGATTGGCTCATATACAGTATTTGCGATTGGCTGTAAATATGGTGTATGAGCCAATCAAAAACTGTAGAGCACAGCCAGTGCTGTGGAATGTGGAAGGGCACCACAGCTATGGATTGCTTTGTATACCGCAATGCCGATTGGCAGTAATTACGATACACAAACCAATCAGAATGGGTGTAGCGGAGCCATAGCTGTTCAGTGTAGAACAGCAGAACAATGGCTTCACTCTGGAGCACTTGGATGCTCAGCTGTATAGTGAAATCCATTCAGTAAACAAATAAATATGGCAACATTGGTCTGTTTGGCTGCAAAATGAAACAGATCACATTCAGTCTCAAAAGGCATTGTATTTATTATTTAATTTAAAAATACATATGACTTAAATTTGTAGACCACAAGTTCTGTTCTTTCTTCTTCCTGGGGTCAAAAAGCATAAGTAGAGGAGGTTTCATCTCCCAGTTGATGTAACCATAAAACAGCAACAAACAGTACAAAATTCAATACCAATCACTGCAGAATTGTGATTCTGAAATAATTTTAACTCCAAAAATGCAGTTAAAATCAATACAGCAATCATCTAGAAGACACGCAAAACTCACAAAACAGCCAAATAGCAGATAAGCAATTCAGCTTGAATTGATAAGACCAAGCAACTACAGTGTGACAAGGTAGCAAAATAAGGAAATGTAGTAGTTTTGTATGGATGTAAGATTTATTTCTCTTCAGGGTGAGGATTCTTGTTCTTAACTAGAATTTAGCCATACTGAAGTAGCATTACATGTAAAGTAAAAATTATTTATAAAAACAGTAGCCTCTTCTGTCATTTAAAAGGTACCACCATCAAATTGTCCTGTACTAACACTGGCAGTATGGCCAAACCAAATTCAGCACTGAGCTGCATGTTAGCCATTGAGGGAGCTATGGCACTCTTAGTACCATTATACACTTGACTGTGTAAGGCTAATTCTCTGAATTTTTTTAGAAAGTATCAAAGGGGGATTGAAATATGGTCTGCTGCACATAACTGGATGCAAAGTTAATTTATAGGCATTTTACAATGATACTCAGATATGCTGCCCTATTAGGAGGCTGACATATGATTACTCTTCTGAATAAGAAATGCAATACATGCCCATAAAATGGTATATTGAATTAGTATTATATTAAAATTAAATCCATTTCTCTTGCTGATATGATGCCACCACCAAACCTTCCGATAAAGTTCATGGCAATATGGTAAAGCCAGATTCGATGGTGAGCTGCATTTAAGTCCTTACTACTGGAATGACAATCTTAGTTGCATTATGTATCCAAGTATACACATATTATTCTTAGAAAGTTTTAGGAATCCTTGTCAAAGAGTGACTGAGAGACGTATCTTAAACTTATTTACATACTGCAGAGGTTTTTATTAATTTCATGAGATTCTGGTGTGTTGTATTTTACTCATTTTTTGTAAGGGGTGGGTATATACCATCTGTTCATGGTGAAGAATCAGTATTTGAATAGAATGTTTGTGGTGATTTTGCATTACATCGGAAGAAAACATTGCTATTTCTCTGTAACACTGATCTTTTCAACCCACTGGATTTATTTTAGCCCTCCACCCCATGTTTAGACTCATTTGCAATAACATGTCTACTTTTATTTCCTGAAAAGCCAAAATACCGACGACTACAAGATCGAGATGAAGATCACGAAACATGATATCATAAATCGCATAAATATTTTCAGGGCAAGTGAATACTTGTCCAGTGGGGGGATTATGTTGTTTCTCCACTGCAGTGTGATCCCGGAGTTGGTATATATCGTTAGGGGGATGTGGGGGGCATGGCCCACATAGGTGGGTTTTAGGTGGTGCGCTATTAATTACTGTTGTTCTGGGCAAGTATTCACTTGCCCTGAGAATACTTACCTGATTCGTAATTCTGTGTTTTGTGATTTTGGTCTTGGTCTTGTGGTCATCAATATTTTGGCTTTTCGGGAAATAACAGTAGACCTGCAATAACATATTAAATAATGATAAAGTTGTGTGCATGTCTTTTATAAGTAACACCATTTACTAAGTGTATTCTGTAGCTATTTGGATAGGATGGCCATGGTGGTACAGTGGTGGCACAGTGGTTAGTGTTGTCACCTCACAGCAAGAGGCTGTCCGGTTCGATCTTCAGCTGGAGTGTCTTCTGTGCAGAGTCTGCATGTTCTCCCTGTGGTCATGTGGGTTTCCTCCGGGTGCTCTGGTTTCCTCCCACATCCCCAAAGGCATGCTGCAAGTGGATTGGACAAGCTAAAATTGGCCTTAGGCATGAGTGCATGCGTGTGTCTGCCTTCTGTGGAAGGTTGGGTGCCGGGCTGGCAACTCAACACTGTAAAAACTCCACTGCCAATCATGAGCAGACAAAGTTATCCACTGTGGCGACCCCTAACAAGAAAGCTGAAAGAGAGAGAGATTCTGTAGCTATTTTGATGCTTTCCTGAGAATTTTGCTTAAATGTTTTAGCTGGTTTGACTGCTATGATGAAGAAGGCCTACATAGCACTGGGCTGCTCAGTGTTTGGAATTTTGTTCACAGAAAACATATACTTGCTATATGTTTTGAGTGACAATCATTACATGTGGTGTCATCGATTCAAAGCTTTTTACTAAACCTGTGGCCAAATAAGACCAGCGAGAAGGTCAGCCACATCACTTAATACAACCTTTAGACTAACAATGTCCCCCATTACTCTGAGACTAATGCTCTTCCCCATTAAGTAGGCATTCTCCACATACCCCTGTGAAAATTTGCAATATTAAAGTAATATCTTTAGTGTATTTTTTAACATCATAACTAAAATGTATACATATATGTCAGGAAAATCCTTTTTTCTGTCATTTTAAATGTTATAGCAAAACGTAAAGTTTTGACATGTGTCAAGTTACATCAACACATTTGAGATGCTGTTTTCTTCTTAACTTAGGACCGCTAGCTCATAAAGTATGTTATATAAAAACAACTTTCCAGTTACTTTTGTCCAGAAAATGTTATAATAAAATCTGAGATCACTGTAGAGATATTGAAACTTGCAGAAAGCAAAGTCAGAAATGTCATTTAAATCAGCTATCTGCAACATTTGCAAAATATTTGACTTAAAATAAAATTGTAGCTATCGGTACTCTTTACAGCAGTGCATTTAAAATGTTTCATAAACATAAATATATAGTGTTGTTAGGACTTCATACCTAAAATTAATATATATTGCTTTACAAACATGAACTTTTTCATTATTTTATCTCTTATGGGATAAAGTAATATTAAAATAATTTTGTCTTAAAACTTAAAATGCAGCTGCCCCTTTTCTTCTGACACTGGGAGAAAAATCTAATAATATTTTAAAGGTATGTCTCCCCAGATTATTGCCTGAAAATGTTATGAGAAAATGGTCTGTATTCATAGCCAGCTTGTATTGTATGCATGTGTGGTCTTGCACCAAAAGCCACAGCATGCAGGTAGGTAGTCATTTATAGACCCCATTAGTGCTAAACCACAGCAAGCAAAAAGGTGTGGAAAGACCATTATTCAAATGTACACATAATGGCATGCAGATGAATACGTGCAGTCTGAGTGCAAATAAAATATGAATAAGAGATGCTGAAAATATTTCATAGCTGCCAGGTGTAAAATCACATAGTCATTTGCATCTGAATATAAAGGAAAAAAAAACACAGGGCTATCAGAGCTGCATTGAGAAAAATATTGAGAGTGCCAACAGTTGATAAATATAAGTGCCACTGCTGACGATCATGAACATGAAACAGTGGTAAGTAGTGTGATTTAAAGAGGAATAGGCACAGGGTGGCATCACATCAGAAGGTGAACCAGCAGCTTCAGGACTATACATGTGTAAACCAAGACATTGGTTCAGTTGTATGTCCCACCTTTGGAGGATTGCATAGTCTTACTATACTAGTAGATACCAAAGCATGTCTAGTTCTTACCATTTGGAGTCCTGTATGATAATGCACATATGAAACCCTCGAACTGTGGATGAACACCAGTATAACACCACCCATGCACAAATCAGGAATACACCAGAGTGAGTGTTTGACCTGTCTGATGCCTGGTTCTGTTCCTTAGACGCATCTGGGGATAATGCAGTATACCCTTTGTGCGGCCTGCAGGATGTTGGTCGCATGCTACGTGCTACACATGATTAGGAGGAAGCAGTAAACGCAGCCAGCAGTCCCAAAAGCAATCACACATACAAAATCAGGCCCTGCGCCAGCACCCAGTACAACATCCAACAGCAATAATGACAGTGTCTGTGACACTAACAGATAATAACCAGCAGCAATACCGTTTCCAGCTCATCCCCCTCCAACAATGTTGAACACAGTACACTGCATTGCAGGTTGAATCAGCAACATCTAGTCTGCCTGTGTAGTCCTGATAAGTACACAGTGGCATGGCAATGTCACAAAGAACAACATGATGCCTGCAGTTTTATTTATAGACTATGCTGGGCAGTACACAGTTGAGTCACACTGTGCATTAGATATCTCCGCTTATACCGCACAGGAGGGAGAGTGCTGCAGGTCACAGCCATTGTAATTTGCACAGGTGCCTAGGGAAACATGGACACAATGCTGTTCTAGATTTGCCACCTGTCAGGAAATTTTCCTGATGGTCAGGAAGTCAGGGTCTCTGTCAGGAAGTTCAGAAATCAGGATCTCTGTCAGTTTTAGTGAGAGTACTTTTGGGGTATTTTGAATCATTCTGAGGGCTAACATATTTCTGAAGTATCTTTCCCAAATGCTTAGTGTTTCATTTGGATTTCCTATTTGCATTTAAATTATTCCAGCTGGTATCCTGGGTGATGTGAAATTTGACAGTTATCAGGTGAGTTATACTAATCAAAATAACCCTCTTCATAATCCATCTTAGAAAAGTGCACAAAAAGTCTGGGCATTCGTTTTATCCATTTATGTTCACTGTTGTGAAATTATATATTCTTTGTTTCAGTATAAATAATACTGTAGGTATGAATACCATGTAGATTTGGGAAAATTGTAAAGTAAATATTGCAGAAGGCAGTATACAAATATTATACTCGCTTTTACCCATCCAGATTTCTTTAATATGATTTTCTTAAAGCCTCATGTTTTAGTGTAATACTTTCAACTAACATACCAGTCACAAAACAATATTACAAATATATGTTAACATGTGCAGTACGTTTATACACTTGATTAAATGTTTCATTTAGCATATTATTTCCTCTTTATTCAGAACTGTTGCTGGATTGATAATTAACTTTGATATCATGATTAGTAGCTTTGAAAGAGAAGCGGTATACGTTTACTTATTGAAATGGGTGTGGCAATCACTTTTTTTTACCTATTCCTAAGGTGGCAACCCTACTGTCTACACATCATGAGGCTGGGGGGGGTTAATGGTTACTGGAGGTGGAGATGGGCGTCACAGGGAGAGGTAACATTAGTTTCATAGATAATGTCCTCTATAGACCAGGTAGAAGAGTTTCTGCATGCCTGTGTTCTTTCTCCACTTCAGTGGGTGGATGTAGTAGGATTACAAGCCTTCCCACCCCCAGATACTAATGTTTTCAGTACTGGTAGAATATGACCTGAAAGTGAATTGCTGATGAAGTGACCTATCCTTGCTACCTCTTTGTCAGGTTTGCCCCCAACATGGGGTGGGAGACAGTTACAAACCCACTTCTATAGATGAAGAATGTGTTCCCTGCTACGGCTTCCCTTATTTATAAACCCCGGGTATAGACACAACCTTGGCTATGGTCAACATTCATGTGCAAGTCACTGTTGATGACACTTGCTGTCTTTGTAATGTGCTGCCATATACCTCATTACATAATTCATTGCATCTCCTCTCAACTTTATTGAATTCTGGCGCCATTGCTCTCCTGGGTTGCATCCTTATGGAGGCCATGCACCATGCTAATAATCATCATCATATGTAACTACAGATTATGCCTGTATTATAGCCTTGCCCATCTGTTGATTGATGCTTAGGTTATCTTGCAGCATACTGTGGAAGATTGTGACAACCTGATTGCTTGAGGTGCAATGTATGTTCCCTGCAGTGGCCACCCTGTGTGACATTTTAGGTAAAGACCAATACTCATAGGTAGGCTACCGATGGTAGCACTTACGGTCTTTTAAATGAGTTGTCCATGGCAGTCAGGTGCACTGCCATAGCCCACATGAGACATATCATGACATCTTCTTGAACTCCATTGCCTCCTGGAGGCATTAGCACTGCTTGTCACATCTTCATGTATGCCATGCACCTTTCTAATTGTAGTCAAATCAGCATGGATGTAAGGCCATGTAGAAGGAAGGCAGACATAGTCAATATGTCCTGCAACTACGATTCATTCTGTGAGTCTGCATCATTATCAGACCTTGAGTTAGTGCTGACCTCAATCTGTTATGCTATCTTAATACCTGTCACCATAGTAGTGGTCTGTCCTGTAGAGATAAAACAACAAGAGATAATGGCCTGATGCAGCCACCACTGCAGTATGTGATGCCTTGTCGTATGAGTGTAAGTCTCAGGTGGCAACATAGATATACCTATGTTGATGGTGATCAGAGTCTGAAAATGTTGTCTGCAAAAGGGGAACATACAAAGTCCTTATTGTTTGCTTCCTAGAATCATTCTTTACAGAGGTGTTGTATAACATATGTGGCATGGCTCCTAGGCTAGCTGGCCTTCCTGTGAAACACACAAAGTTGACACACACTATAACTTGTGACGTCTTCAGCTGGTATGATACCTGTGCCATCATCTCCATGCAGGGTTGTTAAGAACGACCTAGCATCCATGAGGAGTGCAGTGGGAGATGGCCGTCTGCAGCTGTATATTATCTTGCTGTGCTGTGCATCTTCTATAAGACCTATAATATCATGATGATGAAACTCTTCAGACACTGTTGCATTGTGTGATTCCTCCCATTCACAGTATAAATGTAACGGACCACTTTGTCCCAGATACAGTCTCACAGAGGCTGATGATCACCTCCCCTTTCCTTGTGGTATAAGTTGCTGCATTTTAAAAGGCTGACATGATTTTTAATTATTTTGCCAGCGTCAGTTTGTGAGTGTATGAAACTGGAATTGACTATTGACTGCCATACTAATAAATGCCATTTAAAAATGTAAAAATGGATCAGAGAAATAAAAAGCTTCCATCTTAACTGGCTTCATAAGATCTTAGTGTGAGATTATTTAAGGGAAGCAATATAGATAGGGAGAACAAATGTTGAAAAACTGATAGTCAAAATTGCTAAGTCAAGCAGGTTAGTGTGGAAAGAGGTCATGAGAACACTGGGGTATAGCAAGTGAGCTGTGACAGGAATATGATCGGGTGTTTGGGTTGAGTGAGTATTGTGAAGACATAATAAGTAAAGGATGAGCCACAGAGCATGTGTGTGTGCATGTGTAAGTGAGTGAGTGTGTGACTATGTTTAAGTGATTGAATGTGTGTGTGTGTGTGTGTGTGTGTGTGTGTGTGTGTGTGTGTGTGTGTGTGTGTGTGTGTGTGTGTGTGTGTGTGTGTGTGTGTGTGTGTGTTTGTATCTGTCTGTCTGTCTCTGGTCTTAAATGTTTACACCCATTGTGCATGAGTGAATCCCAAAACATGGAGACTCTGAATGGCTGAAAGAACAAACTTACATATGTCAAGTGTGAGAAGGCCATTTCCCCGAATATTCTCTTTTTTCCTATGTATGACAATATCAAACTTGGTATATATAAATACAGGAGTGTTGGGGGGCTTGTACCTCCCCACACACGCAGGGGAGCAAGCTTGCAAAAAACAAGTTTAAAGGAGGAGTGATTTTTGGGATTTGCTCTTGTCCTGGATTGTAGGTCTTTTTTACAGCTTGTCTGTACTCTGCATTTTGAGTGCCGACAGTTCAATAAAGAGCAAAAAAAAAATTCAAAGTTGTGCTTTTAAGCAGATATTAGTTGGTGTGTCTTATATACAAAGGGTTAACTTTCTTTTTGTGTTTCCACCATGTGTGCCTGTGGTTGCTAGTCTCCGTTTCCTACTTTCATATACTCCCCTTTTTACCTGTTTCATGGAACCAGTAAGGTGTTCCCCTAACTTGTCATGATTAGAGTGGTCATCTGTTCCACATTGTGTTTGTGCTGCATGTTGCAATAACTTGCCACAGCTAGTGCTTACTGGCACTCTTGCTGTGTGCCTTATATGCACTCTTACTAAGCTCATGCAATAGAGTGTTACCCTGTCATGTTACTTATACTATCAACAAAATCATTGCGTTTTACTTTGACTATTTCCATCCTGTGTCTCACTGAAGCACAGCACTCTTCCTGCTTATGTAGCATGTCCTTATTTCATATACACAACAGAGTATACTTTCCTTGCAATGCCAGCACCCCACTGCTTTGAAGCCCATCTCTGTGAATCCTAGCCTTTGTCTAACCACTTTGCAGACATAGCCTCACATATATAGGGACCAAAAATAGGCAATTAAACTACAGCCTTCCTTAAAATGGTGAGAGGTAGAGGGTTTGAATTGTAGACTTCTGAGATGCCAACTTTCTGTTTATAGAAATTCAGAAACAAGAAGTGCATCTTTAAATGTTACTACCATTTTTTTTAAAAGGCACAACATTAATACAATTAATCATTTTATTCAAAAGCATTCATTCATGAGTAAATGCATTTTTCAGCATTCATTTATAGAGGGGCAGCTGGATGGATAAATAGTCCACCCACTGAATTAAATATTTAGAAAATTACTGAAGAAAAAACACTTGATCTCTTGATTAATTAAGCATGTTCCCACTCTACAGAGAGCTGTGGGTGATGAGCCATCCTTCTGTAAAGCTGTGGGTGATGAGCCATCCTTCTGACAATAACAAATCATTAAGGGAAAGCTTCCATGATGCTGCAACCTCTGCACATTGTTCTGATGCCATATGGAGCAGACCTTGTTTAGAGAAGGTGCCTGTTCCTTGGTATAACTGTTTAAGCTTGTATAGCTGTGAACTTCGTACAATGGCAGACTGCTATTATACTGACGTTCAGAGGAGCACTCACAAATGCCAGTCTTAGCTTTAGGGAATTGGTCTTTCATTCTAGGAAAATTGTATAATGAAGCTGAAATGAATTCTAATCTGTATGAATATACAGTTTTCTCATGATTATTTATTACCTGCAGCTGTCCCATTGCTACAAGAAGTTAGCTCTGAATATTTGCTAATAAAACCTTTTTAGTAAATGGCAGTGAATGTAGTTTCCTTGATTCAGTTATAAAATTTCAGTTCCACTTTATTTAGATAAGCTTTAGTTTAGACATATTTAATATACAGGAGACTAAAGCTAAACAGTAAATAAATACATTATTGACTCAAGAGACAAACTATACGTAAAATAGTTAAATCCTAGACCCACAAAACAATGTTAAAAATATCAACATTAAAACAGGCTTTATGGGGAAAAAAAAGTAAACTAAAGGATGTCTTCAATAACAGTTGATTGATGTGGAATTAACACTTTATTTGTATCTTAGGAGTACAGTACTCATTACATCAACAAAAGCAGGCAACAGTGAACAAATGACTGGTGCATTTCACTGCTTCCAACCCATTCCTATCCCTCTTTTGAAGCCCAAATTTTGAATGAATGACTGGGTGAGTGGGTAACTACCCTTGTACCAGGTTCCAGAAAGGTCATTTAATGTTGCCATTCCATTCACATGCGTATCTACACTGAATAAAGATAACATGTTTTGCCATATTTTTAAATTGTAATATTGTGTTTTGCGATACTAGTACACGATCATTGCAATATGATACTCATGACAATACAGCTCAACATTAGTACTGTTACAGGATAGTTGATGTATGTATATACTTCACATACGTGTTTTTATATCAGGAATGTGTCTTCTAACCTTGTGAACAGTATGGTGAATGTACGAAACTGCAATGTGAACACTGCAATTGGGTATTTATATGCTAATGAGGGGAAGGTCATGGTGCTTAATATAGTCTTCTCTAAATACATAATTTCTCCGAGGAGACGAAACACTTTTCTCGCATAATAAAATACTTGCATTTCGTCTTTTTTTCAGCAACTTTTGAACATGAAAGCTACCTTTCAAAACACTATGCAGTAAATTTCTCTCATTTTAAACTCCTGTGCTTTGGAAAAAGGAATGGCTGCCATTATTAATGTTTCAGGAGGCTTCTCTACGTCATATCATTGTTCCCCGAGCATCGAGTCCCTGAGATACAAAATGCCAAGAATCAAAATTGCATTGGCTATTTGCTGTGAGAAATCACTATAAGTGCAGTTGCCATGTGTGTGCCAGCAGCAATTCTTTCCTTTTGGCAGAGTTCTCCCTTCTTTATGTTTGTCAACTATGAAGATGATATATATATATATATATATATATATATATATATATATATATATATATATATATGTGTGTGTGTGTCTGTGTGTGTTGTTTGTGTGTGTGTTCAGAGAGTGTGGTGTACAGGGGAGCTTGCCTCCCTACAAAAAAAAAAAAAAAATACAGTTTAATTTTTCTCCCTTGTGTGATTCAGGCATTAGTGCTTTGATTGTGGATCATCAGTTTTTAAGTGTTCGGGTTTTAGTAGTGGAACCATTTTATTTTCATCCATCAGATATCTGAACATTTGACAGAATTATATATTATATATATAATTGTTGCTTGCCTGTTCTGGATATATGTCCAGCTAGACTAGCCCGGTCAACAAATGTAAAATAAAATAAATAAAAATAAATAAAATACAGACTCTTTGGTGTTCAGAAGCAGAACCTGTTATGTAGCAGTAAAGTAAAAGGCATAAGTGCTGGCAAAATGTCTTCAGTTAATCCCCATCATACGTTACAGTGTGCAGGCATTCTTGCATTGTTTGTCTTTATGTTTTTCTTCCTTGCTTTATTTATTTGTATTTTTTGCATCAGGAAGACAGAGAAGAGTTATCAGCACTGGTTATACTGACTCATTTATTTTTTTGAGTTGCACACTAATGTTAGCATGAGTGTTATATAGTAAGTGCCTTGTAAATAAATGTGCTAGCTTTTTGAGATGTTTGCTAAGAGTTTGCTATAACCTCCCTAGTCCAGGTCACAATCAAACCACAGTCTGGGAACATGGGACTTGAGCACCTTGTAGGTCATGTGGCTGCCGCTTGCACTCAGACTATAATACGTGTTTGGCAAGGTGTGGCGGCCTTGCAGAGAGAGTGGAGCTGCTGGCGGCCACTTGAACATATATTCGAGATTGAGTAAGCTGAGCACTTCAGCTGTGTGGAGGGAATGGGTGAGAATTTAGAATATGATGGCAGTGACTGGGAGGGGAATTTAGGTTTAGGAAATGGGAAGGAAATTTAGGTTTAAGGAGTGTGAAAGGAGCTGCAGGGTTAGGGAATTAAACAGAAATTTTAGCAAGGAGAACAGGATTGGAGGTTTAGGGATCCTGAGCCAGGATTCAGATTAGGGTTAGGGACTGACTGGGAATTAGAGAGTTAAAGTTAGAGTTGTAGTAGGGAAATGCAGGTTACTAGGGTTGGGCTGTAGGATGGCTATGAAATTCACTTGGATGTTGCTAGTTGGAGGTATGATGCTTGTCATTTAGAGTAAGTAGCAGTGAGCAAGTGCATCACAAGATAACAGCACATGAGCACTTGCAATTTTATCTATATGGTGAACTGCAAGAGACCAAAAGCATGAATTTTGGCTAAGAAATCACCAGGGCTACTGGAAAATTGTACATGCAGTTTTTCTGCAGATTCAGCAACTTTCCTCTTAATCTCGAATAATTTATAACATAACATTTTTCACTGAAATTAATGAAGCTATTTACATATTCAGTTAAATGTAATATAGGATGGCTACAGTTAAACAAAATGTTACAGTGCATGGTAAGGAAAACCATAGCAGACAATTTTAAGTGAATTATTCCACAATGGTTTGATCATTTTTGGTTATGAAACCCAAGTTAAAATAGGCAGAGAACTTATGAGTTGCAGAATTAAACAACAGGTATGAGAAATGGCAAAAATGGCTCCATTCATCATAATGAGGCAGTGACCTTAAATCTTTTATTTTGTGTAACTGAGAGTTTCCCTGCCATCTTAAATTTGAATTTAAATATATGAGAAGTTTAGATGAACTGTCTGTTTTAAAAGGTTGAATATTTTCAGTTGAACTGAATTCAGTTACTCCTTGTACATTTATGTTACTTATCATTGTACTTGTAGAACATGGAGAAACACATATCAACACTGTTTCTAGTAACCATTTTTATTAAGGTCGGGCTGCTGTTACTTGGCATTTTATGTTCTTTGAATTTAAGAGAGCTTGGCATTTAACGTTTGCTGCTAAATATACTGGTTTGGGCACAGTTAATAAAAAGATTTATAAATTAATTTTCCACAAAACTGGCAAAGCAAATGATCAAAATTCTAGTATAATCTGTTTAAGATGGAGTATCTGAATGAAAGTCTAATATGAATGCATTGATCTGCTTGTGAATTTAAATGTTTTGAGTATGTACAAGAAAAACTCATAGGAAAAGTACTTACACATGGCCGCACATTTATCTCGTATCTGTGTGACTAATATAAACCAATGGAGAACAGTTAGAGGGTGCTAGGGATGGGTACTGAAACCCATACATTTTGTAAAATATTTTTTGATAACATTTTCTGTAATTAATTTTCTAGTGATCCTAGAAAAATCAGTAATCTAATATCAAATAGGGTTACCAGAGTTGTCCTAGTATTTTAAGGGTATATGTTTTTAGACTGTCTGAGTGAGAAACCTTCCCTAAACCAAAGAGGAAGCCCTGAGCCACCCTTAGCTGCCAGGAGAAATGCTTTGGGTCTCCTGTTTAAGAAAAGAATCCAGCACAATACAGAAGCACACTGACCTATCTCCCCCCTCCCACACTCCACCCTTAAAAGATGATGTGGCTTACTGTGGTATTATTTTCTCATATTTATATATTTTTGCCTACTCTTCACTTCCATTTAGTCCAATTCATCTTATAAGCAATATAAACTATTTAGTATTTTAAGCATAAAACAATTATAAACCTGCCTGGGGTTCCCATGAAACTTTATTTATTCATTTTATTATAAAGTTTAGTATATCGGAAGTATTTTATTTTGGCAGAGACTATTACAAGGTATGTTAATGCTTGTTTATGTTCAGTATGTGACATCTTACCTGCCATTTTTTTCTGTCAGACTGAAATTTGAAATAGGGGTTTGTGTGCAGATTATGCATTACTTTGTTTTGGGACTGTGTATGTGAGTATAAGTGTGCACCTTGTGAGCAATGTTCAATAACTTACCTTGCAACCAACTCATTCAGTGAGATCTCCTCAGTTACAATGCAAATAATTATGCCACTCCAGCTGGTCTGTTTCCTACTGTACCTAGAAAGAAAAAAATAAATTTAACAAAGTGCCCTTGCTCAATCATCTCCTCAATTGATGGTGGGTGACTCTGCAGTGGCCATTAGTCAATCCTCAAACCATGCCCTTACCTCTCTGGCTTCCTCTGGTATAGTCCTTTTAGCCACCACTAAGCAGGGGTCAGCTACATCCTCTTTGGCTGTTCTAGTATCCAATCCAGGTTTTGAAGAACCTTCTTTTCTGGATCAGGGAGACAGTCTGTGAGATTTTGCTCATTGTAGCTGGGAAAAGAAATGTCTTGATAAAGCTGAAGTTCCTTCTCCAAGTCAGTCTTCAGCTAAACCTCTAAAGGAAGCTAAACATTGCTCATCTGAAGACATACTGGCTGTTAGAAACTATTATTTTCTTTCTTTAGCTATGAAATTGTTACCGGCTGTTAATCCTGCTTCTTAGAAATTCCTATCTGAAAATTATGTCAGCAGAGATATTCCTGAAGAAAACATGTCAGGGAGTTCCGACAAAGACAGAGAGAGGGCTTCTTCTTCTGCAGATTCCCAAGTTCAGATATATGATTCAGAGGAAACTTGATCCTCACAATCTCCTTTGGAGGAATTTTCCTTTTTCTGGACAATATCCAGGATGAATGAGCTATTTTTGCTGGAGCAAATGGATATTCATGAACTGAGGAGATATTATGCTGTGTTACAGATAGTTATGCCTCACTGCACTCCCATTCTTCCTATAGTACTAGCATTGGAGGATACATTTAATGCTGGCCATAACAATCCTCATTCTCAACCTTCAGTTCCTAAAAAAAGGCAGATAGGCTTTTCAGAGTTTCTCAAATTAACAAACATTTGTTTTACTACCTCATGTCTGACCCTGCGGCAAAATCCACAACTCTGCCATCTGAGAACAGATACTTGGTGTCCTGTATTCCTTCGACTGTGGGCAAAGAAGGAAACCCATTGGATAGATTTGACAGTAGAATATTTTCTTCTTCCAATTTGGTGTATGGAATTCTTAACTATAGGACTATTGTGTGGAATTTTGTTCCTTTTTGTGTAGACAGTACTTCCCCCTGAAGGTTGTGGCTGTTTGAATTCCATTGTTTCTAATATTTTTTCAAATATCAAAACATGCCTTAAGGCCACTACTACTGCTACAGTATTGATGAGTTATACCTGGGTATGTAATTGAAAGTTTTTGGATGAGGTAAAGTCTAAAATTTTAAATTCAGCTTTAGATGAGGCTTTGTTTTGGCCCATCTGCTACTCCGGTCCTCAAAAAATTGATGAGAGGGAACCCCCCTCCCCCTTTTCTGAAATCTCCCAAATCCTCTTTTTCCATCTAAGAAACAAAACAGACAGTCCCTGCATTCTCAAGCCAAACAGGGAACTAAAAAGAGACAGCAGGAGGGGAACAACAGAAAACAAGGATCTTTTATATAAAAGAGGCAGTCTACTTCTTCAGAATAACAATACCTGCATTCTTTCCCCCACACCCCACCACTTTCTCTCATCTGTCCCATGAACTGACTATAAATTCTGTTTTGCCAACAGATTTTTTCAGACTCTTGGGTCTTTAAAGCGGTTCAGGAGGGATACAATTGACACTGGATACAAATACCTCTTTAAAAGGGACTACCTCCCCACACTCTGAACCAAACGAGTTTTTTTTTCCTCCAGTTCTTTAGCGTTCAATTATCCTAGGAGCAATAGAACCAGTGACATTAAATCAAAGTAGCAAAAGCTTCTATTCCAGAATGTTTCTGATACCAAGGAAAGATTCTTCCTGGAGACCAGTTCTAGGTCTTTTCTTTCTAAATCACTATGTGAAAGTTTCAAAATTCTAGACGTTGACTCTTCAGAATGTGTTACCTCTCATTCTTCTAGAGGTTGTTTGGTACAATTAGATCTAAAAGATGCAAACCATTTTATTCCCATAACCAAAGGTTTCAGGATTTTTTTTTTAGATTTTTTGTCCCTGAGTCACAATATCGGTTATCTACCTTACTCTTTGAGTTATCTAGATCTCCAAGGGAGTTTGCAAATAATGTATGTCCAGTTGTAGCTTACTGGAAACTGAATGTCATTCTCATATTTCATTATTTTAATGACTTGTCCAGCTTTGCCTAGTTTCTTCCCAGATGTCAAGAGTCATTACAATGTGATCTGGTGTTGTATTTTCTGTTTGGCTTCAACCTATGGGTTATCAGATCCGACTGAGATCTCATGCTGGTCTTTTTTCAGAGACCTCAATTCCAGAGCTCAACCTCCTCTACTCGTAATACACTGCTTTCCCCTCAACCAGCTCAGATATTGTTTGCAGCCTAGAAAGGATTGCAGCTCTGTTGTTAATGTTTTTTGGTCATAGACTAAGCTTGTGATTTTCCTCCAGTTTTCTTTTACCGTTTAGGTGCTAGGTGTAAGTAGTTGTTCAAGGATCAGTTGGGTTTATTTGTAGCATGTATTTTTTGTGCGCAGTTTAGATTTTTGCTGTTTCTTGTGGTGTTCCCGCCTTTTTGTTTGTCTTAAAACAAAGAGTTAGTTTTGTGGTGTTGCTATTACTATTGTTGTCCTGCGCTTTCTTCTGCTTAGGCTATTGGGTAGATAGGTGGTTAGGTAGATATGTAATTGTGGTGTTGATTTTTTGGATAATTAATATGTTTGCTATTAATTTCTTTTCTTTCCTCCTCAGCTGTTGTTACTATGGATCAAGAGAAGGAGAAACATAAAAGACTTTAAAATATGCATGGTTTGTGGCCAGAAGCTATCTTCTCAGGACACATATGATCAGTGTGTTTACTGCCTCAGAGTGCCACACTTTGACATCGAGTGCAGAATTTGTGCTAGATTTGAGGGTGGGTGCTTAGTGAGCACTGAGCAAAATTGGTGCCGAAGGGCTTGTTGCCCTTGGCAGCTACTTCTTCCTTCTCCCCACCACTAATGAAGAAGCCTGACAAGGATGAGAGGGGTCAGGCAGGGAAAAGGAAACAGACCCTAAAGCCCAGAAAAAGGATGGAGGGGACTGGAAGTGTCTAATCTCAAGCTCCTTTGTTTATTTCAATGCCAGATTCAGCTCCTTCCTCCAGGAGCTATTCCCCTATGGTATTGATATTGGGGAAATCAGTATCCCCAGCTCTGAGTATCCTCAGACCTTTTTAGCCAATGGTGGGACTGGTTCTGGGAGGACGCACTCCTGCTTTTCTCCAGTCACTCTGAAGGAATTCTTGCCTGAGTCTTCCCCTTCTTGTTGCATCCCAGCACCATAAGAAGGGTATCAAAGCCCTCTTTGGTGGCCTTTTTGGCTTCATCTGCACATTTGGTTGGGAGTTTGAGGTCTTTGGATTTGAAACAGCTGATATGCTCCTTCTTGCAGGGCCAGCTTTGGCTAGAGATCCTTCCCTTCTGCTGCCTTGGCTCCAGTGCTAGAGAGTGCATCTTCATCTTTCACTTCTTCTCCCTGGGCCCTTTGGGTCTGCCATTTATAGATTCACTCACCATACTGTCACCGAGGTCAGCTCAAGCAGCTTGGCTGCTTCCAGCACTGACTCCTTCCTTGATCTTCTCCACTCTGGTGGCATCAGAGCCAGGGTTGCTACTGACATGAGAGTCTGGGGCCATGGTTTCAGGGTTGAGTTCTACCATCAGAGTTTAGTAGGCATCCATTCCCCTCTGGGTCTTGACAGTTCATCTCTGGTCTCCACATCTGAGTGTGTCAAGTCAGAAGTGGAGACCGTCGGCTCACTTGGATCTGTAGGTCTGAGAACTGTCAGCTAGATGCATCTGGACTTAGCTTCTGCATTCACTGCCTTAGAAAGGATGTTCTCTAGGTCAGAGAAAGCATGGTCGGCAGTGACTAGTCATCCTCCCCATTTTTGTTGTCTGCACCTGTGGACATGCATCAGTTGACTCCAGGACTGCTCTCACCTTCAGGCCTTCAAGAAACACTGCCTGCAGGGCCCCCTACTTCTTACACATCCCATCTGTATTCATTAGTTTAGGAGGGACATGGAAAGAGCCAGTTTAAGAGGAAACACATGGATCCCCCTGAGGAATCTCTCACCAGGGACACTGACCTCAGTGAAGGGAAGGGTTCCCCCAAGTTCTCCCTTGATGATGCTCCTTTGACAAACACGTGAAGTTACTGCACTAGTGAGGGGGCAGGGCCACAGAAACACCCTCCTTGGAGGAGTCAGTATTTTTAGATGCCTTTGGTGTGGGCCGTCCATATCCTGGGTGGCTCCCACCCAGGCATGCTTATTGATTTAGTATCCCAGAGAGAATGGAGAGAACCAAATGTGTAACCTGTCCCCCTACAGTTGGTGCATTCATAGTGCCACCAAAAGGATATTTCAGCAGAGAGTTCCTTGGTCCATCGCCTGAAAAGGGAGTCCAGAGGTTTGGACCATTTAGGAAAGCATGGCTAGACCTCAGGGACTTTCTCACTGGAAACTTTAAACTATTTGGCTGATAGGGGAACAACTGTGGGTTGAAGGAGCTGACTTTGGCACCAGAATAACCAGAGGAGCCAGAGTCCTTGTGGATGAGATCATTTGTATTAAAAATGAAAGGAAAGGAAAGTGACCTCTTCTTGCTAATTTTTGTTGTATTTATTATCCAGAGATTTTAATAGAAGATAGTTAATAAATATTGTCCATTCTTGTAGGGCTAAAGAACTTTGCATCCATTCCTTAATGGCCTAAGAATCCTTGTACTTATTTAATTTTAATTATTTTCTCAAATGGTAGTAAAATTAACTAGAGAGAAGGCATGTCTTTTTTTTTTATTTCTATGCTGAATTTTCACTCTAGCCTTCCTTGTCTAATTAGATTACATTCTGTTACTCAGAAATATTCTGTTTATTTTGTCATTAATATTTTTTTTCAGATCTCCCTTACACACAGACAGTCGCACAGACATATACAGACATGCATGCATATACACACACACACGCACACGCACACGCACACGCACACACACACACAGACACACACACACACACACACACACACACACACACACACACACACACACACACACACAGAAGGCCATGATCTTTGTCTCTTCCAGTGTGGAATATGGCACTGACACTGGCACCAAATTGTCACTTATCTTTTATTGTGTTGCCAACTAGTGGGTTAGTGGGTGCTTTTGTATGTAAGGCATCTGTGCCCCATTCAGAGGCATAATCAGGTGCTACTTCTAGATAATGTGTTTTTTAGTACCAATGAAATCAGTAATTGACTTCATGTAGCGCCACCTCTAGCCAATGCAATATACATTTGGGCTTGCATGAGCATTTAGTGCTTGCATTCTACATTACGTTCCTGGTTAACCAGTACCAGCCTACTGAACTGCTGTAGACAGGGTAGCCATGGTCACCACAAAAAAAAAAAAGCTATATGCCTGTACATTGCCATCCTTTCTTCTCTTGCTGGTATAAAGAGCAGCTTATTAGATTTTCACATCTTTACATTACATCCTTTCCCAAGTTTTCCTGTGATCTTGACTTTTTAACCTGGAATGATCTGTAGTAAGTATACTATCTACAACTGTGGAAGTGGTCTGTTTCATATATATATATATATATATATATATATATATGTGTGTGTGTGTGTGTGTGTGTGTGTGTGTATTATATACACTGTCTGTGTACTCATTCTGTGCTGGATTGAGGACTGAATTTGATGTCTGTAATGTTACTTCTCTGTGACAGGGGCCTTGTACATGGATGAGGAGGCAGTGTCAAAAGGCCCATGGGACAGCGGTTACATTTCCTCATCAATACAATACGTGCAGAGTTTGCAGCAGTAGTTAGAACTGAAAATCACCCTTAGAGGGCTGAGAGCCATCAAAAGCCATTCTACACCTTTTGGTATAACTGATGAACATGATAAAAGGTTTCAGACATGCTGAGTGGCTACAGCAAATAGGTGTAGCTTGGAGTGGATCAATATGCTGGTTGAAAAGGATCTGCTTAAAAAACAAAAAGTGAATGTGGATATTAAGTCTGTGTGCTCTGATGTGTTAGTTAAAACTAGCTACTCCTTTTTGGAGGGTTTTTTGAAAGACATGAATGAGAGACTATCCATTTTTGAGAAGGAGATCATTGAAAAAAAGAAAAATAAACTGAAACTTGATATATGTGATTATGAACAGAATAGGGCTTTTACCTGGAGGATGATTCAACGGAAGCTTCGCAATCACGTTAGGTTTCAGCAGAAGAAAAAACAGTGATAACCAACATGGTGTTTCTCTTGTTTTGGCTGACAGTGTAGCAACTTTAACAGAATAGGAGAGTGTGGAGGCACCTCAGTTTCCACCTTTATCAGTACCCAAAACAAGGTAAATGGTACTAATTTAAATAATTGAGTTGGGTATACAGTTTTAATGATATATTTAATAATGAATCTAATTATATTGTTAATCTATCTGCAAATGTCTTTACGAAAGAGGAAATTTCAGTTTTAAATTATGGTTTAAAATTTGCACTGACAATTCTGCCTTGATTATATGTGGTATTTTTAAGTTAGTTAGAAAATTGCATTTAAAAATATTTTTAAGGAGACTGTTCAGTATATTTTTTTCCTGTTATTTCTGATACAGATGATGAGACAGCAGTGATGACAGTTTTTTTCATGTTTTTCAGATTGTGATATTAAGGCTTATTGTCAACTTGACACACATGATGTAATATATAAAAGTTGTCTTATACCTCTGTTTAACAATGAAACTATTCAACATTTTTCTGCTTTATTAAATTATAGTGTTGAACAGAAATATTATGAGTTAAAAAATCTGTAGTATTAAAGGCAATAAATATGAAACTCAAGGTTATTATTTATTATGAGCGCTTTAATTTTATCACAATATAAAAATTCCTCAGATCACATGCTATCTGCAGAAGTTTTATATTGTGATAAAACAAAAATACTCATAATAAATAATAAACTGGAGTTCTGTATTTATTGGCTTTGATACTATGGAGTTTACATTGGGAACATGGGGCCTTGACAGACTAGCAGTTGGTGTCATTCTTAATTTGTCATTCATTAGTTTTTGAATGTGTAGTTATACATTATTATTTATATTAAAAATGTGCCACAAGCATTTAGATAATAGTGATGTTTATAGTGTTATAGATTTAAGTGAGTATAAGAAAGCTATAGAATGTTATAAGGAATTATTGAATAAGGTTTTAGGCTGGGTTAATTTTCACAGAGTGTTGTTGACAAAAAGTTTAATGGTGATAATTGTACTATGGCTTTTTTTTTTTTTGCCTTCCAAAAATCCACAAAAAAATTTTAAATACACCAGGCTGCCCCATTGTTTTAGCCTGTAATTATTTTATGCATAACTTAGCTTGTTTTTTGCATAAATATTTGCTACCCAGGGTGGTAAAATTGCCCTCATACATACAGGACTTGTTTGATTTTTTGGAAAAAAACAGGGATGTCCAATGTTCTCAAGACATATATTTTTACTTTAGATGTAGTGAGTTTATATGCGAGTATTAGTCATGTTTCTGGATTAGAAGCTTTACATTATTTTTGGGGGGATAACCCAACAGCACAATATCTTATTGAATTCATTTATTTTTGTTTTAGTAACAAGTATTTTCAATTTAATGGACAGTTATATAAACAGTTGCAGGCCTGGGGGCATCATTTGCCTCCATGTATGCCAATTTATTTGTGGCTTTTTTTTGGAGATTGTTATTTATATAGGAATAGTTGTTTTAGAAAATATGTAATAAAATATTGCAGGTTTATTGACCGTTTAATTTTTATATGCAAGGGGAGACAAGATGGGGTACCACAATTTGTTTGTGAGATGAATGAGAATCGATTCAATATAAAGTTTGATGGACTGCAGGTGGTGGGTAAAGTATCCTTTTTAAATGTTGAAATTGAAGAAAATATTAATTATAATATTAAAATTAAAGTGCATAGGAAGTTTGAGTGTGGTAATCAGTTTTTGCATGGTTATAGTTGCCAAGCCCCCTCACACTTTGCGGGTCTTACCGTATGAGTTTTTGAAATTGCGTAGGCTATGCAGTGATGATAGGGAATTTGATAGAGAATTAAGTGAAACAATAAAGATGTTTAGTAGAGGGGGGTATGAAAGTAAAATATTGTTAGAAGGTTTGGATAAACCTAGTAAAGGTGTTCAGGAAAACTTTTGAACTATTATAGATAGGTATGTCCCCAGGTACAAAGTGGCTTGGAAAGAACAAATATTTGTTGTTATTAGATATAGTTTGGTCATTAATGAGTTGATTAAGTTATTAAACTTTTATTGGGGCTTTTTGGTACAACATAAAGATTTTGTAGATATATTAGAAAAGAGGCCACATATTTAGTACAAACAGGGTAGGAGTATAGGCAATAAATTGGTTCATGGAAGACTTGTTGGACCGAAGTAGAACTTCAATAAGGGGATTAGATTGAGGGGTACAATCTCTTGTAGAAAATGTTCATGTTGTAGTTTTGTAGTTGGGAGTTATCCTGAGATTAATGGACGAAGATATGAAGTTTGGGGGAACTTCAGGTGTGATAATGTAGGGGTGGTCCATGCACTGAAGTGTCCATGTAGGACATTTCATATTGGTGAGAGTAAAAGGGCCTTTGAAACAAGAATAAGAGAACATATTATTAGAGTTATAAGGAAATGTAGAATGGAGAGTCCAGTAGCTTTGAATTTTAAATCTTTTCACAAGGGCTTCAGGCAACTATTTTGCAACAGATATATATTGGGCCATTTGATGAAACTAGTATAAAGAATACAATGTTGCAGAAGGAATCAGTTTATATTTCAACATTTTCTACTTAGCCCCTAAAGGGTTAAATATGAAGTGTAATTGGAGGGTATTGCTTTAACTGAATAACTGATTGATTAATGCAATGTATGCAATTAATATATCTGTATTTAAGGAATGCTTTTTTGTGAGATGTTATACTCTGTAAAAGCTGTTGAAGCCAACGTGCTAGAGAATTTTATGAGCTTTTATTTTGCTAGGTTAAAAAAGTTTTTCCTGGTTTCCTGGTCATTGATTTTGTGGTTAGCAGCCATTCATTCTTTCTTTCTTGTGGTTTATAAAGTTCCTTATCCTACGCTTTCAGACTTCCATGATCATTGGAGACACTCCACTTTGATAAAATGAAAACAGCAATGCTGTTTTTTGTTCAAAGCCAAAGTAAGAAGGCCCAAGTTCCATGGGGCTGTCTATGCCAGCGCACACACACACACACACACACACACACACACACACACACACACACACACACACACACACACACTGCCATACCCGCCACAAATACACAAACGCATGTGCAAGACCCTGTGTTCCTTATCCAGTTTACCTGCTTCTGGAGTGGTGCAACCTATTTCAACAATCTTCTGTGTTCATAGCAAGGTCTAACTATTAAAAGGTTTGGCCCCTATTACCATGACTGTGAGGAAAGTGTTATCCGGGCCCTGCTGTGCCTGGCTTATTTGTTTTCTTGGCTTTTTGACTGTGGAGTTTGGATTTACCAGTATAATGCTGTGTCACTATGTTGGTAGTGGTGGGCCAAGTTTCATTGTGGCAGTGTAATTCTTGGATTGTGGTGTTGCATCTCATGGCATTTTCCCATTCTATCATGAATGGTATTTTGGGGACCGGTGATGCTGTTGTTTGGTTGTGTTATTCTTGGTAACCTGTCACCTTCCCCTGTAGATTGAGTGCTGTACTGCTGCTGTTGTGCTTATGGCATATTTTCTGATGTTGCAACTCCATAGATTTCCATCCCTATTCCACAGTGTAGTTGTCCATTCACCCATTTCTGAACTGTACTTTAGATCCCCATTTGCATACTACTTGTGTACCTGGACTCCACCAAGTATGCAGTTGTGTATGTCCCTGTGACATAGTGTACAGAGAGGTATAACAGGTTTTTATGGCCTGAAGGATTAACTGTGTAAAAGTCTTTCATCCTGCTGGTATAAAAGAATTACATTTTTGTGAGATTGTGCTAATTTATTCAGAGCTTCCCTGTGCATGGCTTGGACACCTGTGACTACAAGACTTGGATTGCTTCTAAAACCATCTGGACCTACAAAGATCACATATGTATTTTTTGCACATGCTCTGTCTCAGTGCTATTTAACACTTCTGTGCTGCATTTTTTTGATTTTTGTTGAATTTATCACTGCTTTTCAGCCTGTACTTGTTAAAGAACCACCATATGTTTCTTAATGTACTGCTTTAGGTTGTTTTAACAGTATTCTAATATTTTCTAACCTCCTCTGGTACTGCAAAAGCTGTTCTGAGTTTGCCAAAGTTCTCCTGAGTCTGCCTAAATATTTCTAAGTTTTGCCAAGTTTTTCTGTGTTGTTGTTCTCCTTCTCTTATGTTGTGCAGTTTTTTCTGCATTTTGTTGAACTTTTCTCAGGATTAGTGAACTTATTTCCAAGGATTCCTGATATTGCAGGAATTCTGACTTTTGCTGTAAAGCATTTGTTACTGCACTTGAGCTCAAAACCAGTTTGTTTTACATTAGTTGGCTTTTGCACTCTGGTGAGAGCAGAGCTGAATTCAACCCATCCAAGTTGGAAACTGCTAGAGGAAAGTTTATTGTGTTTTTATCTGATTGGCCTGAGGGATTAACTGTGTAAACGTCTTTCATTATGTTGATATAAAAGCCGATGCGCAAACACAGTTCCCAGTTCCTTGTATATAAGCAAACTTCTCCAGTTTAAAATCCTCTATAGGAAATACTCTCCATAGTCTCCCACTGTTCACAGCTGCTTGAACAGCTGCCAGTTTGTGCAGAGGACAGTACCACTGCAGATTATCTAACTGGAGTTGCTCAATGTTTGGCAAATTTTGCCAGAGGTTTGCAGATATTCTGCTGAAATCCAAAGCATTCACTGCTAAAATAAAAAAAATAAGTACTTTCTGTCTTTTCTTTTCACTTTACTGACTGTATTTTATCATTTTACTGATTTTTACTGCATTTTAAAAAAAGCTGTTCTGCTGTCTTAAGTAGCTAGTACATAGCATAATCTAGATTCGGATCTGCTAAATCTAGACTGCACTTTTACACTTGAGCACCATTCCAGCTATTTTACATTAGGAGGGCTTAGCCTGCACGCTTGTCGCAGAAGTCTGTAGTCTGAGCCTTATCTGAGTTGGAGATTGCTGGAAGAAAGCTCATTGTGTGCTTTCCCATTGGTAGTTTACCTTAAAAGTGTTTAACTTCACCTGCATTTAAGCCTCGTGTTTGCTTGTAGCTGTGTACCATGCAACGGGGTTCAGTGGCACCCTGTATACATGCAAACACCTTAAAAGACAATTTTCTCCTAGGCATCTGTTAGTGAACCCTTCTAAGCTTCTCTGCTGCATTGCAGGAAACTCAGTTGTGCACTAAGAAGCGTTGTCTTAGTTTTCACCCCTAGCCTTCAATAGAATAAGCCCCTTTGTTAATCCTAGAGCAAAATCTGGTCAAACTAACCCACTCCCCAATAGTAGTTAGGTAAAAACCTGCCATAATGAACAGTCAGTTTTCAACCATTTCTTTGGCCAGCCTGATTGACATGGGCATCCTGAGGCAATGTGATAATTGCCTCATGTATAATGACAACAACTTACTCCTAAAACAAGCAAATGCAATATGTGAGAGATGTAATTATACTGAATTTGGAATCAGTTCTGTCACGTAACAACAAACCAGCCATTAAACATGTTCCTGTCACACAAAACAAGGTCACAACACATAAACCCACATAAGCGGAGGTACTCAATAGAAGCCTACCAAAGGATATACTATAGTGAATATTGCCCCTTTCCCCACTGTAGTGCGATCTCGTAGTTGGTAAATTTAGTTGGGAGGGTGTGGGGGCAAAGCCCTCCACATGGGTAGGTTTAATTTAGTTCAGTTTTTATTTTACTTTGTGGTGCGGACAAGTGGTTACTTACCTGGAGTTTTTAGTCAGTGATCTGAGTGGCCATTCAAATGTGGTTTCAGCAATGTCCTCTCGGTCTTAAGAAAGTCGGTTAAGTGGGATTTCGATAATTAGAAGTAGACCCATTTTATTTGTATTCTGTAATATTAGTGCATTTAAACTTAATGTGCTTTTTTTAAGCACTCATTTTTCTTGCATGTTGACTAGTATTTTTTTCCAGTTTAAAACATTATTTTTCTTAAGGTTTTTTATTGTTCTTTTATTATTTATGTTGGGGATGCTGTGTTGTTTGGTTGGTAGTATGTATTTTAGGTTTATATATGTTTAATTATTTCTCTTTTTGCCATTGAAATAAATATTTTCCTGAGATTTAAAAAAAACATTTTATATTGTTTTATTTCAGATTTTTATTTTGTGATTGGGCTTAGTGTTGACTGAGTTATATTTTTTGAGATGTGTTTCATGTTTTTTTTTTTTTTTTGATTACTATCATGTTTTCCTATTAAAGTCTACAGAGAAGCAACTTTGGCATGGCTAGTTTACTTGTTTGAATGATAAGTTCAGCCTATAGATATTTTAGACAGTGTAGCTAACATATCAATATCTATTAATCTTTACATTTTGTGCTAGCTATGTGTTTTAGTCCACCCTCTTTTGTGGGTCCAGTATGAGGAGAAACATAATCAGGAAAACAGCATGTATGATATTAAAGTAACATTTTTTGTGTGTCTGCTACTTTTATCTGGTCTCCTAGCTATATCCCACCTCATGCTAAATTCTGATTCCAGCCTCACCAGTCACAGTGATAATACCCAGGCTTATTCCAGCTCTGCACATGTCCTCCTTCTTCCAGGATTCCACAGCAAGGGAACTCGTGGCTTCTTTCTTTTTTTTTTGTTTAATGGCATGTTGTGCCTTTTCCTATAGGGATTGACAGCTTGTAACCCCCCTAATACAAAGACAAGCTAACTGTCCATCATATGCTCAAGCTTTACCTCCAACAGACACTTTAACTTCTCAGGATGCTTGGGTTGCCTGCTACAGAGGGGTATATGTTGCCCTTTTGTCAGCATCCTGATATAATAGGCTATTCTACCTGCTGTAATGGACATTTTTAAAGGTTTAGTAGTGTATCTGGTTTGGAGTGTAATTGGTCTAAAACTTTCCAGATTAGTTGGTAAAGTTGTTTTTCGTAAGACTGGATCTCCAAGAAAGTTGAAAGTAAATATTTGGGTTTGATAGTAGTGTAGACTGAAGCTCATCTGATATTAATTCATAAACAACTATATAATAAAGTGTTGTCATGAAAAGAAAGTTGGTCGTCTAGATTGACTATCTTGGTGGGAAGTATTAATATTGCCCAGATGATGATTCTGCCTAGATTATTATATGTATCCAGGCATATTCCATTGGTAGTTGAGCCCTGACAATGTCCTCTTAAGTTGCAGGAAGTTAATGATAAAGTGCTATGCGATGGTAAAGGTGGTAGTATACCCAAAGGGAGACTGAGAGTGCCTCATAGGATGGATTTTTAGATTATATGTGATGGCATCAGCAGTTGTGAATATATTATCTTGAAAGTGTAAATCTCAAGATATTGGCAAGGGGGACTGTGGTGACTGTGTATATGATAATATTTTAGAGCAATTTTTAATGTATTAAAGTGTTTGAATATGTCCCTGTTTGGTGTTTTAAAAACAGGTATTTTGAACAATTGGAATATTCAGATTCAAGGTTGGCCTGTTCATTGGAGGGTGTGTTCTACATTGAGGATATGTAGAGCTGAGCGTTTGCTCAAGGCGACCAGTGGATGGAATTTGAGTTTGCAGAGAAATTTAATTTGTATGACAGGATTTGGCTACAGTTTGAATAGACAAAGCAAGCTATCAAAATTTGGCTTGGGCAGTCTGGATTGGAGGGACTTTTAGGTAGAGAAGGGTGAGGGGAAAAAGCTTTACAACACTTCTGAGGGGGCAAAATTGAGAGTGATTGGCATTGGTGAAGTGGCAAGGTTTTTAAGATGCTTATAAAGCTGAGTGGCCCGGGTTCAAAACTTAGCAGGGGTGATTATCTTGCTGATGTGCATAGCAGTGTCAGAAACATATAAAGTGATTAAAGCACTTTTTGTCAGAGATTTGGGATGCATTGCTAGGCTTAAAAAGGCCCTTGCAGTCATTAGCTTAGTAAACACCTATGAACCTATAATGACTGAAATCCAGCAATAAGTATGAAAGTTTGGTGAAAATTAGTTCTTTGGTTTCTGCTAAAATGAAGATGTACTGTAGGTGATTTGCTGCAAAGCAGATTATTTCACTCTGTACTACTACATACAGCCTTAATTGTCTCAATAATTATTTTAATTCTCTTGCCATTATTAAGTTGTATGTTGTACATCAGTAAATTCACATTTTTTTTGCATCTGAATTGAATGCATATTGGTGAAGACAGAGTTGCACAGTGGTGTACTGGTCACCAGTGTTACCTCACAGTGCTTGGGTCTTTAGTTCCGCTTTCTTTTCTGTGTCCACATGAGCTATTGCCAAGGCCCCTGATTTCCTCCCACATGTCAGATACACACAGCAGGTGGATTGTTAAGGTTCCCAATTACCTTTAGATATATTTATGTGTGTGTGTACATGTGTGTGTTTGTGTGTACATGTGTATGTGTGTCTCCAGTATTATTTGTCCTGAGTATGCATATTTCATTTAAAGGGCATGCAGAGGGGCGATGGAGCAATGATACCAAGTTTACATCACCAGTGGTTCCGTATAGGGCCAGGCAATGCCGAGAGCTGTGTTCCTCATGACTAAAGCTGTCCTCCTGCTTACCACCACTTCATTATCTGCTGTAGACATGTAGCAAAGAGGGCAGCCGTGCCATGCACAAGGGCTTAGGTTTGCAATCAGGAGATGACAGCCGATTGGTAACAGGACTGGAATTCATTTTCTGCCAGCATTTCTACGTGTAGGTACAGAAATGAATTCTTGCACTGCTTTTATGGTGATGGCCATAAGGTTGAAGTTCTTCAGAGCTACATTTGTTGCGTAATAACAACTTTCTACAGTTTTAAAAGGAGAAAGAGTAATTCTAAACATGAATCAGTTTTTTTTTTGATTTTGTGCTCAGAGGCTTGGCTTGCTGTTGATGTTAGTACTGTTAGCCAAATCAGGGAGAGGTCTTTTTTTTTTGCTCCTCAATTTACAGTTGACGGGCATCACATCATGGAATGGCACTGGACACTGGGTGAACCAGCTATGTCTCTGATCTGATCTATATCTGCAGGAGTTTTTACATACCTGCATAGTACCCTCCAAAGACTGCATGCTTCCTTAGATTTGTTTTTACACAGACACAGAAGTTCTCAGGCTGGACTGCATAAATTGAAATAATGCTGTTAATTAACACGTGTGCCCATCTACCCATCACAATTTGTCTTTTACTGGTCTCTTACCTGAGAATTATGGAGACTAACAGCTAAGGGGGGGGGGGTGTCACATGACTGCTTCATATAGTTGTAAAACAACACCTGTTGACAGAAGTGAGTTCTGATAAAAAGGTGTGAGTTTGTGTTTGTGGGAAGTACAACTGGGGTAATAATCACAACTACTCAGTGCAGCCAGACAGAAATGAGGAAGCTACAGGTCACTGGACAGTATTGTTATATACATGTATCCAGCTGATTTTTTATTTATTTTTATTTATTTGATATTTGATATTCCTTTACCGGGAAGGTCCGACTGGGCTAGTAGCCCATTTTCAGTGGAGACCCGGGGAGAAAAACTCCACATATAAAAATACAACTGCAACATTAATTACAAATATGGACAGGAACACCATTACACTATTGGAGAATAGAACAAAGATAATGCACTTGTTTAACACAGTACTAAAAGAGAATACAAATTGTTGAACACAACACTGAAAATAATTCATTTTTGTATTGTGTCATTGTGCCAGTGAGGTTGCAACTTGGGTCCTCTAGTATGGAGGTTGCACAGGGGGTTGATCAAAATGATGCATCGTGTGAGTAATCTAGATTAAAAGGGTGGGCTGAAGGCCCTGAAGTCATATTGCCTGGAAGAGATGACAGGTAGGAAGGATATATCCTAAATGTGTAATGAGGGAAGGCGAGCACTGTCATGCTTAGGGAAAACAAGAGAGAATGGAAAGCGCTGGCAGATAATTAGGTATAGAAACGAAGTGCTGAAACAATATTTTACTGATTACACAGAGGAGGCAGTCTATATTTTTATTTAACATTTGTTGACCGGGAATGTCCGACTAGGTTCCACAGAGCCTGTTTTCAGTGGAGGCCCGGGGAGAAATGCTCCAGATGCATGTCTTTGGAATGTATATAATTTATTGCATCGCTGCACTTTGGGTAGGTACACCACTAAAGGGGCCAGTACAGTTAATTACATCCATAAATGCCTGAACACTGGCTTAAGTCAGTCACAGTCTTCTAAGGGAAATACAACCCCAGAAATATGGGGTGATCACCTTACTGCTTGTTTATCAAATTAACAAATATGGGGTGATCACCTTACTGCTTGTTTATCAAATTAACCAAGTAACCCCAGAAATATGGGGTGATCACCTTACTGCTTGTTTATCAAATTAGCCAAGTATTTACTAAAAAAAGGAATTACACATTTTTTATCTGGAAGCATAGCCTAAAGAATACAGTTAACACTGATTTGCACAGGTTCTTAAATCGCCATAGTGAGATATAAGTTCATAGGTCGGTACTTGACTAGCTGGCCTTGCAGGTCATTTTAAGCCTAGCCAGTTTCCCTTTTTGCGCCCTAAATAACCTATCCTATTTGGTTATAGACTGGCCTTACCCATCCCATGGTTGATTATTATATATTACTCTAAATGAGAATAACTTTGCTCATACCATAGATAATTTGAGGAGACCCATGCATGGGATACAGCATTTAGAAGCTGCCCCTGTCTTTTAGTAGTACATGGGGCAGTCCTGGGGTAAATCTTTTGTTTCCCATCCATAGATCTCAGTTACATTTGAAAATGGACAGCGATGAACTTTGTTTTATATAGAAGGGGAATCTGTTCCACAGTAACAGTATCCTCTGTGAGATATGCATGCCCCTCCAAACCGTTCTGTTGATGTCACAGAAGGGGTTTAGATCCCTAAACTCAGTATTTTTGATCCCATTTGACATGCTGTTGTGCAGTCAATACATCAGTATTGGGTCAGAGAATACCTTGTATGCCCGACACAGGTCACCTGTTAGCAGTCTGTAGGATACCGAGTATAGTGACGGGATTTTTGAATCGGTCCATGTAGGGCGTGTTGTTTAAGCCTTGTATCTTTTTAGTAAGGTATCTCTGTGGGTGTTCCAGTCATGGCAGGTGTCTGAACAGATACAGATGTTGTTGTTTGTCTTTTGGCTTTTCCCTGTTAGGGGTCGCCACAGTGGAACTCTGGTCCGCTAATGATTGGCAGTTGGTTTTTATGGTGTCGAGTTGCCAGCCCGATGCTCAACCTTCAACGAAGGCACGCCCATTCAACGCATGTCTTTCGAATGCCCACTCGACCGCGGGGAGGACATGCAGACTCCACACAGAAGGCACTTCCAACCCAAGCCGAGAAGTGAACGGGAGAACCTCTTGCTGTGAGGCAACAATGCTACCGCTGCACCACCGCAGAAGTAACTGAACAGATACAGATGTATATACAAATATGCAAACACTGCCGTAGTCTTTAGATACTGTCTTAAAATGGAATGTTTTCTTTTTCACAGTCATGTCTCTGTAGTCATAATTTTTAATACCATGAAAACATTTTCTTGCATTTTTCATATTGGATCTGTCAGGTATAATAGCAGTTGTCAAAAAACAAAGGGTGTCTTGAAGGACTTGGTACTTAGTGTTTACACAAATCTCAGCAAACCTTTGTCATGCTAATGTCAGAAACATTAAGCATACAAACAGCATGTAGCATATTTGATAGTGCAGGTAAGCAGTAAAAAACAATGAGAATTGAGAAATAAAACACAGTTCAGTTAAATGTTTTTAGCTCCTCTACTATCATAACCTATATTACAGCAATCTTAAAAACCCTTTTAAGAGCACAATTGCTGACTAATATATATTTGTCTGTTAAGTAGTAGATTTTTTTCTGTCATTGCAATAATGCTGTTAGATGTTTTATGTCAAGAAAAAGGTAGTGAAGCTAAAAGGAATACAGTAAGTCTACATCATGCACTACAGAACGGTACCACTGATCTCTTTGCTGCTGGAAGACTTGACCTGTGACTTGCCACCCCACAAAAACAAATAAAGATCAATGAACTACAGAAACAAGAAGTTACAATGAAATATTAAAACTGAAAACTGTGAAATCAAGCCATGAGAAATAGACACAGCCAGCTTCTAGCATTGCTGTTGTACCATAAAATGGCAGCTGCCAAACCTCTTTCAGCAAACATGTAGCTTACCTAGGACCGCATTAACATACTGTGTTTGTCAGCAGTAGCATAGAAAGGGTGAGGCAGAGGGGCAACTGCCCCAAGTGCTGACTTTGAGAGGAACAACGCTGCTAAAATAAATATTAAAAAAAAAAAAAAAAAAAACATTTTTACCCTTTTTTATCATAAAACACTTTCCATTGCCTGGCTGCTCCCTGCCCCTTACATGAGCATCTGCTCATCCTTATGTTTTCTGTAAGGGGAAGCCTCAGGCACTGACCCAAAGTCTGATTGGATGGCTGGGTGTAGGGGCTGGTTAGGGAAGACAGTTCCTGAGCTTCGGCTTTAGCTTTGGCTTTTGCATCCATAGCGAGAGAGCAGTGCCTGTGCTGTCTCTTTTCAAGATGAGTTCACTGAGTTATATTTAATAAAACGATTTTAGACTGTGTCGGCACGGCATTACAGTATATCAGATCTGAAATGCAACTATTGGATTTTTTTAACTTTTACATTTTAATTATTTTATCTTTTTTACTGGACGTCCGAGGATGGGAGAGCGAACAAGAGCCAGCAATTTGTGTACCTGGCTGGGCAGTCACTTCAAGCGGCAAGCACACTGGTGGTAGCCAGGTAGGTTAAATAAAAAAAGTGGGCTACTGGTCACTATTCAGTTTATGGACAGGGCAGAGCAGTGACGTAATAAAAGGGAGCACTGTGTTAACAACTTGTACTGGCCAAGGCCGAGGCTTAATCCAACTTTGCAGTGTAGACAGGCTTCTCTGTTCTTCCGTGGGAATTCTTTCAGCGATTACTTTTCTGTTTTAGACACCGGACTCGAGTTTGTTTGCTAGGAACATTTGTGCGGGTACATATCAGCAGTGAACCTAAGCAGCAGGTAAGTGTTGGCATTCTTACAAGGTGAAACTGTACCTTTGAAATGTTCTCTAAATGAACAGCAAATGCATATGAGCTCAAGATTTTGACCATTTGTATGCATCTTATCTTGCAGGAGATCAAGTCACAGAGCTTCCTGGAACCACATTTGCACTCCCACTGTGGTGATATGTTTGGGGAAGAGCCTTTAGTTGTCCAGTCCCATTTCGAGTCACACACTGTGTGTAGCAGACCTGTATCAAGGGCAGATCATTACTTGCAGCTTTGTGGTATCCCACGTCAGGCCTTGCAGCAAGGTGTTTTTGAGATCACCTTTTATGTGCAGTTTTCAAAACACTGCTGGTGGTGCATTGGGGGGTTAAAAATGTGTATTTGCAGACTGTAATTGCACATATTACAGAGGTGAAATATTATTATCAAGTAATTTGCAAATGTACTGTTGATTCAAGTAGAAAAAATGTGCAATTTATTTTATGCAGAACAGCAAAGGTAGATTTTGCAGAGGTAAAAGGAGAGCTTTGTCAGCTACTTTTACTCACATGGCTGAGCAAAATTGCTGTCCTGCTATGCATCTGCTGGGGGTTGTGGGGAGGGTATGGAGTTTGTATACATAACAGTTTAGGGCCACATTTAAGGAAGTCCCAGCTCTTGTTTGTTGAATTTCATCATTTGGCCATCAGCGATCTATCACGTTCTTTGGAATGCCATGGTTACTAGTAACTTAATTTATGCAGGGAGTTAATTTGCCTGCTCTCCCAATCTGCCGAAATCTTATCAAGATGTTCTTCATCCCACATTGCTGCAGTCCTAACACTTGGGTAGTCCGCTGTCCCAGTCGGCCCGAATACCAAAGTATAAGGCTGACGTCGGTCAAGGTGCATTTGTCTGACATCAGGATGTCAGGGTACAAATGCGCATGACCGACGTCATATCCTCAGTCTTTTTTGCCGCATGGTCCGATGCAGAAGCAGTTTTGCGAGTGCAGGTTGGCGTTCTGAAATTTTCTGAAGTCGGAGTTTCAGACCGAATCAAAGTTGGCTAAGTACCCGTTGGGAATATTTTGGTTTTTCTTGCTTCAGTATTTAACCGGATGTCAGAAAAAGTGAATAACTGTATTTCTTGTGGGAAACAGATACCTCATAGGGATTACCATACCTTGTGTATACCTTGCTTAGGGCCTGAGCACGACGTTGTTGGCTGTCGCTCTTGTGCTAGATTTAACAAACGCACTATTAAGAGAAGATTAGATTGTGCCAGGTTAGTTTTGGGAAGCGTTGTAATTACAACATGCCGCCGGATGCTCCGACGCCGCTTAGATCTAAAAGCGCAGGACAAAGCAGCAAAGCCTAGGTTGGAAGAACCGTCTGTCCCGGACGTCGGTTCTTTAGAGGGCTCGGTGGAGCCGGTGGTTCTGCCAGAAGTTCCTTTGGATTCTCAGGGAGAGACTTTACTGTTACAAGATGTGTCCTCTCAGGAGGTAGGCCAGGCTGAAGGGGCTTCTCAGGTAGCTGTTCTCCCTCCCTTCCTAAGGTGGTTAGGCCCTCCCTTCTGTTTCCAAGGCTTCTTCTAGAGGCAGGCCAGGGTTAACTTCAGTGGGGGTCTCCCCTAGTTCTTCAGGGTCTCTGCCTAAGAAACATATGCTTAAAATGGCAGAAGATTTGATTACTATGATTAGAGGTTCTATGCCCCCCCCTGATAAGAGGCCTAGGGTGGAACCTGAGCTTGAGAGTTTTGAGCAGTGTTCGAGGCTTCTGAGTCTTCGGCTGAAGACTTGCAGGAGTATCCTCCTTATTCTGATTCTGATGTAGATGATTCTACTCCTTCGCTTCTCCTCCTGAGGATTTTTCTTTTCAGAGACTCTTCATTCCATGAGGGAGCATTTTAAATGGGAAGGTCAAGATTTCTCTGATTCCAGGAAAAGGCTTAGGGAATTTTTGTTTCTACCTCAGCATAGGCCTTTGGCTATACCTCCTGTTCTGGATGTGGTAGAAGATGTTTTTGCAGAGGCTTCCCTGAACCCTGATTCTTTGCCTCCTGCCCCAGTTAAACCGGACAGGTATTATAGGGTGCCTGAAGCTCATAAGTATCTTTTTAAGAGTCCTAGGGCAGACCCAGAAACTGTTTCTCAGGGCCCTAAAGGTGTTAAGGCTTCTGTTGTATAAAATCCTGTTCCTTCTGATAAAGAGGCTAGGGCTTTGGATAGATGGGGAAAGAAGGTGTATACTTCTTCTACTTTAGCCATGAGGGCTTTGAATTGCCAGTTTCACATGTTGAAATACCAAAATTATCTCCTTACACAATTGAAGTCTAAGGTAGATGCTCTGGCGGAAGGTATTGAGTGTAAAGAGTTGCAGGATTTAGTTCATGTTTCTGAACAGGTGGGTAAGCATTCCTTGCAATGTGGTTTTGATGCTGTACAGGCCTCTTCGAGGGTGGCAGCCACTGGTTCTGTTCTTCGCAGGCACGCCTGGCTGAGGGATCAGAATTTAGCTGAGCATGTAAAGACAAGGATTTTAGATGCTCCTTTACAATCTGATGTGTTATTTGGTTCGCCTGTGGAAGCAGTATTAAAGAAAATGGAGGACAAGGCTAAGTCTATGCAGACTGTTAAAGATTTTTTGCAGGTTCAGCCTCCGAAGTTTAGTAGAAATTGGCCTACTAAGGGGTGGACATATCCTTCTTATGATTCTCAGTCTAGGGGTAGATCTAGACGTGGTAGGGGCAGAGCTCAAGGTTCTTTAGGCCTAGAACAGGAGTTCACCTGCCCAGTCTTCTGGTGAGGGCAGGGGTCAGTCCTTTCGTAAGCAGACCCAATGACCTGCCTTTTCAGCTGCCAGAGCCTTCTCATCTGGCAGCACCCTTGGGAGGAAGGCTGGCACTTTTCAAAGAAAATTGGAGTATTATTACCCAAGACAGATGGGTATTGGATATCGTTCACCACGGTTACAGGTTTTATTTCCATACCTTGCCTCCTTTCAAAGGCATGCCAGACATTCCTCCTATACAAAGAAAACAGGCTCACAAGCAAATTTCTCTGTTACTCCAGATAGGGGCCATTCAGCCGGTTCCTGTGCCAGAAAGGGGCCTAGGATTTTATTCTCGCCTGTTCCTAGTACCAAAAAAGGGGAACACGTGGAGACCAATTTTGGATTTGTCTATCCTCAACACTTATCTGGACATTCCCAAGTTCAAAATGTTAACGTTACAACAGCTTTTACCTCTGCTGGGCAAAGATCACTGGATGGTAACTTTAGATCTCAAGGAGGCTTACCTTCATGTGCCTATCAGACTCAGTTGCAGGAAGTATCTGCGTTTCCGAGCTGGGAATTCCCATTATCAGTTCTCTGCATTGCCCTTTGGCTTATCTACTGCTCAGAGTATTCACAAAAGTTCTGGCTCCAGTCATAGCTTTCTTCAGGCTAAAAGGAATTCAAATCTATCCTTACTTGGACGACTGTCTGATTCTGGCTCAAGAAAAGGACGAGCTTCTTCAGCATCTGGAGTATGTGATAGCAGTGCTAAGATGCCTGGGGTATTCTGTGAACGAAATAAAAGTCCAGTCTAGTACCCTCTCAAGACATGTGCTTTCTGGGTGTGAGACTGAATACAGCAGCCCAGATGGCCTTTTTAACCCCGGACAAACAAAGAATCTTTCCCTTTACTTTCATCAACTATCTCTTCAGTCCGGGCTGACTGCAAGGACAGTCCTTCAAGCCTTAGGGTTCATGGCATCTTGTATTCTGGTGCTTCCCAATGCCAAACTGCATATGAGGAAGCTGCAATGGTATCTAAAAATGTATGGACACAGCACTGCCAGGATTTGGACACTGTCATTCCAATAATACCTTGCATTCAAAAGGAATTTTGTGGTGGGCTCAGGAATGTCACCTAAACAAGGGACTCTCTGTGACCCGCCAGAGGCGAGTCAGATTCTAACGACAGATGCCTCAGACATAGCTTGGGAGCTCATCTGAATGGAAAGTGGATACAAGACAAGTGGCCTGCCAGACTACAGCATCTACATATCAACATGAAGGAGATGTTAGCAGTCCAGTTTGCATTAATGGCTTTCAAGGAGTTACTTCTTCCAGGGCAGGTGTTGATTCTAACAGACAACACAACTGTCATGTGGTACATCAACAAGCAAGGGGAACACATTCTTATCCTCTATGCAGGCAAGCAATGATTTTGTGGGAGACTGCGCTCAGCCTGCAGCTAAATCTTCAGGCACGGTTTCTGCCAGGAGCACAGAACTCCTTAGCAGATGTGTTAAGCAGGCAAATCATGGATCCCCACGAGTGGAAACTGGATCTTCATGTATTTCGAAAATTGACAGTGTCATGGGGAACTCCAGACATAGATCTGTTCGCTTCTCCACTAAACCACCAGCTGCCAAAGTTTTGCACGAAAGGTTTCATCACACAGCTTGGAAAGTGGATGCTCTTTCGTTCAGTTGGGAAAATCTTCATGTGTATGCCTTTCCACCTCTGCCTCTCCTCCCAAAGGTACTCCTAAAGGTCAGACAAGACAAGCCAAGGATGATTTTGATAGCTCCAGATTGGCCTCGGCAACACTGGCACCCATTACTGAGGAATCTGGTAAGGAAGCCTCCATGGCCTTTACCTTTAATTCCACACCTTTTGTCTCAGAGGGACGGTCATCTACTCAATGTCAAGCTTCAACATTTGTTGACCGGGAATGTCCGACTAGGTTCCACAGAGCCTGTTTTCAGTGGAGGCCCGGGGAGAAATGCTCCAGATGCATGTCTTTGGAATGTATATAATTTACTGCATTGCTGCACTTTGGGTAGGTACACCACTAAAGGGGCCAGTACAGTTAATTACATCCATAAATGACTGAACACTGGCCTAAGTCAGTCACAGTCTTCTAAGGGAAATACAACCCCAAAAATATGGGGTGATCACCTTACTGCTTGTTTATCAAATTAACCAAGTAACCCCAGAAATATGGGGTGATCACCTTACTGCTTGTTTATCAAATTAACCAAGTAACCCCAGAAATATGGGGTGATCACCTTACTGCTTGTTTATCAAATTAGCCAAGTATTTACTAAAAAAAAGGAATTACACATTTTTTTATCTGGAAGCATAGCCTAAAGAATACAGTTAGCACTGATTTGCACAGGTTCTTAAAATCGCCATAGTGAGATATAAGTTCATAGGTCAGTACTTGACTAGCTGGCCTTGCGGGTCATTTTAAGCCTAGCCAGTTTCCCTTTTTGTGCCCGAAATAACCTATCCTATGGTTATAGACTGGCCTTACCCATCCCATGGTTGATTATTATATATTACTCTAAATGAGAATAACTTTGCTCATACCATAGATAATTTGAGGAGACCCATACATGGGATACAGCATTTAGAAGCTGCCCCTGTCTTTTAGTAGTACATGGGGCAGTCCTGGGGTAAATCTTTTGTTTCCCATCTATAGATCTCAGTTACACTTGAAAATGGACAGCGATGAACTTTGTTTTATATAGAAGGGGAATCTGTTCCACAGTAACAGTATCCTCTGTGAGATATGCATGCCCCTCCAAACCGTTCTGTTGATGTCACAGAAGGGGTTTAGATCCCTAAACTGAGTATTTCTGATCCCATTTGACATGCTGTTGTGCAGTAAATACATCAGTATTGGGTCAGAGAATACCTTGTATGCCTGACACAGGTCACCTGTTAGCAGTCTGTAGGATACCGAGTATAGTGACGGGATTTTTGAATCGGTCCATGTAGGGTGTGTTGTTTAAGCCTTGTATCTTTTTAGTAAGGTATCTCTGTGGGTGTTCCAGTCATGGCAGGTGTCTGAACAGATACAGATGTTGTTGATTGTCTTTTGGCTTTTCCCTGTTAGGGGTCGCCACAGTGGAACTCTGGTCCGCTAATGATTGGCAGTTGTTTTTTATGGTGTCGAGTTGCCAGCCCGATGCTCAACCTTCAACGAAGGCACGCCCATTCAACGCATGTCTTTCGAATGCCCACTCGACCGCGGGGAGGACATGCAGACTCCACACAGAAGGCACTTCCAACCCAAGCCAAGAATTGAATGGGAGAACCTCTTGCTGTGAGGCAACAACGCTACCGCTGCACCACCGCAGAAGTAACTGAACAGATACAGATGTATATACAAATATGCAAACGCTGCCGTAGTCTTTAGATACTGTCTTAAAATGGAATGTTTTCTTTTTCACAGTCATGTCTCTGTAGTCATAATTTTTAATACCATGAAAACATTTTCTTGCATTTTTTATATTGGATCTGTCAGGTATAATAGCAGTTGTCAAAAAACAAAGGGTGTCTTGAAGGACTTGGTACTTAGTGTTTACACAAATCTCAGCAAACCTTTGTCATGCTAATGTCAGAAACATTAAGCATACAAACAGCATGTAGCATATTTGATAGTGCAGGTAAGCAGTAAAAAACAATGAGAATTGAGAAATAAAACACAGTTCAGTTAAATGTTTTTAGCTCCTCTACTATCATAACCTATATTAAAGCAATCTTAAAAACCCTTTTAAGAGCACAATTGCTGACTAATATATATTTGTCTGTTAAGTAGTAGATTTTTTTCTGTCATTGCAATAATGCTGTTAGATGTTTTATGTCAAGAAAAAGGTAGTGTAGCTAAAAGGAATACAGTAAGTCTACATCATGCACTACAGAACAGTACCACTGATCTCTTTGCTGCTGGAAGACTTGACCTGTGACTTGCCACCCCACAAAAACAAATAAAGATCAATGAACTACAGAAACAAGAAGTTACAATGAAATATTAAAACTGAAAACTGTGAAATCAAGCCATGAGAAATAGACACAGCCAGCTTCTAGCATTGCTGTTGTACCATAAAATGGCAGCTGCCAAACCTCTTTCAGCAAACATGTAGCTTACCTAGGACCGCATTAACATACTGTGTTTGTCAGCAGTAGCATAGAAAGGGTGAGGCAGAGGGGCAACTGCCCCAAGTGCTGGCTTTGAGAGGAACAACGCTGCTAAAATAAATATTTAAAAAAAAAAAAAAAAAATCTTTACCCTTTTTTATCATAAAACACTTTCCATTGCCTGGCTGCTCCCTGCCCCTTACATGAGCATCTGCTCATCCTTATGTTTTCTGTAAGGGGAAGCCTCAGGCACTGACCCAAAGTCGTCTGATTGGATGGCTGGGTGTAGGGGCTGGTTAGGGAAGACAGTTCCTGAGCTTCGGCTTTAGCTTTGGCTTTTGCATCCATAGCGAGAGGACAGTGCCTGTGCTGTCTCTTTTCAAGATGAGTTCACTGAGTTTTATTTAATAAAACGATTTTAGACTGTGTCGGCACGGCATCACAGTATATCAGATTTGAAATGCAACTGTTGGATTTTTTTAACTTTTACATTTTAATTATTTTATCTTTTTTTACTGGACGTCCGAGGATGGGAGAGCGAGCAAGAGCCAGCAATTTGTGTACCTGGCTGGGCAGTCACTTCAAGCGGCAAACACACTGGTGGTAGCCAGGTAGGTTGAATAAAAAAAGTGGGCTACTGGTCACTATTCAGTTTATGGACAGGGCAGAGCAGTGACGTAATAAAAGGGAGCACTGTGTTAACAACTTGTACTGGCCAAGGCCGAGGCTTAATCCAACTTTACAGTGTAGACAGGCTTCTCTGTTCTTCCGTGGGAATTCTTTCAGTGATTACTTTTCTGTTTTAGACACCAGACTCGAGTTTGTTTGCTAGGAACATTTGTGCGGGTACATATCAGCAGTGAACCTAAGCAGCAGGTAAGTGTTGGCATTCTTACAAGGTGAAACTGTACCTTTGAAATGTTCTCTAAATGAACAGCAAATGCATATGAGCTCAGGATTTTGACCATTTGTATGCATCTTATCTTGCAGGAGATCAAGTCACAGAGCTTCCTGGAACCACATTTGCACTCCCACTGTGGTGATATGTTGGGGGAAGAGCCTTTAGTTGTCCAGTCCCATTTCGAGTCACACACTGTGTGTAGCAGACCTGTATCAAGGGCAGATCACTACTTGCAGCTTTGTGGTATCCCACGTCAGGCCTTGCAGCAAGGTGTTTTTGAGATCACCTTTTATGTGCAGTTTTCAAAACACTGCTGGTGGTGCATTGGGGGGTTAAAAATGTGTATTTGCAGACTGTAATTGCACATATTACAGAGGTGAAATATTATTATCAAGTAATTTGCAAATGTACTGTTGAGTCAAGTAGAAAAAATGTGCAATTTATTTTATGCAGAACAGCAAAGGTAGATTTTGCAGAGGTAAAAGGAGAGCTTTGTCAGCTACTTTTACTCACATGGCTGAGCAAAATTGCTGTCCTGCTATGCATCTGCTGGGGGTTGTGGGGAGGGAATGGAGTTTGTATACATAACAGTTTAGGGCCACATTTAAGGAAGTCCCAGCTCTTGTTTGTTGAATTTCATCATTTGGCCATCGGCGATCTATCACGTTCTTTGGAATGCCATGGTTACTAGTAACTTAATTTATGCAGGGAGTTAATTTGCCTGCTCTCCCAATCTGCCGAAATCTTATCAAGTTTGTGTAGGTGTAAAAAGAAAGGTTGGGAAGCATATGCTTCTTTTTCTTTGGTGTCATTGCATTTGAATCGGAAGCACTATAAAATGAGTGAAAACATCTTTGGTTGTTACACAATGAGTACCTCCCACTTGTGACTATGTTTATCTTTTCAGCAGACCTGATGGGTTGTATTTTAGATTATTTCCTGCATTTGTGGTTCTCATCTGTTCAGGAGTACTGAAAGAGGACAGAAAATAAAACATTATGTCCTGGTTTGAGATATGGATAGGTTGGCTCACCTAACCTGTCCATTTCCTACTTTCTGGGTAAGCAACAGAATCTGTTTTAGGTTGAAGAACATAATTGTGCAGGGCCTGCTCAGAAGCACAGTCAGAAAACAAGGAACACTTCTTCAATAAGCACACCATATAAAATGAAGGCTCAGGATGGATACTATTGAAGTGCTACTGGAATTGTCATGAGACATGTTAGTTAGAACCATGCAAGGATGCATTTTGAAGATGCGGTGGATTTAGGAGTGGGTTGATTAATTGTTAGAGAGTACTGGGCATATGGAACAGTTTATGGGGGTGGTAGATGATAGGTTCATAAAAAATACTTAGGATCATATAACGTACTAGGAAGTTGAGTTGGAAGACCTTTTATGCTTTGCCAGTACCCACTGTCATGCTTACTCCACCTTTTAGGAAGGCAATACAGGTCAGTCCCAGAGTAAATCTATGGATGACCATCCATTTGCCTAGGTTTTAATGTGACTGGTGCTGTGGTGTTACTTTGTTTAAATTGTGGGAGATGATGCTCTAGAATTGGGTATGAGTTCGGTAATAAATTTGTCTCTCCAGTGTGTTTTTATTTATGTGCTGGTGGAGATGGGATACAAAGATTCATAGGAGACACAGACGTTAGATTTGTAAAGGTATAACTGGAGCTTACGCTCAACATGCATTCATACATTCTAATTCTAGGTAGCCCCCTTGGTCCTTCTGTAACATGTGGTGGAAAGTAACGTGAACAGTTGGAAGTCTGTATTTTATACTCTTAGATACTTTGCTTTTGATATACAAAAAGTAGGACTTTAGTGTAAGTAAAAGTAAAGTACAGTGGTAAACTTAGTATTACATGACAGGATCCACAAAACATACAAAAAAGACAGAAAATTATTTTTAGAAAATCATCCTATCCTATAAAGTTATAGCTTTATTCATGTACAGCCTTGATTCTCCAATGTACGGGGTTTGGGATAATGGTTAAGGTGTTTACCTTACAGACACAAGGTACGTGGATTAATTCTCATCTTAGGAAGCATGGCTAGTCTTAAAAAGTCCCCCTAGAGTCATTAGTCTAGAGTCATTAGTCTAGTAATCACCAATTCCTTATCTAAAATTCTATGTGCTACACATACCTTAGTCTCCACTGATATTGGTTTGACCTTGCTGTCAGTTGAGACCATTCTTTTAGCTGATTTTATTTACCTCATGCCATGTGGCAGATTCATTTAGGAAGGCTGAGAAGGTAAAAGATGAAAACACGATAGTGGGAGTTGGGCACCAGATACACAGAAAATGCATTTGCATTTTACAGTTGAGAATATGTTTACATCCACATTTATTCACTACCTATTCTGTAGGGACAGTGCAGATTTTATTTCAGGCTTGTGTAGGAAGAGCTATGTGGAACTGAGGAAGGAATAGCAACACATTACATACCACTGTTGATGCACTTTGAGGTTATAACTGTTATTCCATTATTTATTTAACACCAAGATACTGATTAACACCAAGATACTGAATTGTGAAAGTGAGAATCAGGTATGCATTAATGAACACTTTTTGAAATGATTCCCATGTTTTCTGGAGAGTGGGTATTTGGCACCTTGGGTGGGTTGGATGGGCAGCAGGCACTGCAGCCAGGCAGGCAGGCTAGAGTTGGCACAACACTGGTAGTTATTATTGGTTGGAGTGCTCTAGGTATGCAGTACTCTGTCTCTTCTCTATGGCATTTCAGCATGCTCCTAAATTGTGTACTGCATAATAGGTTTCCATGCAAGATTATTAGTCTGTTAAATTAATTGCTGATAAATGATAATCCACAACTGTGGAATTATTGTAAGGTTTACCATAGTCATCCAACATATTTTGACCTGAGGTTTGTATATGTATGTCAACTGTGTGTGTGTGCGTGCATGTGTGTATGCGTGCATGTGTGTGTGTGTGTGTGTGTGTGTGTGTGTGTGTGTGTGTGTGTGTGTGTGTGTGTGTGTGTGTGTGTGTGTGTGTGTGTTTTAGGGGTTGGACAAGCTGTTACTTACCTGTAGTGATCTGTTGTTCTTCCGAGTGGTCAGTCTTCAGGGATTTCGGGTTTTTTGTCTCGGTCTTTTAAAAGGGGGTAAGTGGGATTTCGGTCAACTGAAGTAGACCCGTACATATGTGTGTGTTTGTGTATATATGTGCACACATGCATATATATGTATAATCTATCTGTATACACACACACACACACACACACACATATATATATATATATATATATATATATGGTTCTACCTGATTTAAGACAGAAGGCCGAGACCGACATCGGAAGGCTGAAGAAGAAGAAGAAAGTGAAGACCGACCGGACCCGGTGTGGAAAGTGGCAGAACATCGACACTGCAGAAGGATGACAACACGATGGAAACACCAACGCCGAGGATGCCTACATGGGGAATTATCTGGATGAGTAGCGGACGTTAGGGTGTGCTAGGGGTGCGAGTGTGATTAGTAGGGAGTGGGGACGGTGGGTGGGGATAGGGGGTTAGGGTGTGAGAAGGGTTAGGGGGTGGAGTTAGTGGGTTGGGGGTGGGAAGGTTAGGGATTAGGTTTAGTGGGGTTATGAGTTAGGGGGTTAATAGGGGTGGTGGGTTAAGTGAGTTAGGGTAGGAGAGATAGGGGGGCGGTTAAGGAGTTAGGTTAGGAGGAGGTAGGTAGTGAGCGATAGCGGACGGACCTTAGGGTTTGGGTAGTGTGTAGTGTTTAATGAATGGATTGAGATTTTTTTGTGTGTGTGTGTGGTTTGTGGTGTTTTTATGTAGGGTGTTTGTGTTGTTTTTTATTGTATTATGTGCAGTGTATGGGTTGTTGTTTTGTAAAATCGGGACGGTTATTAAGGTCGGTTATGTGGTTTCGTGGTTTAATTACTTTCGTTTATGGACTATCGAATATATGTGGTATCGTATATATATATATATATAGTGGATATAAAAAGTTTACACATCCCTGTTAAAATGCCAGGTTTTTGTGATATAAAAAAATGACACCACAATAAATAATTTCAAAACTTTTCCCACCTTTAATGTGACCTATAACCTGTACAATTCAATTGAAAAACAAACAAATCTGTTAGGGGAACAATATAAAAAATAAAAAATGTAGAATAAGCTGGTTGCATAATTATGCACACCCTTAAACTAATACTTTGTAGAAACACCTTTTGATTTAATTACAGCATTTAGTCTTTGTGGGTAAGAGTCCATCAGCATGGCACATCTTGACTTGGCAATATTTGCCCATTCTTCCTTGCAAAAGCATTAAGGTGAAATTCCTCTTAATCTTCAGCTTTCTAGCAGATGCCTGAAGGTTTTGAGCCAAAAGTGGCTGGTATTTGGAACTGTTCATAATTACCATCACTTTAGCTAAAGCCCCAGTTCTAGCTGAAGAAAAGCAACCCCAAAGCATGATACCACCATCACCATGCCTCACCATGGGAATGGTGTTCTTTTTGTGATGTGAAGTGTTGTTTTGGGGCCAAACGTACCTTTTGGAATTGTGACCAAAAATTCAACCTTGGTCTCGTCAGACCATAACACATTTTCTCACATGCTTTTGGGAAACATGATGTATTATTTTGCAAATTTTAGTCAGGTCTGGATGTTTTTCTGTGTAGGAAATGGCTTCCATCTTGCAACCCTACCCCATAGTCCAGACATATGGAGAATACGGCAGATTGTTGTCACATGTAGTACACAAACAGTACTTGCCAGTAATTTCTGCATCTCCTTCAGTGTTGTTGTAAGTCTCTTGGCAGCCTCCCTAACCAGTTTTTGTCTTGTCTTTTCATCAGTTTTGGAGGGACGTACAGTTCTTTGCAACGTCACTGTTGTCCCATATTTTCTCCACTTTTTGACGACTTTCTTCACTGTGTTCCATGGTTTATCCAATGCTGTGGAAAATTTTTTGTGCCCTTCTCCTGACTGACACCTTTCAACAATGAGATCCCTTTGATGCTTTATAAGCCCTCTGCGAACCATAGCTTTTGCTGTAGCAGGAAACTGAGTAAATGTCAGGAAAATCCTGCTAGGACAGCTGAACTTTATTTGAGGTTAATCAGAGTCTCTTTAATTGATGGCAGGTATGTACCCAAAAAAGAATAAATGCTGTAATTAAATCAAAAGGTGTTTCAACAAAGTATTAGTTTAAAGGTGTGCACACACAACAAAGTATTAGTTTAAGGGTGTGCACACTTATGCAACCGGTGTATTGTACATTTTTTGTTTTTTATATTTTTTTCCCCTGACAGATTTGTTTGTTTTACAATTGAGTTGTACAGGTTATAGGTCACATTAAAGGTGGGAAAAGTTTTGAAATGATTTATTGTGGTCTCACTTTTTTATATCACAAAAAACAGGCATTTTAACAGGGGTGTGTAATCTTTTTATATCCACTGTATATAATCTCTCTCTCTCTCTCTCTATATATATATATATATATATATATATGTACTGCGGTGGTGGTGCATTGTGCGTTAGCCTCACAGTAAGACGTTGTCCTGTTCGTTTCTCAGCTAGAACGTCTTCTGTGTGGAGACATGTGTGAATGGGCGTACCTTTGTTGAAGGTTGTGCGCCAGGGCCGGCAACTCGGCCCATAAAAATCTACTGCCAATCATTAGCAGACCGGAGTTCCGCTGTGGCGACCCCTAACCGGGAAAAGCCGAACGACACAACATATATATATATATATATATATATATATATATAAATATATATATATATACTTATTTAACATTTGTTTACCAGGAATGTCCAACTTAGGAAAAAAGTAAATTTTCAGCAGAGGCCCGGGGAGAAACACCCTAGATGCATGTCTTTGAAAATGTGGGAGGAAACAAACCCACAAAAATGCAGGGAGGTCATGCATACTCTGCACTGAAGACACTCCAGCCAAGAATTGAACCGGAGAACCTCTTGCTGTGAGGCAACAATACTGCTGCTGCATCACTGTGCCATCCTGTGAATGGCCTGTCTTGGTATTCGAACCGTGCACCTACTACATGCCAATCCATGACTCTAACCACTAAACTAACTGAGCTGTAAATTTTTATATATATATATATATATATATATATATATATATATATATATATATATATACATATATATATATATATATATATATATATATATATATATATATATACAGACACACACACACTTTATGCCTATATTTATGTATACACACACACACACACACACACACACACACACACACACACACACACACACACACACACACATATGTGTGTGTGTGTGTATTTAGACATTTTACTTATTTATAGAAATAGTTTAGCACCAGTTTGTGCCTTTTGCCTTGCACAACCTATCATAATCTGTGACTGTCTTCATCTTTTACCTATTCCTTATAATGCACCAGCAGTCCTTTTGTTTTCTTGTGCTGCCACAACAAAGCATATTTGATTCATCTGCGGTTATTCTCAATAAACTTTGCTCTGATGACCTTGATTTCACATTGTGGAAACTGCCTTGCTGATTTGCTTTGACAAAGTCGCAGTTAGTAGTCGCTTTCACTATGCTACTACACGATCTGGGCATTTATGCATTGCTACTGTCATATAGTAATGGTTTTTGCAAGTATTATGAAAAATTCTCCCTTCTTCCTAGGCTAGCACATGATGTGTATTAATGTGGACTAAAGCCATATTAGACAATATCTAGCCTGTTTAAAGCTTTTGAGTTCTCTTATCCAGCAGTTTTAAGTTGTAGGCAGAAAATTCGGCATATAGCAACCACTGGTGCCTTAAGATTCATCTTACCTAATAAACACCATGCAGTATTAGGTATTCCTTGGGCGTATGTTTCTCTTAGGATGTGATGTGTTGTAAAGCCCCTTTATGCATGTAATTCTCATTTGCTGTGGGTCCTTGTCTTGTAATTACTTCCCCTGTACAGATCAGAAGACAGCATATCATACCTTACTTACTCTTTATATTCTTAAACTGCGATCCCCTGAATTAAGCTGCTACTCTCTGGATTTAGAGGTCTAGTCTGGTCTTGTCCTTATGATCCACCCATTTCCAGGTGCTAATACCTTTTGATCTGACTTGTTATTAGGCTAATCATATGGATATAGACTATTCACGTTTCCCTTCGTGAAGTAATTTTCTTAGCTGATTAAATATTGCAGCCCGTAAAACCAGAATACTTCTCCTGTCAAGGCAAGGCCTAGTTTACCTCACACTACTCACTCTGAACCTATCATCACTTTACTGTTTCGAAAAGCGATTCGCGGCCCAGTGAAATAACAACGAAAAGACCCCCAACGACCGCGCCGGTTGACCGCTTCGAATCCCGACGACAGGGACGGAGGCCGACAAGGCTGTGTGCCTTTTCCATGTTTGCCAAAATCTGAAGGTCCATTCTTGACATTGTATAGATGAATTAATTGTATACATTGAAGCTTGAGTTACTCATGCCAGCATTGATCTGCAGCCTGCCACACTTTGAAATGCAGAGGATTGTGGTCACATTAGAGCCAGCATACTATGTCTCTGGTGTTTTGCTTTTTCTAACTTCTATGTAGCTTAAGGGATTTTGTCAGATCACTTCTAGATATTCAGTTCCATAGAAAAGTTTCATCGGGTAGTTATGCTGTGATTTCCGTCCTGCATGTCCTTGGTCAGTTTTCTTTACGGAGATGCTACCTGCATCTTCTACTATAGAATTTGGTACATTTCTGTTTGCATAACTTGTCAACAAATTCTATACCACATACTCATTTTTATTTTTTCACTGATTCAGCCATTAAGTTCATCTGGGGATAGGATCGTTTTTAAACAAATCTGTGTGACTGTTTTTTCAGTTTTTTTTTTTTAACTCTTACCACTTTGTGGATAAATGAATGCCGTAGAGGATGTATGATGCAGTTTCTATACATGATTACTATGAATTGCACTCCAAAAAGTTTGAAAAAAGTCTGAACAACAAATGTGTTTCAAGGACTTTTATAAACCTGTAGACCCTTAGTTGCATCATGTAGTATAAAAAGGTTTTATAAACTCATTTTTAATCTAACATGATATAGAAGAAAATAATACTGGCATGGATGTTTGTCTTGCCACCATTTAAAATATATACATATGAAAAATGCAAATTGTAGTCAATAGATAAAGAATCCCCGGTCTGTTGCATCTCAGAAGTAATATCTCTTTTCAGGATGCCATCAGAACATTATTTATAAAGAAAAATTATATAGCTTCACTACATACCAGTTATAAATCCAAGTATGTGTGTGTGTGTGTGTGTGTGTGTGTGTCTGTGTGTCTGTGTGTCTGTGTGTCTGTGTGTGTGTGTGTGTGTGTGTGTGTGTGTGTGTGTGTGTGTGTGTGTGTGTCTGTCTACATACACATGTATTTACACTCACACACACCCACACACACATTTATATATATATATATATATATATATATATATATATATATATATATATATATAGATAGATAGATAGATATTTATATTTATATAGATAGAGAGACTGGCATAGGGTCTGTTTCACTTATAAAAGTGCCTGCTTTGTAATAACTGCTGTGTATGTACTTCATACTATGGAAAACAAACTCAAGGTGTTTGTACATATGGTATATATTGTGGCAGAGAAACCTTGTAAGAAATCTAAAGTGGTTCACCTGGAAGAGCTCTAGTTAAAACAGTGGCTTGTAGCACATAGCCTCAGGAAATGTCTGCCTCTCCTAGAGAAAGATTTTTGTGACAAACATGGAAACTTTTGTGGAATCTTGCCAGAGGGAGTTGTAGAATAATGGAGCTTCTGAGCCAGTCTGTTTCAGGAATCCAGGAGCCTAACAGTGGATTCTCAAGGAGTACTGTGGACTTGTACACAATTATACAAAGGATTAAGCCACAGCCTGAGTTAACCTGGAGTGCCAAGGCTGTGGACTGTTAGAAACTGATGTGCTTGTTTTGTGAGATTTTAAATTGAACAGAAGAAGCACAAACTATATGGTCCAAGAATACACTGACTTTGTTTACATTGTAAGAGAGCTCTGGGCTTTATCTTCATCATTGTAAATGCATTGTACTTGTACCAAAGAGACTATCTCCACTGGTTTGGTGGGCATAATACCAGATTGCACTTTTTTCATTCCTGTAGTGCAGCCTGCATACACCAGCTATTTAATTACCACAACTTTTACTATTTTTTGGAGGTTATCCCCTCTTAAAAATAAAAATAAAATATCTTTTTTCCTGTTTTGTGACTGTACAGTTACACTTTGCAGCCTGAAGAAATTTGGAGAGCCTGTAGTGCAAACCAGCATAAATATGAACGTCTTACTTATTCAGGAGAGGTGTCAGACTCTTCAGGAGAGGTATTAGACTCTCTAGGTAAATAATAAGATTACTAACTGACATCTTGTCTGATTCCAGCAGAAAGTTAACCTAATAGCCCGAGTACTGACCAACCCAAAAATCACCCCACTAGTAAAGAAACTGTGCAGGGATGATAATGTTGAAGCAAATCGTGTAGCTTTTGAGAGATATACCACCCAAGAGAATAGGGGTCAGTCTGTCTGAACCAGAATTTTATCTTCACAGCTTGCAGGAGAAGCACTCAAAGCTTTTCTGGACATGGACAATGCTGACTGTATGACCTATCAAAAGCTATAAAAAGAGCTGTGAGCACCAGCCTGAAAACTACATAACTGGACAGTTAATTTGGTTAAAATGGTAAGAGCCCATGTGTTTTAAATTTATGATAGAGCGAGATGTGAACGGTAAAAGTAAAACTATAAACATTATAGCAGTTAAGTTCAGAATGACCACTCAAGTAATTTGCATAAATGGACATTTCAGTGCAACCCTGAGTACTAATAAATTGGTTGTGCTAAATGTTACTAGGTAACAAAGCACTGTTTAAACCTAAGCCCGTTACCAAAGATGGGAAGATGTTTGTAAACAGACAAAAACTGCCAGCTACTGAAATAGTCTATGTTATTAGTGGGAAGAGTAGACATATGGCTAATAGTTGTTTAATTATGAATGTTGTACTTTACAAAAATGTGATTTCCAGCAAATATGCTGGTAATGAATGTATAAATACTGTGTTTATTGAAAATGTGATGTCCAACCAACATGCTGATGATGAAGATGTTTGAGGGAATCTAATAAAGTAACTGCTAGAGTAGGAGAATTAGCATATTATCTTTGTGCCACTGCTAAGTTAGTAAGCTGTGCAGTTTTGGTGGATGGGAAGAAATCAAAGAGTTTGCTAGATTCTGGGAACATGGCCACATTTTTAATGAACCCTACATTTTCAAACACAAAACATGTGGCAAAAGAAAAGTAGAAATAATATCTGTTCATGGAGACAGGAAAGAGTGTCCCTTAGCATGTAGAGATTCAGACACTGGTGGATAAAGTACTACACCCTGTAGCTTTGGCAACAAATTTAGCACATGAAATCATGATCAGGCAAGACTTACTCCTCAGTCCAAGGCTCTGTGGAAATTCTGGTAAGAAGGAATTCATTTAGTGGCCTGCTTATACCTCTAGCAAAAAAGGGGAGAGGTGAAGTAGCCTGACACCACTCTGGTGCAAATTCACAGTTTTGAAAATTAGAAAAGGGTAGATAAACTTCAAGCGTAACTAAAGCTTGGCTTTGATTGGAAGGGGTAGAAGAAATTGTTTATCAGAAGCCCATTGCACAGTCTTACCAGAAAACCCCAGTTGTTAATTTAGTGAAAGACGTCTGCATGAAGTGAAAAGGAAGAACCCATGGTACATGATATGGAATCTTGTCAGAAAATTTCAGTCTTTAGTGTAATGACGGCTATCTGTGTGGAGACAAAGTGAGAGAGAATGGTAAACGCAGTAACAGAAGAAGGGGAAACTAAACAGAGTACCAGGTTTCCCCATGTAATACCTCTCATACTAAAACAGAGGGCTGGTGAGAAACACAATTTTCAACAGCAGGTACATAAAGAGACAAAAGTAACTGAAGCAAAAGTAAATGAATTGCCAAAATCAAATGCCGAAGAAAGTCAATCACTGGCACAAGATGCTTTTTTAAAAGAAGTATTCAAAGAAGACGTAGAACACCTTTACCCATAGTCATAGATTAAGAGGCCATACTCTTCTTTTCACACCAGCGCACTGATAAAAGTGTCCCTGACTTACGAGATTTGTAGATAAGCAATGATATCTTTAAGAAGTACAGTGGAAGGACATTACATTAAGCATGGGTAGAGAAACCATAACTAAAAGAGAAGAAACGTCAAGCAGATGAGGTCTCATTCCATAGCCATATTTTGAATTGAAGAGAGACTTATATAAGTTAAACAAAGGCAAAGTAGAAGGACAACATCATCTGTTAGCTTCAAAACAATTTAAAACTACTGCTGTAACTGCCACAAACCGACAGTCTGGGAGGGCATTTAGGGATGGAGAAAACCAAACCTACAATTTTAGGGAGAGTGTATTACCCTGCAACAATGAAAGATATTAAGAACTTCTGTGCAGCCTGTTCAGAATGTCAACCAGAAGATGGAAAACTAGCAGCTGTCCAACATTTGAAGATTTCCTGCCTTCAGTGAAAGAAAGAACTGGCAGTTAAGGGAGCTAAGATCAAGGAACTCAAAATATATCCAAAGACTATAGTCAGCAATCCTTGGATAAGAGTTTTATTACTCATTGAGACTCTGCAAATGGTCCGCAACTCTTTCTGAACTGACATTTGTGTTAATGGAAATTGTTTAATTTACTTGTAAACTGCAATTTTACTTCAGACTTTTGTACATATTGAAATAGTTTTTTTTCTTACATTAATATTTTATTCTAGAATGGGTAAACATTGTGAATTTGCTGTTTTGTTTATGAAAAATTCAATAAAATATTGGGATAAAAAAAAAAAGACACTGCAAGCTGGGTTCAGAAGTCCACTGATACCTGTGTCTATTGTTGTCTCGTTTGAGTGGCTATCCATTGACCTTGTGGGTTCCTTTGATAAAAGTAATGGCTACCAATACAATCTAGTGATTATTGACTGTACCACTAAGTTTCCATAAGCTCTTCTACAGTGAATGGCTGATGCTAAGTTGATAGCCAAAGAGCTAATGCTTCTTTGTTCCAGGATAAGGTACTAACTTTAACAATGTTTTAAGGTAAAACAGTTAAGAACTTAAGGGTACCATCAACAAACTGAAGGATTTCAGGAGCACTTTAATAAAACTGTGAAGTTTGTGCTAAAGAAACAATAGAAGACGGTGGTAAGAACTGAGATTAGTTAATCTTCTTCCTCTTTTTTGCCATAAGAGTGTGTCCTAGGCTTCAGCAGGATTTATTCCATTTGAGTTACATAAAGAACACATCCCCAGGACTTGTTGGCCAGAGCCAAGGGGGCTTAAGAAGAGGAGACCATCCCATTTGAAAGTGTGATAACAGTCTTTACACACTTGTAAAATATGTTAAATATGTTTCTGTTAGTTGTTAAAAAACATGCTCAAAGAGCACAGGAGATAGTGTGGCCAGTGTATAATAAAGAGTGTGAGAGTAAGGGAGTTTGTAACAGGGGACTGAGTGTTTGTCTTATAAAGAGTGTGAGAGTAAGGGAGTTTGTAACAGGGGACTGAGTGTTTGTCTTATAAAGAGTGTGAGAGTAAGGGAGTTTGTAACAGGGGACTGAGTGTTTGTCTTATAAAGAGTGTGAGAGTAAGGGAGTTTGTAACAGGGGACTGAGTGTTTGTCTTATAAAGAGTGTGAGAGTAAGGGAGTTTGTAACAGGGGACTGAGTGTTTGTCTTATAAAGAGTGTGAGAGTAAGGGAGTTTGTAACAGGGGACTGAGTGTTTGTCTTATAAAGAGTGTGAGAGTAAGGGAGTTTGTAACAGGGGACTGAGTGTTTGTCTTATAAAGAGTGTGAGAGTAAGGGAGTTTGTAACAGGGGACTGAGTGTTTGTCTTAGATGTTCATCGTGTTTCACTGTTGCTGTCATTATAATTGGGTTATCCTGCTAGCAGGCTACCCACAGTCGGCCTGAGTTCCAAAGTCTAGGTCCGGCGTCGGTTGCTGTCGCCTCCTCCCTGACATCAGTGTGCCAGGGGTATAAAAGATGCAGCTGATGCCATTTTCTTCAATCTTTCTTGCCGCGCGGTGCCCGAAGCAAAAGCAGTTCGCAAGTGCCGGTCGGCTGACTCCTGAGATTTTCAAATTCGAATTTCAGATCCGAAGTCTTCATTAAAGCTAAGTACCCCATTGGGGAAACTTTTTTCTTGCTCCAGACCGATGTCAGAAAAAGTTAATAATTGTATTTCTTGTGGGAAGCAAATACCTCATAAGGATTTTCATTCTTACTGTATCCCTTGCCTAGGCCCTGACCACGACGTTCCTAGTTGTCCTTAACCAACACACTATTAACCATCGGTACGATTTTGCATTTCATTATTTTGGCAGAAGATTTAACTATATAATGCTGTTGGAGCAACCGACTACCGGAGTTTATAAAAAGTGCAAAGAAAAGGACAGGCACCCGAGGTCCAAAACCGATGAAAAGGCTTCTGCTAGGCCTGTCGCCGGTTCTCAGTGAGGCGCTATCGCAGCCCCTGACGCCCACTACCTCAGAGCCACAGGCCGCTACTGACTCCCATGTGGAGCTGACTAGGCCGCTGGAAACTTAAGGTATTGGACACTCGGATACTATTACTTCAGATGGGTCCGGAGCCGCTGAGCAGGCATCGGCTTCCGAGGGTGTTTTCAAGCCTACACAGTTATATGTAAAACCAACTTCAGCTTCAAAGGCAAAGACTAAAGCAGCTCTAAAGACAAAGAAACAAGTACAGCATTCTCCTGGACAGGCCTCCATGCCTAAAAAACAGATGCTTAAAATGGCCGAAGACCTAATTACTTTGATCAGGGGTTCCCATCCCCCTCCTGATAAGAGGCCTAGGCAAGAGATAGAATATCCATCTTCAGATCAGGTTTCCATTTCCTCTGATTCCTCTTCTGACCAGGAATATTCTCTTCCTCCCTATGAGGATTCTGATGCTGACGAATCTATTCCTTCAGCCTCTCCTCCTGAGGATTATTCTTTTGGGGAAACCATGCATACTGTGAGGGAGCATTTCCACTGGGAGAGCCAAGATTACTCAGAATCCAAGAAAAGGCTCAGAGACTTCCTTTTATTACCTCAGCACAGGCCCCTTGCTATTCCTCCTGTTTTAGACATTGTAGATGATGTATTTTCAGAGTCCGGACTGTCTCCTGACTCTTTGCCACCAGCTCCTGTTAAGCCAGATAGATACTACAGGGTTCCTGATTCACATAAATTTCTTTATAAAAACCCTGCTGCAGACCCAGAAACTATCTGTCAGTGTCCCAAAGGGGTCAAGGCATCCACTGCAAAAAACCCTATACCCTCTGATAGGGATTCAAGGGCCCTGGACAGATGGGGGAAAAAGATTTATACTTCTGCTACCTTGGCTGTAAGAGCTTTAAATTGTCAATTTCATATGCTTAAATATCAGCAATATCTAATGTCACTGATTAAACAAAAAATGTTGACAAATTCAGAATGTGCAGAAAACAAAGAAATGCAAGATATATTGCATGCAGCTGAACAAGTAGGAAAGCATACTTTGCAATGTGGTTTTGATTCTCTAGAGGCCTCTTGCAGGGCCGCTGTTACAGGTTCTGTCATTAGGAGACATGCTTGGTTAAAACAACAGAATCTGCTCGATCATGTTAAAGCAAAATGATTAGATGCGCCATTACAACATTATACCTTGTTTGGTGTTAAAGCAGAAGAGGTTTTTAAGAAAATGGAGGACAAAGCTAAATCTATGCAAACAGTCAAGGATTTCTTACAGGTACAGCCTCCCAGATTTAGCAGGAACTGGCCTGCAAAGAATTGGTCTTTTCCAGTGTCAGACAGGCCACAAGGAGGTAGATACAGATGCCCCAGAGGCAGATCACAGCCCCAAGGCTAATACAGGCCTAAACAATGGGGTGCTTCAACCTCCAAAGCGGAGAAGAGAAATCACAGCCATACAGGAAACAGTCTCAATGACTTTCCCCTGCCAGCACCAAGTGCCTATCTTCTGGCAGCTCCCTTGGTGGGGGGGGGGAACTAGCACTTTTTGCTCAAAATTGGCACATGATCACTCAAGACAAATGGGTCTTAAATATCGTATCCCAGGGCTACAGGTTCCATTTTCACACCCTGCCAAAGCCAAACGGTATGCCAGACCTGCCACGCAATCAGTGGGCAGAGGCACAAAAACAGGTTTCATCCCTCATGGACATGAGGGCCATTCAGCAAGTACCACAGCAAGAGCAGAGACAAGGATTTTACTCAAGGCTATTCCTGGTGCCCAGAAAGGACAACACCTGGAGACCAATATTGGACCTGTCTATCCTGAACACATTCCTGGACATTCCAAAATTCAAAATGTCAACTCTGTAGCAGCTTCTGCCCATGCTGGGCAAGAAGGCTTGGCTTGTGACTTTAGACCTAAAAGAGGCATACCTGCATGTCCCAATCAGACAATCATGCAGAAGATACCTCAGATTTATAGCTGGCTCAATGCATTACCAATTCTCTGCACTGCCTTTTGGCTTATCTACTGCGCCCAGGGTCTTCACAAAGTGCCTGGCACCAGTAATTGCTTTTTGCAGACAAAGAGGAATTCAAATATATCCTTGGATGACTGCCTTATTCAAGCAGAGAACAAGGACACTCTACTACAGCACCTGGCATTTGGAAAAACATTACTAGCAGGCCTAGGGTACACAGTAAACGAAAATAAATCAAAACTCGTACCCTCTCAAGAGATAATATTCCTGGGTGCAAGCTTAAATACGACTGCCCAGATGGCTTATCTCATGCCAGACAAACACAGACAACTGACTACTTATTTCAAAATGTTGGCAGCAAAGACCCAGTTATCTGCAAGAAAAAATCTGCACGCTTTGGGCTTCATGGCATCCTGCATTCTGCCAATTCCATATGCAAGACTGCATATGAGGAAACTTCAATGGTATCTAAAAAGTGTTTGAACTCAGCATTGCCACAGCCTGGAAACAATAATTACCTTCATTCCCTGCCTACAACAGGAGTTTCGATGGTGGGCAAAAGCCTGTCACCACAACACGGGACATCCATTCACCTTACCCACAGCCAGGCAGACATTGACAACAGATGCATCAGATTATGCCTGGGGGGCACATATGGCAGGGAGATGTATTCAGGGCACATGGTCCGCAAGTCAAATGCATCTACATATCAATCAAAAAGAGATGCTAGCAGTTCAAAATGCCCTGACAGCCTTAAGGATCTACTTCATCCAGGACAACTACTAATAAAGACGGACAATACCACAGTCATGGTACATAAACAAGCAAGGGGGCACACACTCCTACCCCCCTGCAGACTATCCATGAACCTGTGGGACACAGCATTGACTTACCAAGTACATCTGCAAGCACAATTCCTGCCAGGAAGGATAAATACTCTGGCAGATGAACTAAGCAGAAACCTAATGGATCCCCATGAGTGGAAATTGGATCCACAAGTCTTCAGCATGATAACAAGGAACTGGGGGTGCCCGGACATAGACCTCCTCACAATTGCCAACTACAAAGATTCTGCACAAGGATTTATCACAAGCAAGCATGGAAAGTGGATGCTCTATCTTTCAGCTGGAAAAACCTAACAGTATATGCCTTTCCTCCTCTGCCTCTCCTCCCCAAGTTACTCCTCAAAGTCAGACAAGAGAAGCCATAAATTATTCTGATTGCCCCAGACTGGCTCCGCCAGCACTGGTATCCAATCCTAAAGAGCTTGTCCCAATGCCCAGCTTGGACACTACCTCAAATTCCTCACTTATTGACTCAACAAGACAGTCACATCCTGCACAGCCAACTCAGGACCCTAATCCTGGCAGCATGGCAGATAATGTAGCCATTCAACACGCACCTCTTTCTAAAACAGTTATGGATGTTATTTTGAAGGCCAGGAGGCCTAGCACCAGAAAAACTTATGCAGAAAAATGGAAGAGATTCTGTGCTTGGAACCAGGCACAAGGTTTTGACATGAATGTTCCAAATATTCCTCAGATTTTGCAATACTTAACTGAGATGCTGGATAAAGGCCTTTCCTTTTCATCCATTAAAATTCATGCCTCTGCCATTTCAGCTCATTACAATACAGAATCACCTATATTTTCTCATCCATTACTAAGGCAGTATCTCAGAGGGGCCAAAAACATAAGAGCCCCAAGGAGAGCACCAATACCTGCATGGGACCTCAACTATGTCTTGGAAAAACTTACACTGCCTCCCTTTGAGCCAGCCTCTGCAGCTGATATAAAATTCTTATCCTGGAAAACAGCTCTGCTCCTAGCAATAACCTCCGCTAGACGAGTCTCAGAGTTACAGGCACTCATGGCTGTGGAACCTTTTATCATTTTCCATCCTGACAGGGTTTATCTGAGGACAAACCCTACATTTATGCCTAAGGTAGTGACCAGTGTGACCCTTAACCAAACAGTTCACTTGCCTATCTTTTACCCGAACCCACAGAATAAGGGTGAGAGACTTCTGCATTCTTTGGACATTCACAGACAGCTACGCTTCTACTTGGACAGAACCAAAGCTTTCAGAAAGACTGAACAACTTCTAGTAGCATATGCTGCAGGATCACAAGGAAAGCCTATCTCAAAGCACACTATTTCCAAGTGGATAGGCCACTGCATTCATTTCTGTTATTCACAGCATGGCAAATCAGTGCCTAAGGGCATTAGGCCACATTCCACCAGAGCAGCAGCCACTTCAACAGCCTTTCTCAGAGGAGTACCAACAAAAGACATCTTAGAGGCTGCAACTTGGAGTTCAGTGCATACTTTTACAAAGTACTATCACTTACCTCTGTATTCTAAATACAGGGAAGGCTTTGCCACTGCAGTTCTGCAGGGCCTGATAGCCTCTCCTAATCCTATTTAGCGCCAGCCTCCCAACCATAGCTTTGGGATTCACCCCAGTTGTAATGACTGCAACAGTGAAACACGATGAACATAGTACAGTTGTGTACCTACCATAAATGTAGATGTTCAAGTGTACTCACTGTTGAAGTCCAGGTTACCCTTCCTCCATCCCTGTTTTCCTTGCTGGGACTTATATGTACTTCTCTATTCTATACAACCTATGTGGTGTATTTGCTTGTAGATGAAGTAAAAGTTGTTTTTTTGGTTATGCATGCTTTTTCGCATTAGTGAGCCTACCATTTTAGGGGCACCTGACATCTGGGGCAAGAAAAACTGAAAAAAATGGCGTCTGCTGCATCTTTTATACCCCTGGTGCACTGATGTCAGGGAGGAGGTGACAGCAACCGACACCGGACCTAGACTTTGGAACTCAGGCCGACTGCAGGTAGCCTGCCAGCAGGATAAACCCAATTGTAATGACTGCAACAGTGAATACACTTGAACATCTACATTTATGGTAGGTACACAACTGTACTTTCTCTCAGCTGAAAACAAACTTTTACCAGGATGACATGGATCCTTTCAAGTGGTAGAGAAAATGAATGAAGTGAACTAAAAGATAATACAGACTGGAAAGAGAAAAGCAGGGCAGATCTGTCACATATATGTGTTAAACCAATGGAGAAAAGGTGCAGCTTCTGTAGTTAGCATGGAAGCTGACATAACTACCGGTATCAGAGAATTGTAGCCCTGCTATTCAAATTGACAAAACTTTGTCTAAGGCCCAGGAATAAGTAGAGACTGTACAGAGTACTAGAGCTGTAAAATGGCTTTAATACAAAGTCATATTGAAAACGTGATGGGGAAAAATTAAAGCTCAAAGCATATAGGATAAGAAAAGCAGTAAGTGTGAAAGTGAGAAAGATGTTTAAACTGGGAGTTATTCAGCAGTTCCAAACTGAATGGAACAGTCCAATTATGTTAGTCCCTAAGCCAGACAGCTCCATAAGATTTTGCAATGAGCCATGGAAACTGAATGGGATACCTGCATTTGACATTTATCCAGTGCCCAGTGTGGATGAGCTCATAAAGAAGCACATCCTGGTAATAGCCCCATGAATGTGGATAGTTTATTCTAGTCACATAACCCATTTGATTCAGTATGGAACGGGAGATTATGTTCGGGGTGGGTGCCATTATGGAATCTTCTCAGTTTCATTTATTAAAGAGGATGCTTCATTTATAAAAAGTGCTGGTATATTACAGGTAAAAAAAAACATAGCGTTGGTATGTATACTTTCTATATTATGGCACTGGAAATCTGTCAGAATCTAGAGTGAGTCACTTGGAATAACTCTTGTTAAAAGGAAGGCTTGTAGCCCATAGCCTTGGAGATGGCTGCCTTGTCTAGAGACAGATTGTTCTGGCAAGAGTGGAAACCTTTGGTGAACCTTATCTGGAAGGGAAGGTGATGATTATATTAAAATATAAAATATATATATATATATATATATATATATATATATATATATAAGTGAAGTAGTTTTGTCATTCACTGAGTTTAAGGGTGTGATATTCTAAGTCTGGTAATTAATCTATGCTGTGGTTCTTTTTCAATTTCTTGCTTCTTCTTTTAATCTCCTTATCGTCCATCAGTTAAGCAGTTTGAATTCCCAGTGATGAGAGATTTCCATTTTATTGGTACTTATGGTCAATCATTAAGCAAAGTAATTTGTTTAATATTGAAAAACGACCTTTGGATGAATTATCTCAAAATAAAAGTGTGGTTATTACCACTGCTGATAATGGTGGGGGTGTTGTTTTGTTGTCAAAGGAGAGTTATGATTTTTAGGCTATACAGCAACTTAAAATATTATGTTTAACTGCAGAATGCTTCAGGATCCCATGATGATTTTCAAGAAATAAATTGATTAATTTTTGCAGTATGGTGTTGCTTCACAAATTACTTCTGATAAACTAAAAGAAGAATTGGCTGTGGATAATCCAGTCCCTCAGATTGTTTCCATTCTTCCTAAGGTACACAAAAATATGTGTTTATTATTTATTTGATTTTGTTTACTGAGAAAGTTTGACTGGGTAATACCCATTTTCAGCTGAGGCCTGGGGAGAAAAGCTCCTTTTGCTTAAATTGCGTTATACTTTGAATTCCAGTTAAACACAGAATAATTACATTTCTATTTACATTTATACACAAACAGTAGCTACATTTATACATTAACGATTTTACAGAGGTGGAAGTTACTAAAGAGAAAGCCCACATGCAGCTTAGTGAATTATACAGGGAGCAGTTATGTTAAAAATTGATCTGAAGTAGGGAGTTCATTTGTCAGCAACCTGTGGGTCTTGGATCCGATATCGGATCCGAGCCGGCAACTTGTTTCAAGCTAATGGATCCAAGCTCCTAGCTCCTCCTTTCACCCATAATGCCCTGCTAACCCTCCATGACCTCAGATCTAGTTTGCCGCACTTGTGGATAGCTGGATCCCCTTGAGCTCAGCAAGTGAATTGTCAGATAAGTTTTTTCTGTCTAACTTTCCATTTTTGTTTCAAATTTTACTGTTTGTAAGTGTTAGGTACCCTTTAATATAAAAATATATTTCTTTAATTAGTTCCCTCCCTTCGTTTGGTCGTTAGTGAGTGTGTGTGTGTGTTGTGTTTTTGGGGCCTGTGTGTTTGTGTAGTTCTACCTTTTACTTTTAAATATAGCTGAGGCCCCAAAAGCCATTTTTTCTAAATGTACCGAGTGTGGCCATAAGCTCTCCCCGGCTGATGGCCACACTCGGTGCGTTCGGTGCCTTGGGGTTGAACACCTCTCCTCAGGCTGTACCATTTGTGCAGCGTTCAACCCCAGGGCACTGAAAGAGCGGAGGTCGAAGCTGGTCTTGGCAGGACTTTTACCCCCGGACTCAGCTCCGGCCTCTGCTGCTCCCGTGGCTCCACCACAGCCTGTGGTTGCTGCCATTCCTGCCCCCCTTACTCCGTCCGGGACTCAAACTCCCACTAAAGTGTCGGAGGACAGGGAGGCCAGAAGGGAGAAACAGAGGGAGAAGCACCACAAGCGGCGGGCCGAGACCTCCGTTTCGACCCCGCCAGCTAAGCGGGCTTCTCCCTCCACTGCTCCTAGGTCTCCTCCTCCTCGGCTCCGATCTCCTTGTTTCTCCTCAGGGCCCGAGGAGGAGGAGGAGGCCCGATCTCCATCGAGGTCATCGAGGCGGCATTCCAGGCCTGCCTCGGTGACCTCTTTGAGATCTACCTTTAGTTTATCCGATGCAGACTTAGACCGGATGATGCGAAGGTACATCCAGGCCCAGCTGCAGATGGGAGTGCTCTTGCCTCCCCCCCCCTTCGGGGGGGAGCTCGACACCTTTTTTCCACCCTATTGCTCCTTCTCCGACCCGCTATCTGGGTTCGGAGCGTTCAGAGCCGAGCAGCGTTAGAGCCGCGGGTGGGTCGGTGCCGACAGTACTCGGTACTTCGGATCCGACCCTGCCCTCGAGCCTGTCGGATCCGACCTCTCGGAGCCGTGGCCTGAGCTTCAGATCCGAGGGATTCAGTGTGCCTTCGGCTCCGTCCAGGTCGGAGTGCACTGGTCCTTCGGATCCGATGGTCTCGGCGCCGGTTCTGATCCCTTCATTGGATCCGAGTGGGAACCAACTTTCGGATCCAAGAGAGAGTGGTTCTCCCTCGGCCTTCGATGTTGTGGAGAGGGCTCTGTTGAGAGCATCTGGACCCCCGGTCCTTGTTTCGGCTCCTCCCTGCACTCCCTCTCTGCTGGGCCAGGCTTCCATCACCCGGCCAAAGTGACAGCCTGCTTCAATGTCACAGATGGTTCCATTGGAACAAGATGTTGCTGGCGAGGCCTCCTCGGACAGCCCCCCTGAGGAAGTGCCCTGCAAGCATAAGTGCAAGAGGAGGCACGTGGACTCCCCTGAGTCCTTGACCGAGGACACAGACTTGGAAGAAGGGGAAGGCTCCCCAAGATCGCCCCCTGAGGATGTCTCCTTTGGAGACATCATGAAGATGCTGAGGATCAGAGGTGGGTGGTCTGCCCCCAAGTCTTCCTCCGATGAGTCCGTGTTTCTGGAGGCTTTTAAAGCAGGCCCGTCTACTTCTTGGGTGTCCCCTCCGGCCGACCCCCTGGTGGACCTCATCACCACCAGGGTGTGGAAGGATTTGGACACCGTGGAGCCAATACCAAAACGCCCGGACAAAATAATTAGCCCCCCTCAGACCGATCACACTGCAGTAAGGGCCCCCCCCATAGATGCCATGTTGACGGCGGCAGCCACGAAGAGGGAATTGGCTCAGGAGATCCCCTCATTCCATCCACTGAGCAAGGAGTCCCGCTCGATGGACCGCTTAGGGAAGCGAGTTTTTAGTTCAGCGACCTTCTCGCTAAGGTCTCTGAACTATATGGCACATGTCATCAGGATGCAGCGGGATCTTATCAAAGAATACACTGCCTCCCCCCGTGAGTCCATGTCGGCGGATGACAAGCAATTGTACTCCACCCGAATGGCCACTCTGAGATCAATTTCTAATACTTCTATGCGGCTATTGTCCCACGTCACAGAGGGAGCTGCTAGGGCTAGCGGATCAGGCCTAGTCATGAGACATCAGGCCTGGCTCCGTCATTGTGACTTTGCGGAGCCTTTTAAAGCGTCCTTTGTGAACGCCCCCTTCGATGGTTCTGCCCTGTTTGGCAAAACGGTTCACGAGACACTTGTCCAGAGCGAAAAGGATGGGAAGACGTTGTCTGCCGTCGGAATCCGCTTCTCTGCTCCCCAGTGATCCTTCTCAAAGAACCAAAAGGGTCAGAAGAAGATGTGGTTCCGGAAATCGCAACATTCCCAACCCGCTCCGGACAACCAGTCCTACCGTGGCAGAGGAGGACAGGGAGGATGCCGCCCCAGGGGCAGAGGGGCTCTGAGAAACTTTGGGTCCAGAGAACCTTTCTCTGAGCGGCCCGCGCAGCAGCCCTGAAGGGTTGCCCGGCTGCTCCACTCTGGAGGCAGTCGGGGGGCGCTTCTCGGAGCACCTAGCGGCATGGGAGTCCATCACTACAGAACACTGGGTGCTTCGCATTATATCCAGAGGGTACAAAATACCATTACTCCATGTCCTCAAACTCAAAAACTTCCCCGATGTACCACCCGATCAGAGGGAGGCCGCAGCTGCAGAAATTCAGCAGCTGCTGAGAAAAAGAGCCATCCAACCCATCCCCCAAGACCAGCTTGGATTAGGGTTCTACTCAGGTCCTTTTAGGTGCCAAAAAAGATGGGGGACTTGAGACCGATTCTAGACCTTTCCCACTTGAACCTGTCAGTAACCATGGAAAAATTCCGAATGGTCACTCTTCAATCTATTCTTCCCCTTTTAAGGGAAAACCATCGGATGTGCTCTATAGACCTCAAGGATGCGTACTGGTTCCTCCGCTTCCAGCTGGGAGCCAGTCACTATCAGTTCAGGGTCCTTCCCTTTGGCCTCACCACAGCCCCCAGGGTGTTCACCAAGGTATTAGCAGTGATTGCGGCCCACCTGAGACTCCAGGGAATACAGGTCTATCCGTACCTGGACGACTGGCTCCTGACCACCTCAACAAGGCATCTACTTTGCTCAGCCAGAGACTTCTTTCTCCGCCTAGCCCCACAATTAGGCATTACCATCAATGTCGACAAATCTCTTCTGGCCCCAACACAAGTCATAGAATTCATAGGTGCCAGAATAAACACCAGAGAGCTACGAGCCTTCCTAACCTCCTAGAGAATCCAGAATTTGCAACTCCATGTGCGGGCCATCCTCCAATCAGAGACTTCTCCAGCGGAATTGGTCTTGAGGGCACTAGGCTCCATGGCGGCAGCGATTACGCTTCTTCCATGTGCCCGTCTGAACATGTGGGTACTGCAATGGACACTTCTAGTGCAATGGTCCTTTCTATCCCTTCCTCTGCACCACCCCATTGCTATCAGCAAGGCTTGCAGGAGGGCTCTATTATGGTGGCTCCAAGCCTCGGACCTCCATACGGGCCGTCCCTTCTGCACCTCTCCCCCTCTCACCACAGTGACCACGGACGCCTCCCGCCTCGGGTGGGGGGGGGCATTATTCAGGCAGGACAGTCCAAGGCACGTGGAACAACACAGAGGCCTCCCTGCATATCAACGTTCTGGAGATGAGAGCGGTGCTGTTTGCGTTGCAAGCACTTCAGGATCTCCTCCCCATAGGAATGATTGCAATTCAGTCGGACAACATGTCGGTTGTCTGGTACATCAACAAACAGGGGGGAACCAGATCTTACCCCCTATGCCACGAAGCCATGAGAGTATGGGAATGGGCGATCTCCACCAACCGCTTTCTCATTGCAACGCACATTCCGGGATGGACCAACATCCTAGCGGACAAGCTCAGTCGCACCCTTCTTACCCCGTACGAGTGGTCTCTCAATCCACTAGTAGCAAAGCAGATATTCACAAAATGGGGGCAACCCTGCTGCGATCTTTTTGCGTCTCCATCAAACACCAAATGCGACAATTTCTTCACTCTAATTCCCCCTCCAGGGGAAACTCCAAGAGACGCTCTGGTGCATGCTTGGCCACCCGGTCTACTTTATGCCTATCCTCCACTACCCCTGATGCTGCAACTCCTACAGAAAGCCTCACGGTTGGGGACCAGGATGATCCTCATTGCCCCATTCTGGCCTCGGCAAATTTGGTTCCCTTACCTGTGGTCTCACCTTGTGAATCCTCCTTGGATTCTAGATCCCACTCCGGATCTCATCTCCCATCCGTCTAACTTACCGACCCCAAACCTGGGCAATCTCAAACTAACAGCTTGGTTGCTCCAGTTCCACTCCTAGTTAGGACTCCCAGTATCTCTTCACCAGTCAAAACCATCCTTGTGGCAGCGCTTAAGCCTTCCACCAAGAAAGTGTACTGCAGTAAATGGAAACGTTTTTCCATCTGGGCAGAGCATCATGATCTAGATCCCTTTACGGCTCCTCTTCCGTCTATATTAGACTTCCTAACCGAACTCTTTCAGAAAGGCGCTAGTTGTTCAACTGTCAAAGTGCAATTGGCAGCCATATCACATATGATGCAGGGCCTTTGATGTCGGCCAAGTTGTGTAAAACCTTTCTCAAGGGCACCTTCTTACTTAGACCCCCTATAAAGGAAGCTGTGCCACCATGGGATGTTGCATTAGTTCTTCAAGCGTTGACTGCTCCACCTTTTGAACCCGCTGCTTCAGTAGATCTCAAATTCCTGTCTTGGAAAACAGCATTCCTTGTAGCCATCACTTCAGCAAAGAGAGTTTTGGAGCTTCAAGCTCTTTCTGTGAAGCTTCCTTATTTGATCTTTCACCCAGACAGAGTGTACCTCAAGATCAATCCCTCTTTTCTCCCCAAGATAGCATCAGAAACCAACATAAATCAATCCATAAATTTATCGGTTTTCTTCCCTAAATATCAGAGTAAGGGAGAGTACAAGCTGCATTCATTAGATGTTCATAGGCAGCTTCGTTTTTATACTCATAGAACAGCTGGCCATAGGCAATCCGACCAGCTGTTCGTTTCCTTTGCCAAATTTAATTTGGGGAAAGCAATTTCAAAAGTATCTTTATCACGCTGGATTTCTCAATGTATCCTATTGGCGTATCAAGTCTCTGGGAGACCCGCACCAGAAGGAGTTCGTGCTCATTCCACCCGCTCCATTTCTACTTCTGCGGCCTTCAAGTCTAGAGTTCCATTGGATGATATTTGTTCAGCAGCCACTTGGGCTTCATCTCATACCTTTATTAACCACTACAAACTGGAAGTGATTTCTAGAGGGAGAGCATCCTTTGGCTCTGCGGTGCTTCGCAATATCCTTCCATGATGGCCACCCAAGGTACAGGTAGCTGGGGACTCTGTCCCACAGGTTGCTGACAAATGAACTCCCTACTTCAGATTTAGAAGTTATGTACTCACCATAACGTTCCATCTGAGTAGGTAGCTTCATTTGTCTGCAACCATCCCCCCCTCCTTCCCCGTGGCTTTCTACGGATCTGTTGGTAGTTGGATACCCATTTTTTTTGGGTAAATATTGAGGGGCAAACTCGATCTGAGGTCATGGAGGGTTAGCAGGGCATTATGGGTGAAGGGAGGAGCTAGGAGCTCGGATCCATTAGCTTGAAACAAGTTGCCGGCTCGGATCCGATATCGGATCCAAGACCCACAGGTTGCAGACAAATGAAGCTACCTACTCAGATGGAACGTTATGGTGAGTACATAACTTCTAATTTTGTCATTTCAGTGAGAGATTGAGAGTGTTCTGTATGAGGAGAGCATTTGTAGAGTATTGTATGGTGAGCACAAAGTGTTATTAACTTGGTGATGAGCATGTGCAGTACCAGGGTTGGTTAATATGTTGTTTAAGCAGTAATTTAAAACTACTGAGTTTGTCGAGAGGGGATACTATTCTAGAGTTTAGCAACTTATTGGGAGTAGAGCAAGTCTCCTGCAACATTATTTGACTTATTTGTAAGTAGTAAGAATTTGTTAGAGGTCACTTGCTGGACAGTAGGTCAGTAATAAGTTATGTAGTGCAGGACATTTTTTTCTAGATGATGAATGAGTTTGTGTGCTCTAGTTAGTTGTGAATATGTTAGGTAGTTGTGTAGTTCAAGCCAATTCAATTGTTTTAGGCTATGACAATGGTGGGTCATATGAGGGAGATTGGTGGCAAATATAGCTACTTTATTGTAACAAGAGGTAAGTTACTTTCTTTGAGTATTATTTAAGTCTGTTAGGGATAGGGATAGTAAGAGAGTTGGCAATAAGAAGGTAATGGCTAGAGTTTTTCTTACAGTATCTGTAAGGGATCCATTGATCCTATAAGGGGAGCCTAGTTTCTGGTGATTAGATTTAATGGTGTGCAGTATATGCTGGTCATATTTGAGACTATCATCTATTATAATGCCTAGAAGTTTACTGTGAGTTACAGTTTCAATGACAGTATTGTTTGCTGACTTTATGGTAAAAAAAATTCCTTTTGATGTTGGCAACCTTCTGATGTAAAAAGCATTAACTTAGTTTTCTTGGAGTTGAGTAGGAGGTTTGATTCTTTGAGCCAGGTTTCCTCAGAGGAGAACGATTTTAGAGTAATGTCTTGAAATTTATGTATTGTTGAGGTCATACATGTTAATGTTGAGTCATCTACATACTGATCTAAATGAGCATGGTGAGTGGAGGTGTGGAGGTCAATTATATATATATATATATATATATATATATATATATATATATATATATAAGTGGGGGAAGAGAATAGCTATTGGTCTGCAGTTACTAAATTCTGTAGATGTGCCGCCATTGTGCAGTGGTATGACAGGATTTTTTCCATCGTGATGGGATGTATCTTTCTGCTATGGACCTATAAATTAGTACTGACAAAGGGAAGGCTATGACTTCTGTGGGCATTTTTAGCTAGTCGATTGGTAGTTTTTTTCTACAGCTATGAAAGTAATTTTTAGTTTAAGGATAAACTTTCTTATGAGCGAGGTAGTTACTGGACTAAAATTGAAGAACTGTAGGTGGTTTTGATCAGACAGGGAAAGAGAGAGGGGGGGCAGAAGTATTAGTGTCAGGTGTATATTAAGTCAGTGAAACGGCATAACAGCGAATGCTGTTTCGCCTACAAATATAGAACAAAATCCCACAACAATGACAACTCAGGTCTTGGCCTGAGCCATGTCATTGCCCTATACCCCACTGTAGTGAGATCTCGGAGTTAGTATATTTAGTAAGGGGAGGTGCTATGATGTCCTTCAAGGATGCATCTGCAGTCCTAACAAATGGGTTGTCCTGGCCTCAGGCAGCCCTTCGGTTGGCCGGATTCCAAAGTCTGGGTCTGGCCTCGGCTGATGTCGCACTTCACCCGACGTCATAGCTGCAGTTCAGCGGGTATAAAGGCATCAGCCGACGCCATTTTCCTCAGTCTTTCTTGCCGCGTGGCACCCGAAGCAGAAGCTGTTCGCAAGTGCCGGTCAGTCAGAACCAGAGATTGCTACTACCGAAGACTTCTAAAAAGCTAAGTACCCCATTGGGGACTCTTTCTTGCCTCAGCCGATGTCAGAAAAAGTGAATAACTGTTTAACTTGTGGGAAACAAATACCTCATAAAGATTTCCACTCTTACTGCCTACCTTGTTTAGGCCCAGACCATGACGTAGCAGCTTGTCTAGCCTGTGCTTCTTTCAACCGACGGACACTTAGACGTCGGTCGGAGTTTGCAGAGGAGTTTTTCGGCTCCGCTTTTGCTTACAACATGCCGTCGGAGACTCCGACTTCACATTTAGCTAAAAAGCGCAAGGAAAAGGACCGACACTCGCGGTCCGTGGTTTCAGCCGAAACCGCGGTTAAGTCAACCGCGAGTGTCTCGGTTTCGGCTGAAACCAAGTCCTCGGTTCTTACTTCGGCCGAAAGCTTGCCTCCTACCAAGGGCTCATCCAGCATGGCTGAATCTGCTACTGAAATTCCACCTGCTCTTACAGGTTCACAGGATTTATCAGATACTATCCCTTTAGATATATCTACTCCTGCACATGGAGCTGCTAGGCCCCCTGCATCCATGTCAATTAAGGCTTTTGCCAGGGCTAAAGCAGCAAAATCAACCAAGACCGTGCCTGCTAAAACCCCCTCTCACAGGCCTAGCTCTAGTACTCAAATGCTTAGTCTAGCAGAGGATCTCATTTCTTTGATCAGGGGATCCCAGCCTCACCCTGACAGGGCCTCTCACCCCCCTCCAGAGAAGAGGCCTAGAGCAGAGCCCCCTGAGCCACTTTCTACAGATTACTCCTCTGATGATTCAGAAAATACAAACCCTCCAGAAGGCCCTTATTCTCCATATGAGGACTCTGATGCAGAAGACTCCATTCCTTCTGCCTCTCCTCCTGAGGAATTTTCTTTTGGGGAAACCTTGCATGCTATGAGGGAACAATTTCAGTGGCAGGGCCAGGATTTTTCAGGCTCTAGGAAAAGGCTTAGGACTTTTTTGCATTTGCCACAGCATAGGCCTTTAGCCATTCCTCCAGTACTTACAGTTGTGGATGATGCATTTAATGATGCTTGTACTGCTCCTGATTCACTTCCTCCAGCCCCTGCTAAGCCCGACAGATACTACAGGGTTCCGAACACACAATCACTTGTATAAGGCTCCTTTTGCAGATCCTGAAACTATTTCACAGGGCCCCAAGGCTGTAGCAGCTACCTCTGCCAAAAAAACCCCTCCCCTCTGAAAGGGAATCTAGGGCCTTAGAGAGATGGGGTAAAAAAGTTTATACTTCTGCTACTTTTTCTGCTAGGGCCTTAAACTGTCAATTCCACATGATTCACTATCAGGAATTTATGTTAGATCAGTTAACTAAAAAACTGTCCTCGCCTGAACCTTTAGACCGAAAGTCTCTTCAGGAACTGGTACATAACATTCAGCAGGTCAGTAATCATTCCTTAAAATGCGGCTATGATGCACTGGAGGCTTCCTTTAGATCAGCTATGACTGGTACAGTGATCAGAAGGCATGCATGGTTAAAAGAGCAGTCCTTACCAGACCATGTAAAATCAAAGCTCCTAGATGCTCCCATGGATAAACACAATTTGTTTGGCTCCCTGCACAGCAAGTGCTGAAGAAGGTGGAAGAGAAAGCAAAATCTGTCCAGACAGTCAAGGATTTCTTACAGGTCCAGCCTCCAAGGTTTAGTAGGAACTGGCCTTCCAAGAATTGGTCCTTTCCAGACACCACCAGAGCACAGAGAGGCAGGAATAGGCGCCCAAGAGGCAGAGGTCAATCCAGAGGTGCCTACAGGGGACGTCAGTGGCAGCCTAACAACCAGCTGGTACTGCCACAGATCCAGCCACTACCACTTCCACAGGACAATCACAGTGACTTGGTTCTGAAACCGCCTACCAGGGAACAACTAGAAGCACCTTTAGGCGGAAAGCTAGCCTTATTTTCAGTAAACTGGCATTACATTACAGGAGGCAAATGGATTTTACAGACAATAGACAAAGGTTACAGGTTTCACTTCCATACTCTACCAAGGAAGAGAGGAATGCCAAACCTACCTCCAAATCAAAAGACAAATGCTCTAGAACAAATAGACCACTTAATAAGGATGAGAGCTATAGAAAAGGTACCGTCTATGGAACAAGGGCAAGGATTTTACTCCAGACTTTTCCTGGTGCCAAGAAAGGAAAACCAATGGAGACCTATTCTCGACCTGTCCGCTCTGAACACATATCTCATTGTTCCAAAATTCAAGATGCTGACCCTACAGCAGCTTCTTCCCATGCTGGGCAAGGAATCTTGGCTGGTAACTCTAGATCTCAAGGAGGCATACCTGCACGTCCCCATACGACCAAATTGCAGAAGATACCTCAGATTTCTTGCAGGATCAGAGCATTATCAATTCTCAGCATTGCCTTTTGGCTTATCTACTGCGCCCAGAGTATTCACGAAATGCCTGGCATCAGTAATTGCTCACTGCAGGCTTCAGGGAATTCAAATTTACCCTTACCTGGATGACTGCCTGTTACAAGCGGACAACAAAAACAAATTAACAAAAGATTTGAAAAAGGTCATTCATCTACTGCAAGCCCTGGGATACACAGTCAATATAAAAAAGTCAAGGCTGATACCATCCCAAAGGATAACCTTCTTGGGTGCAGAACTGGACACATCAAATCAAATGGCATCCCTCACAGCAGAAAAGCAGAAGCACCTTCCACTCTATTTCATGGCATTAACAACGCAGAACCAGCTTACAGCAAGGAAAGTCCTGCAAGCCCTGGGTTATATGGCATCCTGCATAATATTGATTCCACATGCCAGACTACATATGAGGAAGTTGCAATGGTACCTAAGGAATGTATGGTCTCAGCACAAGCACAGCCTAGAAACATAAATTCCAATAATTCCATGCCTGAAGCAAGAATTCCGATGGTGGGCTCAGGCCTGTCAATTGAACAAAGGACTGCCCTTCCACAGCCCTCAACCAAGCCAGACTATCACCACGGACGCCTCAGACCTCGGTTGGGGGGCACACATGCTGGACAAGTGCATACAAGGCTTATGGACTCAAGACCAGCTGAACCTACACATAAATCAAAAAGAGATGCTGGCAGTAAAACTGGCAATTCAGGCATTCAGACCGTTTCTTCAACAGGGTCAATTGCTGATAAGGACGGACAACACCACAGTTATGTGGTATATCAACAAACAGGTTGGCACACATTCATATCCTCTATGCCGGATGGCAATGGACCTCTGGAATGTGGCCCTGAGCCTCAACATTCAGCTCCAGGCAATATTTGTGCCAGAAAAAGAAAATATACTAGCAGACATCTTAAGCAGAACTACCACGGATGCCCACGAATGGATGCTGCATCCAGACATCTTCAAATCCATTGCAAGGAAATGGGGACTACCAGAAATAGACTTATTTGCATCCCCACACAACCACCAATTGAAAAAATTCTGCACAAGAACATACCACCCACTTGCTTGGAAGGTGGACTCCCTGTCTTTCAGTTGGGAAAACCTGACAGCATATGCATTCCCACCTCTTCCTTTGATGCACAAGGTGCTATTGAAGATCAAAGAAGACCACCCAAGGATCATCCTGATAGCTGCAGACTGGCCGAGGCAGCATTGGTACCCATTACTGAGGAGTATGTCTCGGGAACATGCATGGCCTCTACCCCTAGTTCCTTTACTGCTGACACAGAACAACTTCAAAACCCTGCATCCAAACTTGAAAACACTGCAGCTAGCTGCTTGGAACATTGCATAAGACAAAATAACCCAGATTATTCCTCAACAAGGAAAACTTATTCAGCAAATTGGAAACGATATCTCATTTGGAGTGCAGCAAAAGGAGAAAATGTATCACTGGTAAACATAGCTAACATCCTGGAATACTTAGCAGAGCTTTTCCACAATGGCCTGTCCTACTCTTCCATTAAGATTCATGTGTCAGCTATTTCAGCAGAATACAACATGGATCCTCCAGTCTTCTCTCATCCTCTACTCAGGCAGTTTCTGAGAGGAATTACAAATGTAAAGCCACCAAGGAAGCCACCATTGCCTACATGGGACTTGAACTTTGTGCTAGAAAAGTTGACACTCCCCCCTTTTGAACCAGCAGCAACAGCAGAATTACAGTACTTATCATGGAAAACTGCTTTCCTGCTTGCAATCACTTCAGCAAGAAGGGTTTCTGAATTACAGGCATTAATGGCAGTACAACCCTTCCTTATCTTCCATCAGGATAGAGTGTCCATGAGAACTAATCCTACTTTCATGCCAAAGGTGGTCTCCAGGGTATCTTTAAACCAAGCAATCCACCTACCTACATTCTTCCCCAACCCACAGAACAGGGGAGAAAGACTACTACATACCTTGGATGTGCATAGGCAATTGCGCTACTACCTGGACAGAACCAAGAACAATAGAAAAACTGACCAGCTTCTGGTAGCATATGCCACAGGAATGGAAGGAAAAGCAATTTCAAAACAGACAATCTCAAAATGGATAGGAAATTGCATTAGATTTTGTTACTCTTATCATGGAAAGGCAACTCCAGAAAACATCAGACCTCACTCCACAAGGGCTACAGCCACTACTACAGCTTTTTTACGAGGAGTGGCTACCAAAGACATTTTAGAGGCTGCTACTTGGAGCTCCGTGCATACATTTGCCAAGCATTATAATCTACCCTTATACTCCAGATCCCGAGCAGGTTTTGCCACTGCTGTTTTGCAAGGGATCTTAACTACACCATAATCTTATTAGTACCTCCTCCCCAGTTTGGCTATGGTATTCTACCCATTTGTTAGGACTGCAGATGCATCCTTGAAGGACATAGTACAGTTTTGTACCTACCATAAATGTAGATGTCCGAGAGGTATGCATCTGCAGTCAGGATTACCCACCCTCCTTCCCTCTGTGGTACTCCTAGGGTATTTGCCCATCTTGTAGCTAGCTGGGGGAATCTATTATGGTGTATTTGTTTGTATATATGTATATACATGTTTATTTCTATTTGCTCTCTGTTGTTTGGAAACATTTGCATTTATCCAAATTTAGCCTTCCTAGAGGGCACCTGGCATCTGGGGCAAGAAACACTGAGGAAAATGGCGTTGGCTGATGCCTTTATACCCGCTGAACTGCAGCTATGACGTCGGGTGAAGTGCGACATCAGCCGAGGCCAGACCCAGACTTTGGAATCAAGCCGACCAAGGGCTGCCTGAGGCCAGGACAACCCATTTGTTAGGACTGCAGATGCATACCTCTCGGACATCTACATTTATGGTAGGTACAAAACTGTACTTTTTAAGTCATGTTTTGTGTTTTATGGTCTACCAATTTTTTCCCCTTTGAAAAAAATCGGTGACCTGGAGTTTTGCTGTTGTGGAATTTCATTGTTTATATGTAGGCGAAACGACATTCACTGTAATTCCATTTTGCTGACTTAATATAGACACTTACTGTCTAAGACATATAATATTGATTGTATAAACTACTGTCTAAACTGTGTGGGGGAGAGTCTTTTGTATTGTCTGTTTTTGGAGAGGGAGCGGTGGTCATGCTAGAGTCGAATAGTTTATTTAGTGATGAACAAAAAAGTTTTGGGTTGTTTTTATGTTTGTCTTGTAGGTTGGTAGAGTATCTTTGCTTATCATGTATGACATGGAGTTTTGCAAGATTTCTAAGATGATGAAATTGCTGGAAGGCATTTTGAGTTCTTTTTTATACCATTTTTCCAGGTGTTATCCCTTTTTGTCATGATTTTTTTGTTTCTTTTGTCAGCCATGATGTGGGGTTGAACTCTACTCGTTATGTACTGGTGCTAGATTATTTAAGGTCTGTAAGAATATGTTATTAAAGTTTTCTACAGCAATATCTAGCGGCATTGTTCTAAGTACATTGTTTTAGTGCTTCACTGAAAATATCTTTGGTGAAATTGGTTGTATTTCGTATCTGATTATAGGCAATATATTTATCTAGGTTATGGTGAGTTCTAATAGCGTATGTGGTCACTTATGCTATCTGAGAGGCAGCCTACTTTTGTCAGTGTGTCTGGTTTGTTTGTAAGAATTCAGTCTAATGTTGAGTGTCTCCCTGAAGTTTTATTGCTTCTGGTAGGTATGATTATTACTTGTCTGAAGTTGAATAAGTTTATGGATTCAGTGTGGGTAAAAGAATTTATGATTTGCTATTCCATATTTAAATCTCCAAATATTATAGTTTCATGATTAATTTATTTGGATATCCAATACAGGCTGCATTCAGCAGCATCAATATTATTTCCCGGTGGTATATCAATTGCTGTTAAACATATAGTTTTCCTATTATTGATTTTTAGGCGTGTTATTAAAAGTTCAGCTTTGTTAAATTTGGGTATTTCCTGTGGAAGTAAGGTGATGGTTTGGGAATTTTTATATATGATTGCTACACCACCTGTGTGCTTGTTTTATCTGTCATGCCTGAGTATATTGTATCTGGGGAGGGGGGGTGATCTCATTGTCTTTTACTTCTTTTTTTAACCAGGTTTCAGTAGCTATGTCTACATCAGGAGCGCAAGTGGCAAGGTAGGCATGTATGTCATGGATTTTATTGCACATACTTCTTAGGTTCATATTTAGTAAGGTGAGTTTGGGTTCTGTTTTTTGCTGAAATGTATTTAGGTGACTGTTTTGTTTTGGGGATGGAAGTGTTGGTTTTCTAAGCTGTGGGACCTGGGTTGGAGTGAATATCTTTGCCATTTTTTAATTGATGTTTTAGAGAGGGAAGAGTGTGGTCAGTTATATTTTGGTCTTGGTTTGGTATTTGATCGTAAATTTAGATACTTAGTTTTGAGATATTTATAGATAAATTAGATATGGTTTGTTTGTCGAGATAGGGTGTTATGGGGAAAAGCAGGCTGGGTAAATGTTTATATTATTTGTAAGGAGTGATTGAAATCCTAAGTATTTGAAGGAGGTGGATTTGATAATTGGTGATGAAGGCTAGTAGAGTGAGGAGGAATAGAAAAATAATCTGAGTTAATAGCATCTTATTTAATTTGGGTTTTATCTTTGCTGTAAATAAAGATTAGAGAAAGGAGAGTACTGGGTTGATTTTAGAGATGTAATTTGGTACTTATAGGGGCAAGGATATAGACAGTATGAGCGAGAGTCTTGGGAGGTAACAAGAGTGGGTGATACTGTTGGGAGCAATTCTATTGATTGTTCTTCTGGAGGAAACTGATGGTATTGGTTTGAGGAATATGTGGGTAGTGCTATGGAAGTATAAATGTAGAGTATGGAGGGGTGGGTGGGAATTGAGGGTAGGGGAGTGGAGTGAGCCACAGCATTAGCGAGGGTGAACAAAGTGGGTTTAAAACTTGGCAATGAGACAAAGAAAAAAGCAATCAGTGACTTAAAACAGCCACAAATCTGCTGAGAGAGATAATTAAAAGGAATAATGCAGTTTAAAAAGGCCTTTGAGCTAGTTGTTGAAAGTCTTGATTTTGTTTCTGTAGGACACAGTTTTAGTAGGAGAGTTAGTCCAATATCACCTTGACTTGACTAATGGTGATAACAGTAAAAAATTGCACTTGACTGTTTGAACAGCTGTATAATCTAAGGAGGCTTCTATGGACTTTAAAATGCAAAGTCCAAAGGCCACCCTAACCCTCACAGATCGGCAATACAATGAGAAACAGTAAGCCAGAATGCAGTGGGACAGCTGTGAAAAATTACTGGTTCAGAACTCAGTGGTTACACAAGAAGAGAAATAAAGGGAAAGGGAGACCATGAATTGCTGAAAACAATGAACTGAGCACAGTTATAGGAGAAAGGACCAATGGGACTGCTGTGGTTGAAGATAATGGAGCTGTTATAGTGGGCAAAGTTATTTGTTTTAGACTGCCATAATATTTATTCTGTGCATACAAATATAGCCTACACACTGGTGTTCAAACTGCAGTGTTCATTGTTACATAAATATCTATTTGCTTGCAGGGGGACTTTTATAGCTAAATAAAAACATACTAAAGAGACAGTTGAGTTCACTGAGTCAGTGCTGACTGTGCACAAATACTAGCTCAGCGCTGAAAGTGGTTTAATAACTGTCTTGGGAAAGGAGAAATAAGAAAAGTAGGGGGAAAACAAGGATGACGTCCTTGAAGGCATGCATTTCCACTAAAGAAAGACAGGAGGATATAAATACTGGGAATAGCAAGTCTAGAAGACGTGAAGAAAAATAAGAGAGAGAAACGAGTAAGAGAAGTATGAGTAAATGTCATCGTCTGTCAGGAAGCAGAGAGCAAAAACTGACCAGCCACATATCAGTGGAGGAGGCTTTACAAACTATAGGGCTATTGCTTATAAACTTTGAAAGCTTCCAAGCGGTGCCAGAGCCTGCTCTTCAATTCTTCCCTTAGATCTACTAGTTCTCTCCTCTCCTGAACTTATACTAGCTTATTATTCTAGCACTTTACCAAACTTCTTGTAGCAGTTATTGTAGCACACAAGTGCTACCAGCACTAAACGTTCTACAAGGAAACAGATCTAGTACTTATTATCAATGCCAACCCCACCAGGCATGTCTAAAGGTCAGTTCTCTGTGGTTTCTCCTATTACCCGTGTGAACTAGGGGATCCTGATGCAATGTACACCGACAATCCTCTCCTCTTACCTTCCAACACACAGACTTGCGAGAGATGCACTTATATATCCAAGCTGGAAGCCACACACTCTCCAGTCAAGACCAGATCAGCTGGTCAGGAGGAGAAGGTCAACACTTTCACCACACCACATGGAGCACATAGCCCTCCAGAAAACACACCAGCACTGCCTTCACATAAAAACACAAACCACACACCCATCTTCACGGAGGCTCTCAATAGAAATCTACCCAAGCAGCAGAGACCTCCAAGGCAGAAATGAACTCGACCACCACAACACAACATTAATCACGAGACACATAGCTCTCCTAAACAGTGTGCCACTCAACCAAAGCCCCTAAGGCAAAACAGCATGCCCAACACACTAGTTATAGGCGACTCGATAGTGAGGCACATTGATGTCCCACTCACTAGGTTGAATAAGGGGAAAGTAACAGCTGCCTGGATAAGACACATAAAGCATGCACTCAGGTCACTCAACAACAGGTACAAGTATGACTTTGTCATTGTACATGTGGGTGTGATTGACCTGAAATGTACCTCCCTGGACTACATGAAAAGAGACATTTGGATTATGTAGCTCAGGTGGGTATGACCCTAGCCCTGAGCAGCATCCTACCATCACCCAGAATAATACCACAGTACAAGCAGAAAATGATTGATTTTAACAATTGGCTAAGTTTCTGGTGTCATTCTAAGGGGATCCAGTATCTGTCTGCCTGGGATGACATGATCGACAGACCTCAATGCTTTGCCAGAGATGGCCTGCATCTGTCACCTCTGGGCTTTTGGATACTGGCCATGGCTATTGCCATCCCTATAGTGCCTTTTTTAGGCATTGTTCCAAAGACCAAATTATCACCATAACAGCTACAAACAAATGCAATCTGAGGGTCATGTTGCTCAATGCTAGAAGTCTAAATCTCAAAATGCACTCGTTTGAGGCACTCCTTAAAATGGAGAACATCGACGTTTGTGCTGTAACAGAGACCTGGTTCAAGGCAGCAAAAAGCACCCCTACACTACCAGGCTATAACTCATTCCACACCTTTCGGCCCCAGAACTTAGACTGAAGCTCAGAAGGTGGTGGTGTTTCCATATTCATAAAGGATGCACACACCTCCAGACTGGTAGCCCAACATAATGCATCAGACATGCTTCAGGTGCAGCTAACATTGGGTAAGACAGCGATTCAGGTTGTAGCCTGCTGTAGCTCCCCAACCATGTCCCAAGACTCGCACTCCACGTTCCAAAGCACCCTGGAGAATATTAGGGTCCAACCTAACACACTCTTACTAGGCGACTTCAACTACCCCTCCATTAACTGGGTAAACTCCTCATGTACCAATACACTTGCCCAATGTTTCCTAGAGTTCATTAATTCCATATGCCCTGGACCAGCTCATTCTTACCCCCTCTATAGGTAGCAACATCCTTGACCTGGTCATTACTAACATAGGCAACCGTTACTTTACACCAATAGTCAGCTCCTCCCTGGTTAGATCCGACCACAAGCTAATCACCTTGGAAACCCACATCTCCCCTCCCAGCAAAGGTAACCACCATGAAAAACTTCCCCAAAGCTAACTTTGGGATCCTAAAAACAGAGGTGGCTAACTTCACGGCACCCATGCAAATGGAGAATAGTTGCATGACTGCAGAATCATACACCAATGCACTGTATGAACACGTACACAAATGCATGGGTCTCACCATACCCAATAGAACCAAGGCACTCTCCTCCAAAAAACGGAAGCCAATCTGGTGGTCCCCTGCCATAAACAAACTCTACAACAGAAGGAGGAAACTGAAGCAGAATAAGGTGAAGTCCCAAGACTGGAAAAACTCCTTTATCTGGCTCAACAAAAAGTTGAGATCCCTAGTCAAATCCTCTAAAGCTAGGTATGAAAACAGAATTGCAGCAGATAGCAAAGACAACCACAAGGCCTTCTATAGTTATGTAAAGAATCTCCATGGAAAAACTCAGATTTGCTCTGAGCTGCTGCACAATGGTACCTGCTATACTGAGCAACAGATATTGCCAATATACTGGCCGACAGATTCAGTGCCAACTTTACCCCCCCTCCCCCTCAAAGGCCAATCACAATACCAGTAGATTGCCAGGCACCCAGTATTACAGCTGCACAGCTTAAAATAGCACTGTCCAAGGCCAAGAATGCAGCTTCTATGGGACCTGACAGTATCCCTGGTTGTGTTCTACATGAACTACAGAGTGAACTGGCACCTCACCTGTGTGCCCTGTTTAATCACAGCCTCAGATCAGGCTTTATCCCTGATGAATGGTGCACTGCTACAGTCATCCCTCTCCACAAAGGAGGAGCCACTACAAACCCTGAGAACTATCTCCCCATTAGCCTAACAAGTCTGATATGCAGAGCTATGAAACGCATCATCATGAACCCAATAAACAAGGATATAGGGAATCTCCAAACTCTGGATCCCACACAGTTTGGTTTTGTGAAGGGTAGATCATGCCTGCTCAACTTGGTTGACTTGAGTCAGTCACCAGAGCTGTGGATGAAGGCAAGGTGGTTCATACAGCCCACTTTGATTTTGCCAAGGCTTTTAATACCATTTCCCACTCAGGAATCATAGAAAAATTCACTAAGCTTGGCATCAACCCCTATATCACTAGGTGGGTTGCAAACTGGCTCACAGATAGAACCCACAGTGTGAAAGTAGCTGACTCCAAGTCAGACTGCCAATTAGTCATGAGTGGAGCACCACAGGGTTCAGTCCTGGGTCCTCTCCTGTTTGGTATCTACTTCTCTGAAGTCGAGGCCAGCATGAAGGGACTCTGTCTGACAAAGTTCGCAGATTATTACAGGTTGGGAGCTATTATTAACTCCCCAAGTGATGCTGACATCCTACAGAATGGCCTGACTGTGACCAACGACTGGTGTCAGAACCATGGCCTTAAGCTCAGTGCCAAAAAATGTGTCATCATCCCCTTTGGGAAAAACCCGGTTCTCATGAATTACCATATTGATGGTAGTCCACTGAACACAGAAGGCGTTATAAGAGATCTGGGAACACAGATTGACAGCAACCTCTCTTTTGATCACCACATTGCCACTGTGGTCAGAAAGTTCTTTTATGTGGCACATCTCATTACTAAGGGTTTTGCATCCAGGAAGAAAGAGGTCATTGTCTCCCTCTACTCTTCCCTCATTAGGCCAATCATTGACTACAATGCCCCATATGGCATGTACCTCACTAGACACCTGCAACAATTGGAGAGGCCGCAAAAATACCTCACAAAGAGGATCCTAGGCTTTAAACACTTGTCCTATATGGACAGACTCAAAAAAACTCCAACTATTCTGTGTCTCATATCGCCTACTTAGAGGCGATCTCTGCTTGACTTACAAAGCCATGTCTGACCCAGCTCTGTTAGAAATGCTACATCTAAAGAAATCCCAATCCCTCCGCACCACACGCTTCAGAGACCTCAACCTTATTACTGCAATTAACAGAAAATGCTGCAGGGACAGGATACTGGAGGGACAGGTTCATAACCCAGAGACTGCCCATGCTATGGAACAGACTTCCCATACATGTCAAGCAGAACACCTTGCTGACCTTCTTCAAGAGAAATCTTGATGAGTGGATGGGAAACATAAAATTCACCCCAGGGATAACAACAGTGGCTCTACTCAACAGAGGCACTGGGAACTAAGGTTGGGTGGCACTATGCCAGGGTAATCCTATGGCTAGGCTTGTAAAGGCCCCAGGGCCATCAGCCTAGTACACACTTATGAACCTATGCACACTGAAACACTTGTCTTCAGACTAGTCACTATGCAGGCTAAAATACACCCAGAAGACTGCATGCCTCTAACTCTTACTTAAATCACAAGAGCAGAGGTGGTACACAGTTTGTCCAAAATAAATGATGGGTGGATTGAGTGGACTCATACTGCCTATGGGATGTGCCTGTTGTGTGTATGGTTTAGGGATGTTTTCAGTGAATTTAAAGCATATAACAAAGCTACCAAGGAGGGTGTCGTACGGAACCTATATTATGTTTTTGGAGGAGTGTTTAAAACCATTATTTCCTTTTCGAAGGACCAGGATCAAAGATAGTCTACATTTTCTTAATATTGGTTCTGATATGATGGTTGAAAATCAATGCCCTAAATTGGCCCTAGGCATGAGTGTGTGCATGTGTTCCTTTTGTGGAAGGCTGGGCACCAGGCTGACAACTTGACATTGTAAAACTCCACTGCCAATCATGAGTGGACAGGTGATCTGCTATGGCAACCCCTAACCGGGAAAAGCCAAAAGAAGAAGAAGAAGATGTTCATGTATGTGTGCTCTCTATATAGGTCAACACCACATGAAATTGATTTGAAAGCTATTAAATATTAGTTACAAATAGCTGACATGTACACATTTCAATTTAATAATATTTTGGCTTCACTGATTGATTTAGCTATTAGAATGTTTTTTTTTTTTGTATTTTGGTGTGGAATATTTTCCCCAGTTGAGAGTTATGGCTATGGGTGTGGCATTTGCCTCCTTATATGCTGATTTATCAGCAAATTTGAGGATTATTGTATTTATGATGAGATAATTAATACATTTTTGCCCGTAATGAATATTTGGAGAAGATATTTGTATGATTGTTGGATGGTATGGATAGACAGCCATCAGGAACTAAAAAAGTTTTGTGTCTGTTTAAATCAAAACAGTTTTGGGATTTCTTTTCCATATCAGCAGAATCATTCAGCATTAATTTTCTAGATATTGCGATTGCCAAGTTGATGGATAGTTCTTTGACCACTTCTGTGTACAGAAAACCTTTTTCAAAAACTAATCTATTACATTATCACTGTATCAATTCTTGTCACATTAGTAAAAGCATCTCCAGGACATAATATCTCTGCTTAAAGAGAATTTGTAGTTCTCCTGATTTGCATTAAAATATGGCCAGTTATTTGGCTCACCATTTTGAACATAGGGATTATCCTTAAGATTCATTATTAAGATTAATGGATGAAGTTGACAAATGGCTAGAACCATTCTTTCATGATATGGAGAAAAGACTGTTGATTCTGGATCTATTAGATTAATTACTATATATAGTATTAATTTATTCAGTTTAATTCAGTTTAATGGATCTGGTTCAGAAATTTTGGTGTATTTTGGCAAAGAATTCTATTTTGTCCCAGTGTTTGGGTTCCAACTGGGACAGTTTTTTAGTGGTTATAAAATGGAGAAGAAAGTGATACTAGTGATTCTAAAAATTACAAGGGAGGATGTAAATGTTGTGCAAATTGTACATTTTGTGCTATGATTTTGTATACTGATATGTTTGTCACTGTTAATTCTAGCAACCCATTCACAATTAGGGTGTCCATAATGTGTAATACTAAATATGTAGTCTACTTGGTTGAATTCCAACTTGGGGCTTTTTAGCAACAGAAAGTGCTGAGTGACTTCCTCAGAGTCACAAAGCTGGCAAAAGTATGATATGGGAATCAAACACAGAACTGCAGAGTGTAGGTCTTATAATACCTAGTCTTAAACCTCTGTCCCAAATATTGCCTGGCAACCACTGAACGGTCATAACAAACAGATTGCTTTAGATTCTCTTTCACCTTGAATATTCAGTCTGTCAACCCACTTTTAACCCAGTACAAAGTAAAAAGAGCTGTATTTCTGGTTGTGGGGAATTCTAAGAAAAGCAAGTACCAGTGGTGTGGGTGATGAAAAGCATTTTTTTCTGTTTTCCCCATTCATTGTCACATGCCAATTTTTCTTTACTTTTTTTTTTTTTAATTTTTATATTTTTGAACAGTTGTATTTTCAGGGAATTGAGGATGGTAAAATGCAGTTTTACAAATGGCACATTGATAAATGTGCCTGCAACCATAACATTATTTTTATATTTTTTTTAAATTAGTTCCATCTAGAAAGTTGATTATATTATGCAGCCCGTGCATTGGCTCACTTTAGAACAGAAATACATAATTTACTATCTAATTTTATTTTGATGGCATCATGTCATAAGAACAGATTATGAGCAGCTGCTTGAAATATAATGTTTAAAATCAATAATATTCATGAGTTTCATCGCAAAATTGCTTTCACTGAGAAATTATTAATTTAGCACTGTGCCATTGCCTTTCAGTAACATTTTTCTCTAAAATCTTCTCATACCATTAATGTATAACCTCCCAATTATTTTTACTTCCACATTACATCTCCATTATTGATTTAGCCTTAGAATACTAACTAAAGACATTCTAGTCTTCCCCCTTTTTAGTCAATTAGATTGTAATATCACTTAGTAGTAGTAGTTGTAATATTTTTCTTGCAGTACTGTGTATGTAACTTGTTTCAGTTTGTAAGCACAATGCCCATCAAAGGTTTTAATTGTTTTGATGACTGTATTTCATTATAGCCCAGTTCCTGTAGTATCTTCTGTCTTACATGCAAAGTTTCTCTCCCCATTTACCTACTTTGCTCCATTGGCCTGTCATGGTTAACAAGGGAAATAATTAGATAAGCAAAGAGACAAACAAATAGGTTAAATCCATTATTAATTTTCTTCTAGGAAGGTAAAACTTCCCTACTTTCCTAAGCTGCCTCAGTTTAAATAACCCTTCCAAGATATGAGAAAATAATTATTTGTTTTTAATTGTGCTGTACCATACAAAAGATTCAAATAATCAAAAATGTGGCCAAAAGTGTTTTTAATGTCAGGTGCCTTATCATAAATAAATAAATAAACAAGCAATGCTCAGATCTGCTACAACAGAATGGCATTAAATATACTGATCCCAAGAATATTGCCAATATCCTGGCAGATCGATTTAGTGCCAACTTCACCCCCTCTCACCCCTTAAAAGGCCCATCTCAATACCAAAAGATTGCCAAATTCCAGTAATCATGGCCACACAGGTAGAAACCACACTCTCCAAAGCTAAGAATACAGCATCCATGGGACCAGATGACATCCCAGGCTGTGTACTACATGAACTACAAAATGAACTGGCACCTCACCTAGGTGTCGTTTAATCATAGCCTCACCTCAGGCTTTGTGCCCACTGAGTGGCGCAAAGCTACAGTTATCCCACTCCACAAGGGGGGATCCACCTTGGATCCCTGGAACTACCATCCCATCAGTCTAACGAGCCTGATCTGCAAGGGCATGGAATGCATTATCATGGAACTTATAAACAAAGACATTGACAACTTTCAGACACTGGACCCCACCCAGTTTGGGTTTCTGAAGGGCCAATCTTGTCTCCTGAACCTGATTGACTTCTTTGAATCAGTCTCCAGAGCTGTGGGCGAGGGTAAGGAGGTCCACACAGCCTATCTGGACCTGGCCAAGGCCTTTGACTCCATCCCCCCACTAGAATCATAGATAAACTTACTAAGCAGGGCATAAATCCCTATGTTACTCGATGGGTTGCCAGCTGGCTTACTGACAGAACCCATACTGTAAAAATAACTGACTCCAAATCCAGCTCCAGACAAATGACAAGTGGAGTACCTCAGGGTTCAGTTCTGGGATCGATGTTGTATGGCATCTACTTCTCTGAAGTACAGGCCACCACTAAGGGACTCTGGCTAACAAGGTTCACAGATGACTGCAAACTGAGAGCCATTATTGAATCCCCAGATGATGTGGATATTCTACAAAAGGGCCTTACAGAAATAGATGCTTGGTGCCAGAGCCATGGGCTCAAGCTTAATGCCAAGAAATGTATAGTTATCCCCTTTAGGAAAAAACATGTACACATAAATTACCACATAGGTGGCACTAAACACCGAAAGTGTGATGAGAGACTTAGGGACACAGGTGGACAGTGGTCTCACCTTTGATAACCACATCGCCACAACAGTCAGGAAATCCTTCTATGTGGCACACCTCACCACTAAGGGCTTTTCATCCAGAAAAAAGGAGGTCATTATCCCACTGTACTCATCCCTCATTGGACCCATTATAGAGTATAACGCCCCGTTTGGTATGTACCTCACAAGACATCTGCAACAGCTGGAAAGGCCACAGAAATACCTCACTAAAAGAATCACAGGCCTAAAGCAGATGTTGTATGCTGACCATCTAAAAAAACTCCAGCTATACTCTGTGGCATATTGTCTACTCAGAGGCAATCTCTGCTTAACATACAAAGCCATGTCAAACCCTGAGCTGTTGGACATGCTCCACTTAAAGAAATCCCAATCCCTCAGAGCCACATGCTCCAGGGATCTAAACCTTGTCATCACAATGAACAAAACATGCTGGAGGGATAGGTTCCTGACCCAGAGACTCCCCATGCTCAGGAATAGACTGCCCATACATGTCAAGCAGAGCGCCTCCATGGCCCTCTTCAAAAGAAACCTTGACAATTGGATGGGAGATAGGAAATTCACCCCGGGGATCACATCAGTCATCCTGCTTGACAGGGGTCCAGGGAAGTAAACATTGTGGGAAGAAATAGGTTCATAGGTTCATAGGTTCATACTAGGCTATCTGCCCTAGGGCATTTATAAGCCTAGCCAGAGTGTGTGTGGCTTTCACCACCCCTTTGGATGAGAATACTATACCCATTAGTTTGCTGTGCCTCTGTCCAGCAGTGATACAGAGATGATTCCCGGGGTAAACCTACGATCTCCCATCCACTCGTCAAGATTTCTCTTGAACAGAGTCAGTGAGGGGCTCTGCCTCACATGGACTGGGATTCTGTTCCATAGTGTAGGGAGTCTCTGGGTGATGAATCTGTCCCTCCAGCACGTCCTATTTATATCCGTGTTGAGGTTTTATCCAGGGAATTGTTATGGCTAGGCTTGTGTAGGCCCTTGGGCCGATAACCTAGTACCAACCTATGAACCTATGAGCACGCATTGCATGCATTGCAGTGCAGTAGTAACACAAGCTAGCAGTAACAGTAATAACTGGCAGCTAAAGTTAATATGGCTCTTCTTTTCTTTGTTATCAAAGTATGGAAAACTCTGGACTTTTGGACTCTCTGGATACTTGGAATTTTATAGAACTTGGAATTCTAGGCCTGCTTACTTATTCTTTTATTCATGTATTTAATACTAATAACTAATGCTTGTGGTTCTACCAGTATGTTATATCCATAGTTATATATTTTATTTGCTTTTATGCTACTTACTTATGGGTACAGTTGAAAAATTGCTAAATATTTAACCAGCAAAATATTTTTCACTCAAAAAATATAATGCAAAATTCTCAGCTAAGCTGCAGTAAAATTCCTGAGGATAGAGATTCGGGGAGGGTAACCACATGCTGCAGCCCCCTTGTTACTACGTTAAAGTTTCTTAATATAATTTGAAAGGGAGACTGTGGTATAACCATTCATTGACAGACAACAGAGGCTTTGGCACATATACCTAAATAGTCACAGTCTGACATTTTTGCATTGTTCTGTCTCCATTATTGGTGTTGTACTGAACTTCTGATTAGTCTGCAGAGTACGGTAATGGCCTGGAATACTTCTATTTTGAGTTATATATTAGAACAAAGTAAAATGACTCTATATTTACAGAAAAACATGCTTTTCATTTGCAACATGCTATAGCTAATATGCTAAATATTTGAGCAACTAATGCATGGGTCAAATTCAGTTAGCACTGCATGAAGCCCCTATTACTATAATAGGTGTTTTTGAATCTTTTTGCAGAGTATCATCTCGTTCTTACTTTCTGAAAGTTTCCTAATTAAATCTCAAAGTGGGACTAGAAATGATTTGTTTTCTAAAGAGAGAGACACTGTGAGTATATTTAGTAGTGTCCAGTGCCGCACTTTGACATTTTGCTTTGTAGACAGTTTCAATTGGGAGTGTTGCTTTGAACTTCTGCTCTATATGTAGAGCACATTAATCACCTAGATTTATTTTTACTGGGTCATTATATCAGAAGTAAAAATCCTTATATTTCACCGGAAAAAACATTATTTTCCACAGTAACAAGTCATGGATGCAATGCCAAGCTTTCAAGAGGCTAAAACTGCAGGGCCAGATTTGGAGATGTCCTGCACTAGAAGCTGAGTTTAGAATTACAGCCAGTCAGACACTGATTTCCTGGTTCTCCTCACAGTCAAATATACTAGAAGTATGTAGCTAGGTGGTTCATACTACTGGAATGTATTTTAAAATGGAACTCACAATGCATATGCACATTGTGGTGACTGAGTGATGCATCCTTCAAAAGACTGGGTTCCTACTTAAGATTAGATTCCCTGGCTTAGTTGTACCCATTGATTCAGAATGATCCCCAGCTATTCTTTGATCTTGACTTGTATAATACAGGTATCAGAGAACTCATGGAAGAAGTACAGCTTTTTAACCTTTGCCTAGGATCAAGTGAACAAAGAAACAAGTGATATGTTAGTGTTGTTGCATTAAAACACAAGCAAAGCACAAAAGACAAAATAAAGAAAAAGAAAATTGCATAAGATTACTCCAATCTGAAAACCACTGGGGTGATGCAATAGGGGACTAGTGTTCATGGGGTGCCATGGAGTGCTTTGCCTAGTGTTTGATTTTACCTGTAGCTGGCCCTGGGTATATGTAAGCATGTATATCGTATCTAAGTGCTGAACAGGCAAGCACAGAGACACTGGGGGTAAAAGATGGAGAGCCCCAATTGAGACATGTGTCCCCCCCCCCAAATTCTTAGCTGCATCCCTGCACAGGATGAATTAGTGAAAGTGTACATCTTTTTCTCATTACATTGTCATATAACAACTTACCTTGAAAATAAAAGCATTTTTTTAGTCTGAAAAGCAATATATAGCTGCTTTCACAGCCCCCTCCGAACTGCAAATTGGCCAGACTATAGCTAGCTTATAGGCTGCAGTACTAATAGATGCATGCTTGCTGGGCAGAATTGCCCATCTTTGAGTGTGCTATTAGTGCATTAGTGTGAAATGATTGACAGTGTGCAGCAGCTTACTGCAATGCTCATTTTAATGACTCACTGACCACTACAGTGGAGCACAACTCTGGCAGTGAGGGGAATGGGAGTATGGTGACAAGACTGGACACACAGCAGACAAAAGTATGCATCCTGAAGAGTTACAACAATGTCACTGTTAGGGGGAAGGAGCAAGTGGAGATGAAGGTGTGTAATAGGTAACGCTGCTGAGGTTCTCTTACCAGTCTGAGACAACTGATTGCAAGATGCAAGTCAGACATGGCTGGAACACCTGATAAACATCCCTTTGCAACCCATGTGCCAGTAAACACATTTACAGGTGAAAAAAAGCTTTGTAGTGGATACTGACTATCACCATTGACAAAAAACACTGAGCTTTCTTTGCTGATAACGGTAGAAAGGATTACATGCTTGCGACGCTGGTGGTCATTAATTATGTCATTTATTATGCAGGGAAAAATAAATACAGAGGAGTGGAGTGTGGTTGGTAGCCATGAAATAACATTCACAGCAACAATATGTAATCCTGCAGCATGCAGTTAAAATTTTGAAGTGGAAATGAATTAAAAAAACATGTAAAGAATATGCAGACAGTAATGGGCCTAGCCATATTGCAGAAAAAAATGAACTTTACAAAAAGAAGAAATGTTCAGTAAGATATTATGAAATCAGTCCAAAAATACAAATGTCATCCCAAATAGGCACTTAAGTAAAGGAGAGGTCTGAGATTCGAAGCTGCGGGTTAAATCTACTGAAATAGATTATCCAGTTATTACCAGTGCAGATATGAAATGCAAATAATTACATACATTTAAATCAAAGCTTATTTAACTGTGAAATACACTTTTGTACTTTTTAAACACATTTGCATTTTTATTAACACTCGGCTAAACTTCTTATCACAATCTCTGAATGACACAACTAATATAAAAAATATGTAGGTTTTACCCCTACCAACTTAAAATATAGAAAACCCTGTGGTCATATTGCAGCATGGAAACAACAGTGCATACTTTCGACAGCATTTTATCAGCACAGGCTATTACATTAGCCCTGATGTTTAGAGACTTCAGCTAAATACGACATCATCCAAAGAGGATCAGTTAAATGAGAATCAGTCTAAAAGGACTCTGCCTTGCTGTATGCTTTCAGAGATCTGTGCTGTAAAGAAAAAATAAGAACTGATGTAGAGTGTCCAAGTTCATCCAGTACTGTACAACTTAGCTTTTTTCCTACACCGTAGTTTCCAGTTTGTTGATGCATGATGTAGCTTTCTTAGTTTCCAGCAGTTTTGCAGCTTTCAGTCAGTGAATGTACAGCAATCGATGCATGTCACCATATGGGGACTAAGGTCAAAGGCTACCGCATTTTCTCCTTGTTGAGTTAGGTGGAGATTAATTAGGAATTTCAGTAAAGTTATTATTCCTTTGGCTATAGCCATTCATTGGTACCCAAATTACTCCATTCTCTGACATGAAACCAAGACCATAAAGTTATTATCCAGATAAATACTTTTCCCTTTGTAGATGATAGTCCCCTTGGAATTGTGGCTCTTCAAAAGTGTTCTTTATCTCAGAAGGAAAGGAACCAGACCATTACAGCTCCTGGGAGAGTGTTGAGATAGGTATAGTGAGACAATGGTGCCAAATGAGCCTGTTCAGTTGGCGAGGGGGTTAGGAGGAATGTCTTGGCCCAGTACCATGGCAAACTATTTCCACAAGACATGCTATAAGACTCCTATCTCTTCATTAGTCCATAAAACCACATATTATTATGCTGCATTTTGTTCTATTGATCTTCCAATCATCGTATTTTAACAGGAAATTCATATTATTCTCATTGTCTGACAAGTTGTTATACATGTCAGAGATATTCCCTTCCAAGGTTCTAATTTTTGCAAGACTTAGTAATTCTTGCTTTCAGTTCCCAATATAAATTTTGATTTGATTGTTGAAAGAAGGCAATCATCAATCTAATATTTAAAATTGCATGTGATAGAGACCACATTTCCATTTCTGTTGCAGAGTTTATAGCCCGTTTTGTGTATTAAAAGTGTGCTTAGGCTGCACGGGACTCTGTTGGGCTGCACTTCTGCCATTTTTTTGTTTTGCTGGCACAATTCTTTAGCACAGCATATTGCTAAGCATAGTACACACACATTTTCTTTCATGGTTTTACAGATTATATCTGCTACAGTAAGAGGTGGGGATATAGTGAATAAGACTGAGACAATGGAATCTAACTGGATAGCTGAGTTCTTGGCAGATAAACCACCTTGTCTTAATTGTGTGCTTCCCATGAAACCTGTTCTTAAGGGGAGGAGACCTAGTTGTTGTTTGGCTATATTTTATTATTTATTTTGTGATCATATAGTGTTTTCTGAACCTGATAAAAGGGAAACCTGAAAGCGCTTGTTCTGTCTTGGTTTTATCTTATTTTATTTCATTAAATTGCTCTATGTGGTCTTCGGAGTGGTGGTCCACATCTTTATTTTATTCATTACATAGTATGCATCAGGATACAAGAGAGCTGGGACTGCAGAGAAAGGAGAATGCAACTACAGAGGTGAGGCATGGCTACTTGTCTCTTATTGCATGCCCCCAGAGAGTATAATCCTAGCCAGGCATGTCACAGTGGAGGAGATGGATTTGTCTCACAGGGCTTTAGTGCCAGTAAGTAAACCTAGACCCAGCACGGAGAATGCATGGATTAATAATGTCTGCAATATGCCAGTCTCTCCCTGTGAATGCAGGGATTAATACTGTCTGCAGTATGCCAGTCTCTCCCTGTGAATGCAGGAATTAATACTGTCTGCAGTATGCTAGTCTCTCTCTGTGAATGCAGGGATTAATACTGTCTGCAGTATGCCAGTCTCTCCATGTGAATGCAGGGATTAATACTGTCTGCAGTATGCCAGTCTCTCCCTGTGAATGCAGGGATTAATACTGTCTGCAGTATGCCAGTCTCTCCATGTGAATGCAGGGATTAATACTGTCTGCAATATGCCAGTCTCTCCCTGTGAATGCAGGGATTAATACTGTCTGCAGTATGCCAGTCTCTCCCTGTGAATGCAGGGATTAATACTGTCTGCAGTATGCCAGTCTCTCCCTGTGAATGCAGGGATTAATACTGTCTGCAGTATGCCGGTCTCTCCCTGTGAATGCAGGGATTAATACTGTCTGCAGTATGCCGGTCTCTCCCTGTGAATGCAGGGATTAATACTGTCTGCAGTATGCCAGTCTCTCCCTGTGAATTCAGGGATTAATACTGTCTGCAGTATGCCAGTCTCTCCCTATGTAGCCCAGTCATTGCCATTGGTGGCCACAGGACAATGAATGGGTCTACTGGGAGATAAGGAGGAAAGCTGATGGTCAGTCGAGGGTATTGGAAAGGCAAAAAAAAAGTTCAGATTGACCTTCTGAGTCCCCTTATAAAGTTTTCAACTGCCATTGCACAATTTTTCTCAAACGTGTTGTTTTGTAGTGTTACTGCAAAACATTACTGTTTCTTAACATTTTCATAACAATTTCTCTGTATGCTTATCAGAAAATTTCTAATCTATGAACTATAAAATTGTCCTTGTGTAGCCTTTTTGAAAATATTGTTTTGTGCATCAGTGACAAAATTCCATTTATCATTAAATGTCAGACTTATGTCACCATGAGAGAATAGAATTTTGCAATAAAATTTTGGACACCATGACAATGTCCTCTAATGAGACTACATTCTGGAAATAAGGAATATGGAAACATGCTTTTCTCTTGAAATGTATATATTCACTACTGTACTTTACTGTACTGTATACACAATCATAAGTTGATGACTGGGCACTGATGACATTTTTTTTGTGAAACCGGTCTGTGATGGTCATGTTGGTTGGAGACTGTTTCCACTATTTTAGTTGTTTATTTATTGTTTTTTTGAGGTATTCAAGACCCTTGTCTAGCAGGGCGACTGACATGATCTCCGGGGTGAATTTCCTATCTCCCATCCAATCAATCAAGAGGGCCAATGAGGCACTCTGCTTGATATGTATGGGCAGTTTATTCCAGAGTATGGGGTGTCTCTGGGTTAGGAATCTATCTCTCCAGCATGTTTTGTTCATTGTGATGACAAGGTTTAGATCCCTGGAGTTTGTGGCTCTGAGGGATTGGGATTTCTTTAAGTGGAACATGTCCAGTAGCTCAGGGTTTGACATGGCCTTGTATGTTAAGCAGAGATCACCTCTGAGTAGACAATATGCCACAGATTATAGTGGAGTTTATTTAGATGGTCACCATATGGCATCTGCTTTAGGCCTGAGATTCTTTTAGTGAGGTATTTCTGTGGCCTTTCCAGCTGTTGCAGATGTCTTGTGAGGTACATACCAAATGGGGCATTATACTCTATAATGGGTCTAATGAGGGATGAGTACAGTGGGACAATGACCTCCTTTTTTACCGATGAAAATCCCTTAGTGATGAGGTGTGCCACATAGAAGGATTTCCTGACTGTTGTGGCGATGTTGTTATAGATAGTGAGACCACTGTCCACCTGTGTCCCTAACTCTCATCACACTTTCAGTGTTTAGTATACTGCCACCTATGTGGTAATTCATGGGTACATGTTTTTTCCAAAGGGGATAGCTATACATTTCTTGGCATTAAGCTTGAGCCTATGGCTCTGGCACCAGGCATCTGTTTCTGTAAGGCCCTTTTGTAGAATATCCACATAATTTGGGGATTCAATAATGGCTCCCAGTTTGCAGTCATCTGTGAACTTTGTTAGCCAGAGTCCCTTAGTGTTGGCCTGTACTTCAGAGAAGTAGATGCCAAACAAGAACCCTGAGGTACTCCACTTGTCACTTGTCTGAAGCTGGATTTGGAGTCGGCTACTTTTACAGTCTGCGTTCTGTCAGTAAGCCAGTTGGCAACCCATCGAGTGACGTAGGGATTTATGCCTAGCTTAGTAAGTTTATCTATGATTCCAGACTGGGGGATGGTGTCGAAATGGCGAGGTCCAGATAGGGTTGTAGACTGCCTTACCCTTGGCTACATCTCTGGAGACTGATTCAAAGAAGTCAATCGGATTCAGGAGACAAGATCGGCCCTTCACAAACCTAAACTGGGTGGGGTCCAGTGTTTGAAGGTTGCCAATGTCTTTGTTTATAAGTTCCATGATAATGCATTCCATGCCCTTGCAGATCAGGCTTGTCAGACTGATGGGACCATAGTTCCTGGGATCCAAGATGGATTCCCCCCTTGTGGAGTGGGATAACTGTAGCTGTGCGCCACTCAGTGGGCATGAATCCTGAGGCGAGGCTATCCTGTGTGGCCGTGATTACCGGAATTTTGCAATCTTTTGGTATTGAGATGGGCCCTTTAGGGGGTGAAGTTGGCACTAAATCGATCTGCCAGGATATTGGCAATAACCTTGGGATCAGTATATTTAATGCCATTCTGTTGTAGCTCAGAGCAGATGTGAGCATTGCCATTTAGATTCTTGACATAACTATAGAATGCCTTGTGGTTGTCTTTGGAATCTTTGGCAATTTTATTTTCATAACTAGCTCTTGAGGATTTTATGAGTGATCTCAGCTTCTTACTGAGGCTGGTGAGGGGAGTTTTTTGCATCCTGGGATTTTCCTCTTTTCTGCAACAGTTTCTTCCTTCTGTTGTATAGTTTGTTTATAGCAGGGGACCACCAGATTGGCTTCCTTTTTTTGGAGAAGAGCATCTTGGTTCTATTTGGGATGGCACGATTCATGCATGAGTGGATGTGCTCATACAATACCTTAGTGTAGGATTCTACAGTCGAACTTTCAGATCCCGTCTACATGGGTGTCATGAAGTTTGTCACTTCTGACTTCAGTAGCATGAGGTTGGCTTTGGAGAAGTTTTTTAAGGAGGCTTCCTTACTGGGGGGGGGGGGTGGGGATAGGATGTGGATGTCAAGGGTGATTTGCTTATGGTCAGACCTGACCAATGAGGGGTTGGCCACTGGTGTGGAGCATCTATCTCCCATGCTGGTAATGACCAGGTCTAGGATATTGGAGCCCCTGGTGGGACAATGGATTAGTTGATCCAGGGTGTTGGAATTTATGAATTCCAAGAACCATTGGGAAAAGGAATTGGTACCCGAGTAGTTTTCCCATGGCAGGCTAGTTGAAATCACCCAGTATTAATATGTTTGGTTGTATCTTAATATTTTCCAGAATGTTTAGAAAGGTGTAGTGAGAATCTTGGGGCATGGTGGAGGATCTGTAGCAAGCTACAATTTGGATTGCAGTCTTACCTAGTGTTAGTTGTACCTGGAGAATTTCAGATGCATTGTGTTGGGCAACTAGCCTGGAGGTGTGAATATCCTTGGTGAATATGGACACTCCTCCACCTTTAGTGCTTCGGTCTTGGTTTTGTGGCCAAAAAGTGTGGTAAGAGTTGTAGCCTGGTATTGCAGGGGTGCTCTCTGGAGCCTTGAACCAGGTCTCAGTTACTGCACACATATATATATATATATATATATATATATATATATATATATATATATACACACACACACACACACACACACACACACACACACACACACACACACACACACACATATGCTCTTATGTTGTTATAGCTTCACAAGTGGATAGCCTTACCAGCTAATACAAATAATTTGTGTTATGATAAAGAGGTCTGTTAGACAGAATTTGTTTTGCTCTTATAAATTGTATGTGTTTAGCCTGTATCAGTGGCATAATGGAATAAAACTCTGACTACGGCCAAGGCTCTTGGTAGCACGGTTAATGACAATGGGAATACACTGGGGGTATGTCTAGAGGCACATGTATACTGTTTGATTTCTCTGGTGGAGACCAGGTGAAAAGCTGTGCAGTGACTGCTGTTGGTGGGGAGGGTAGTCATGGTGACATCAAGCCCTTGTAGAGGTGAAGAGCAGTACAGCAATGCAGCTTCCTGTTTCACATCACACACCCCTGTGATGGGAGTGCACACAAGTGACTAGTGCAAAAACATAAAAACCTAAAACCTCCCCAATGGCTGCTTACATGACCATCCCTCTCAGCTGGCCCTTAACCTAGTGATGGAGAAACAAATAGGCCACTTGGTCGGAGGAGGACGTGATGATTGATAGGCACTGGGGCAAAGGGGCTCAAAAAGTTTTGTCTGTCAAGTGCAGTAAGACATTCATTACCTGCTGACAAGACTTACCTTGAAGTATAAAGTGTTGCTGATTTCATCACCACATAAATAATTCCCATGTGCCATCCATGTTGCAAACATCTTGCAGTGGGATAGAGTTTATTAGGAAGTGACACTGTGCAGTTAAGACTGAAAGTTGCTTAAACATGAATAAATAATCTATGGACTAGGGATTTAGAAAGCTTAACTGCTGACTTAACTTATTAATACATAAAGGTTAACAACAGGAAAACAGCACTGCTGTAACAAATAACTGTCTAAGCCATTTAAATGACATGTTTACTGTAACTGGACTTTTACTTAGCATGAGAATGCATTTTTCTGTGCTGTGCCAGATTCAATGGGAGAATACATGAAGATCTCTGTTGTGAGATAAAAACTGCAGCTCTGCCGCTTTATTGAGCTTTCCAAGAAGCTTATTTTAAACATTATCTCTAAAAGTGTCATTTATAAATCAGTCTGATTGTCCAGGGCTCTTAGAAACATACATGGGCTCAGGTGCAGATCTGAGGTTGACAGAGAAAGACCAGCAAATGTGAACTTTCTGTCTGTCAGGTAATCTGCACCCTGTTTAGCAGAATGAAATAAAAGATACAGGTCTGTTTAAGGGCTCCCTATTACACTGTCGCAGACGCAGGTTGTCAAATGCATCTTTGTCGAACTGAAAAGCGCGAAAAGGCAAAATAGCGAACCGGCTTTTCAGCAAATTCTTTCCCTGGGAAAGAATTTGTTTGGCCGCTTTTGCTACTTTGCCTTTTTGGCACTGTAGTGTGATCTCGGAGTTGTTATATTTAAGTAGGGGGGTGTGGGGGGCACAGCCTCCCACATTATGTAATGTTTTATAGTTGTTTTTTATTTCACAGAACAGCGATTCTTTTCCCTTGGGAAAAAAAAATCGCTGTTCTGAGGTTACGACGTTGTAAGCTTTCGCTTACATGGGGTCGATTATGTGTCGTTCGCTCTTCTGAGCATGCAATATCATAATTTAGACCCTGTTTTAAGTAATGGAGTTAGGAAGTCAAACTACTATATACCCAAGATATAGAATAGACAGTGTAATTAATGTATCATTTATTCAGTATGTCATTTAATGTGTTTAGTGTGTAATACACCTAAAGCCAGAAAATGCAGGTACAATACCCAACTTTGCAATCTTAGGTACCAAGGTTCTAGATCAGCCAGGGGCAGCTGTTGTAATATAATGCTGTGAAAGTCAGATAATGGTTTGCTTGTTAATTGATTAGAAATAAATCAGTTTCTAACTTAATTTACATTGTCTGGTTATAGCATTCTTCTCTGGGTAGTCTTAAAACAGCATTGTCTAACAGTATTTTCTAATCTGCTACACTGTTGCAGCACGACAGTGGGACAAAGAGTATGTGTGTTGTTACTCTTGGTGTATGTTACCCTTAAGAGTTAATATTGCTGTGACATGTCTATGGCTTGTGTGACTGAAATGGAACTAATAACAAACTTCTTTGTACAACTGCCAAAGGATATATTTTTTGTATTTTATTTTAACATTTGTTTACAGGGTAAGTCTGACTTTGAACAAAGCCAATTTTCAGCGAAGGCCTAGGGAGAAATACTGCAGATGCATGTCTTTGAAATGAGGGAGGAAAGTGGAGCACCCGGAGGAAACCCACACGAATGCAGGGAGGACATGCAGACTACACATAGAAGGCACCCCAGCTGAGAATCGAACCAGAAAACCTCCTGCTGGAAGGCGACAATGCTACCGCTGCACCACTGCACCATACATATATGTAGATGCTCAGTGTGCACTGGGGCCTTACAGCCACGTTGTGAGTCTAGGTAATTCATTTTCTGTACTGGTATAAAATCACGAAACAGCTGCCTCAATTACCTGTGCATAAGTAGTTATCCAGAGTATTTTTTGTTTCCCTCTCTTGTCTTAGGTAACTAAAGCCTACCCACTACCTATTACTTCAAGGGAGAATGAAAGGGTGGTGGGAACATTGGATGCCATGTATACTATGGGATGGGTAGTTCTTGTTATGTCTTCCCATAACTCCCTCTTTAATCAGAATTCACTAGAATCTGGGACTGATAGCAATGTGATTGAACTTTATTTTTAGGGTCTCCCTGCAGCTTTCCCCATATAGTACAGAAGACCATTGAAACCGCACAATAACTTTCCAACTCTACCACTGTGGAAATCTAACTAGGCCTAGTTCACTATGTCTTCATTTCCATTTACATCTTTCCTACAAAGAGTCCAGCAATCACCCCTAGTTCACTTATAACCTGACAAGATAGTCTGCTTCCATACCAGTGAATCATTAATAATTATCCAAGGAAGTAGATGTTTATTGATATCAGTCACCAGCACTGGTGCTGTACAAGAATAAAGCCTTGACAATGGCCCAGGTGACCCGAGTTTGATTTGCAGCTTGGGCATTTGTGGAGATGGCAAGCACTGATGTGTGTGTCTATCTTGAGAGGAGGGAGGGCAGGACAGAATTGGATGTGCTTTGCCAGGTAACCTCTGCAAAGAGACAACAATGCAAATGCATGGCCACTTGGTGGGTGTTCAACTCAGCAAACCACCAATAGAGTACAGCTTTCACGTGAGTGCATGGAAGCATGCAGCTGCATGGTAGATGCATTGTGGGTCTTTTTGGTGAGGTGGATTGCTCCATGGTTAAATTAGGGCCATCATAAACACCCTCCTAACTGGGTTACCGGCAAAGGGCACAAGCAACTTTGATGGCTGCCTCAACGATGGCCCCTCTGGATGCCTGTTCCCTTCTTGGTTCTGTGGACCTCACCACCACGATGGAGCAAATAGGTCAAGTTCATTTGGGGTTTGGATCAATAATCAGCAGGCACAGAAACAAAAAGAACCTAGAAGAAAAAGAAGTTTGCTAATATCAGTTATTTCTAGTCATTGTTTCTGTCTTTATTTTGGCCTTAATTTGATTTCCACCTAATATGTTTTTGTGTAACTAATGTCTCTAGGTACTTTCCAGTACAGAAGCCGCTATCAGTACTGAAGCATGAATCCATGGTTTAGTAACTTAACTGTGTAACACAAAAACATTCTTATTTAACCACAGTGCTAGGCTTTCCTCAAGTGTGGTGACAAGTATAAATGTGTGTTCCATTATATCATTTTCACTGGGGGACTTTTGGGTCAGAATCATTCAAATAAAATAGCATTTTTAGGAAGAAAAGTAACTTCATAAACATTTTTTTTCTTTAGGGAGCAAAAACCCATACACATCATATGCAGTGGAAAGCCATCAGCTCCTTCACACACTTGTTAATTACTAACTCTGTGGGTGATATACTTCTGGGAAAAAAGAATGCCACAGCCTTGGACATGCTGCAGTTTGTCATGTTGGAGTTCAGACTAATTCAAATTTTATGACGCCTAGTAATCATAGCAAGTACATAATAACTGAATCCATTCCTTAATAATAACCGTAATGATAGCAGTAATGTTAGTAATAGTAGTAATAGTACTAGTGATAGTAATCAATAGTATTTTATGCCATGATTTTAATTTCATGCTAGTAGAAGATACTGTGTGCATTGTAACCATCTTAGTAACCTGACATACCTCTAGTGTTAGTTATTTAAGTCTGGATTTGATGCTTAAATATAGCTTATTGTGAATTCTACAATGGGAGAAACTCATTCAGTTGGAAATGATGATTCTATTGTGAATTACTTAATATGTTGTAAAAAAAAATTTCATTTAAGGTTTTGTTCATACTAGCAGACAATAACAGCTCAGAAATGCCCCTAAATGAAAAAAAAATGTCTGTCATTGTATTCATACTGCAAAGCATTGTCATTTGAGGGTCAGCTGTACAGAAACTGAGATGTATCCCACTTATTAAATGAACCTTTCATTATTATTTGTGATTTAATGTGGTACAGAAAGTCTTTTTTCAGAACAAATGAAAAGGCTATAACATTAAGTTCATTTAATAACAAGAATGAAAAAAATCATGAGATGTAATTTACAGAGAAACTTTCAGCCTCACCATATGTTAAATACTATTACAATTTGAACATTAATGCTACAAGAGATTTGTTCCGTCTGAGGTCAGAGTCATCACTTCTCTACTAGAATAAAATTTAGAATATGTTTTAATAACTGAACTCCAAGGAAATGTACTTATGCTTACCTCTCATAATAATCTATTCATTCATTTTTAAGTTCCCATCACAGTTAATTCATTTTCATAATACCATTTTTGATAAAAAAAAGTTTACCCTCTCAATGACTGTACTTTGCAGGATTTTATTTAGCTGCATAAACACATGAAGCAACATAATATTAAAATGGCTTTCATGGAATACTTTCCTTTGTATATGAGTTTCCTCTGAAATGATTCTGTCTCTAGGCTACTTTTAGGATTTCTTGTATGTAATGTACACAAAAAAAGACATGGTTTAATTTTTATGATAGTTGTTCTTCTTTCGGCTTTTCCTGGTTAGGGGTCGCCACAGTGGAACTCCAGTCCGCTAATGATTGGCAGTAGATTTTTTACGGTACCAAGGTGCCAGCCCGATGCCCAACCTTCAACGAAGGCACGCCCATTCACTCATGTCTTTCGAACGCCTCTCGACCATGGGGAGGACATGCAGACTCCACACAGAAGGCGCTCCAACCAAGAATCAAACAGGAGAACCTCTTGCTGTGAAGTAACAATGCTACCGCTGCACCACCATGGCTTAATTCCTCAGATTCCTCCCTTTCAAGCCTAGGAAGTTCTATCCCTTCAAAGAAATTCCGCACTGTTTCGCTCCATTCCTCACCTGTCTTCTATCATCTTTATAAACCAATATAGAAGTTATTTAGTATTGCTTTTCTTCTCATAGGATAACTGTAGATGTTATCTGTATTTTCATCCTTCATCTTAATTATTCCTCCCTTTACCGCCTGCTGTCTTAATTTTCAACCTAATAATTTTTGTATATTTGATGTATATTAAAAAAATGCATAACAGAAGCACTTTTACATTTGCATATTGCAGCAGGGTATTCATCGAGATTTCTTTTTTTCTGCATCCATCTCCTCTTTGGCACCTATCCTGTCAACCACTCCTTTGCCTGCAGCACCTTCCGTCTTTGAAGTTACCCAGATAAGACTTATGATTATCTCCCTCTTGTCGATTCTCTCATCATCTCTTTCAACTTTTTTCATCTTACTCCTCTTTGGTCTGCACTAGAGTCCATGTCAGTTAACAAACTATTTTATAAATTTCATGTAAACTATCTATGCTTATAGACCATTAATCAGTAGTGTAGGAATACCAGTACCTGCTTGTGGTTGGGAGATATAGTTCCACACTAAACACTGTGTTGTCCAAAATTATAACATGGCACATTTTAAAAATTTTAATTAAGCACCCATGTTTCTTAGTTGTAGAAATCCGCTCTAACTTTCCTGTGAATCATGCCTCTGTGAGTAATGGATATATTCCCTGGTCTTCTCAGTGACTGCCCCAATGTCCAACAGCCCATAAACATTTAAAAAGCTTTTTTTAGAATGTTCCTTCTTTTGCAACTGTTGGTTTCCTGAGTCCACTACTCACATCCTCTTTCTACAAAGTAATATTCCAGTCCAGAGCTATTATCTTTCAACGCATCCTTCTTTATCTTCGGTATATACATACACATGACAGATAGCCTACAACCCCAAAAGAAACTCTTACAATAACATCTTCCCATGCAGTCCACTTTATCTTCCTTTACTCCAGATGGGCATACCTTTTCAATGAAAATATCTAGTCCTTCTTTTTTGCTGCCACAAGATATTCTGCCATGTGTCCCTCTCTATACCCTTTTTATCAGCTGTTGATGTTCCTTCTTCGTTACATGTGTTTCTTGCAACATTAATTATTTGTGATTTATTTATTTTAATGTGTGCCAAAGTTCTCTCCTGTTTATCTCAGCCTGAAAGACCATTTATATTCCATGATAAAATCTGTATTCCCATCCACATTTGTACTACCATATAACAAATGTTTAGGTGCCTAACTAGCCTTCCCTTTCCGCTCTCCTTTTGAAGACATTATTGCTTATATTATTCAAACATCTTTGTCTTTTCCTTCCTACTGTTCTTGAATTTGAGCCTGCATGTGGTCATTTTATTTAACAGTTATTGTACCCACCTCTTGCTTTCTGCTCCATAACCTATAATCAAACATATCATTTCTGTTAAGAAATAACTAACATCTAGAACTATATACAATAGCTTTAAAACTGAAATAATGTTTACCTTTTCTTCAAATCAGTTTCCCTTACTTTGGTGTCTTTGCACTTATTCTTTAACTTCAAATCACCAAGTCTACCCTGAGCTCTGTTTCCCCTACTTTCCTGCTGGTACAATCCCTACAGTAATTGCCCTCTGTGTATCTTTTGTGCTTATTTTATTTTCTTAATCAATTTTCCCTTATGTAACCTCTTTCCTTCATATCCACTGATTAAAACTTCATCTCAGCCCACTACCTTCTTAGAAGCATTAGAGTTAGACTTCTTTTTCTAAGACACACATAACATTTATGGTGCATGCTGTGATGACCGTGCCCTGACCCAGCAATCAAGGAGCCTCAATCCTCACCACTAACACCAGGGAGGTCATCTCATAGAAGAGGAAAGGATAACCAATACACACAGTAAAGTACAATTTTCCTTAAGTGCACACAGAGATCAAAGTCAGTCTGGGGCTGGCTGCTCCCTTGCTCACCAGATTCCCAATAAGACTCCCCACTGGCACAGCTATAGGGTCCAGGTCTCAGCCTAACTGGACAAGCTAGAACCTCCAGTACCCTCTCTGTCCAACCAGTGCTTCGTGTCACTGCCAAGTAGCTGAAACACACACACACACTTTGAGATAAGTATTTATAGAACTTCACAAACACTCCTGGGAAAGGCTGATACAGATTCTCCAGCTGTGCCCCTTTACCCAGACTATAAGGTAGTAATTACTGCCACCACCCAATTAATAATATTAGCTACTAAAAGGCCCTTAAAAGGGTGTCCAATTATTACTGTGCAATATTATTATCCAATGGCAGTATGATTAACAGTCAAGGCTTACTTTAGAGTGGCCTGTTACAATAACCTCTATAAATATGCAATGTATTCTAGAGCTTATCTCTACACAAACCAGCCACAGGTAGAAGGTTTTAAAAATATTTAATAATAAATAATTAAAACAGAAGACAAAACTACTATACCACAGAGATATCTAAGAGTTCAGAGATCACACAGAAACTTAAAATAATACAATAGGGCAGGTCTGATTTCAAAGAAAAATACCTAATTAATCTTTACTAGCTTTAACTATTCCTACAAGAAATCACAGTGCTGAACTTACATGTGAGCATAAGCACAGTGCTGGTAAGTTGGATATCAAGATCAAAATGCTCTCTAGTCTCTTGTGAGAAATAGTTTATAAAACATCACTAACAAACATGCCTCTGGGTCCTCCCCAGATTACATCATTTTTGACACTTAGGTTTTCCCAGTATTCATATTGCATCATCTTGACACCTGCTCTGAGTTCCCAGGCTAATAGAAACTCCATTTACATTATTTAGCCAGCTAACACCTGCACAGAAGAATACAACACTAACCTGCTCTGAGTTCCCAGGCTAATAGAAACTCCATTTACATTATTTAGCCAGCTAACACCTGCACAGAAGAATACAACACTAAAAGATATTTCACATATACACTCTAGCAATTAGTCCTTAGTTAACACAATAGACAGAATGTCTTCAGCCAGCCTGACCGGAACCAGCTTTAAAGATCAAAGAATGTCATAAAATCATTTCAATTTCAAAAGACAAATTTGAAAGGCTTGACTTAGTTTTTCTTTACAGCAAGGGGGCAATGTTGTAACAATCTTGAAGTTCACATTTTACAGTGTTTTCCTACACTCAAGAAAACATGCCTGTATTTTACATTTATTTACAAATGCCAGAATTATATATCAAATTCTATTTGACTAGGCTGGCAGCCTTCGCCCATCTCTCCCCAATCATCACATCTCTCCCCCCCCCCCCGGGGAACTCAACAAGTTTTTCAAGTGCCCCTTGAGAAACATTGCTTGAGAGTGTCAGGTCTGTCTGGGTGTACCTCACCCCATTCCCTGTCTTTGAGAGCCCATCTGCATTGACATTGCTACTCCCACTGCAGTGCTGCACTGACATATCATATGCTTGCAACCCAGACTCCATCTTAGCAACTTGGCATTTTGCTGACTGACTCTGTTTAACCATGTTAGGGGGTTGTCATCTGTCATCACAGTGAATTTTCTTCCATACAGATAAGACTGAAGTTTTTGTAGTGCCCACACTATGGCTAGACATTTCTTTTCTACCTCTGCATAGCATTCCTCCCTGGGTTGGGGCCAATGATTTAGATAAACCACTGGGTGCTCTTCTCTCTCTGAAGAAATCTGGCTAAGTACAGCCCCCACCCCATAGTTTGAAGCATCCACCTGCACAACAAAGACTTTGCTGTAGTCTGGACTGGCTAACATGGGGGGTCCTCCCAAAGCTTCCTTAAGCTTCTAAAATGCCTGTTCACATGCTGGGGTCCACACTACCTTATCTGGCGTGTTCTTCCTTGTCAGATCTGTGAGGGGAGCAACTATGGTACTATAATTGGGAACAAACTTTTTGTAGTACCCTGCTTTCCTTAAGAATGCCCTCACCTGCTTTTTGGTAACAGCTGCAGGCCATGCCTGAATAGCTTCCACTTTGGCAGGTTCTGGCCTTATCCTACCACTCCCCACTCTATGTCCTAGGTAGGAGACCTCTGTCATACCCACCTGACATTTGCTCGGTTTAAAAACAAACTTCCAGAACTAGTAAAACAAAAAAGGCGAACCAGGAACAACTGCAGACCACCGATTTATTTATTTATTTAACCAAAATTGTACTAAGCGCTTTCACCCACACACATCAGGGCATCTTCAGAGTACTGACAATCCTTGTGTTGAACCTCTTTTTAAATCCTTATGTAAATTAGATAATTGAACAATTAAACAATTAAACAAATTATTACCTACGCAGCTAAAAATTCTTAAAGGTACAATCAGCAAAAATGAACATAAACAGCCAGGACTTGTGCAAACTTGTTAATTTGTAAATGTAATAAAACCTTCTTGTCAAAAACTATGTATATGTAATACCAATAAATAAAAGTAAAAATACATATATAAATATCTAGATAATAGTATACATCTAAATAATTATTAAATATAAACAATTGTTATACAATCCAGCATAAAATCATTCATTTTGTATAATATTTTGTATAACAATATGAATTTTAATGTTAGGAAATTTTTTAATGAATGATTTTATGCTGGATTGTATAACAATTGTTTATATTTAATAATTATTTAGATTTATACTATTATCTAGATATTTATATATGTATTTTTACTTTTATTTATTGGTATTACATATACATAGTTTTTGACAAGAAGGTTTTATTACATTTACAAATTAACAAGTTTGCACAAGTCCTGGCTGTTTATGTTCATTTTTGCTGATTGTACCTTTAAGAATTTTAGCTGAGGTAATAATTTGTTTAATTGTTTAATTGTTCAATTATCTAATTTACATAAGGATTTAAAAAGAGGTTCAACACAAGGATTGTCAGTACTCTGAAGATGCCCTGATGTGTGTGGGTGAAAGCGCTTAGTACAATTTTGGTTAAATAAATAAATAAATTTGCTCGGTTTAGTGGTCAACGCTGCCCTCTGTAATCTGCCCAGCACCTCCCTGACATGCTGAAGGTGCTCTTGCCAGGAATGGCTGTAGATAGCAATATAATCTATGTAAACAAGGGCAAACCCTCCTGCTCCTGCTAAGATATGGTCTACCAGCCTCTGGAAAGTCGCTGGGGCATTCTTCATCCCAAAGGGCATCTCTGTGAACTCATACAAGCCATAAGGAGTCACAAAGGCTGACTTCTCTCTAGCACTGGGAGTCAAGGGCACCTGCCAGTAACCCTTGGTAAGATCAATGGTTGTAAGATACTTAGCCCCACCCAGCTGCTCTAGGTCCTCATCTGTCCTAGGCATGGGGTAAACATCTGACTCTGTGTGATTATTTACTTTCCTGTAATCCACAGAGCATGTTGCTGCTATCCTTCTTTGGCACCAACACCACTGGTGAGGCCTAGGGACTGTTGGACTCCTGAATCACCCCTAGTTCCAACATCTCCTGTACCTCCTCCCTCAGAGTCTATTTGACTCTCCCAGGCACCCTATAAGGGGCCTGCCTAATAGGCCTTTGGGGTCCTGTATCCACCTGGTGCTGCACCAGATGGGTGCTCCCTGGTTTCCCGGGGAACATGCCCCCAAACTTCTGCAACACTGCTCGGATTTCTCGAACCTGAGTAAGAGATAGCTGCTGGGACATTGCTACCCCTTCCACCGAGGTGTCAGCCCGAGCCTCATTGAGGAGATCAGTCACAAGATCTCTCTCAGACTCCTCCTGCAATCCACTGCAAATGCTCAGCACAAGGGCCTCCCTATCATGGTAAGGTTTTATCATGTTAACATGGTACAATTTGTGCCCCTGCCATTTGCCTAGCACTTCCATCATGTAGTTAACATCACTTACCTTTCTTACCACCTTGTAGGGTCCCTCCCAAGCTGCCTGCAACTTGTTGTGTCTGACAGGAATGAGAACCATCACCTGCTGCCCTACAGCATACTATCTAGCTCGAGCATTATTGTCATACCACACCTTTTTCTGTTGTTGGGCTACTGCCAGGTTCTCCTGGGCCAGGCCCATGAGTTCCCTGAGCCTTATCCTGAGGTTCAGGACATATGCCACAACGGACTCCTTGTGAGACTCGCACTCACCTTCCCACTCATCTCGAATTAAATCTAGAGGACCCCTCACCCTATGCCCATACAGCAACTCAAAGGGTGAAAAACTTGTGGATTCCTGGGGAACCTCTCTGTAAGCAAACAACAGATGGGGCAAATATTTGTCCCACTTCCTCTTAAACTGATCTGCAAATGCCCTTAGCATGGAGTTTATTGTAGAGTTTAATCTCTCAACAAGACCATTAGTCTGGGGATGGTAGGGGGTGGTCTTCATGTGCTTCACCCCACAGGACTTCCACAGACAAGCCAGCAGGTCTGACATAAAATTGGCACCTCTGTCAGACAGTATTTCATTTGGGAAACCTACCCTGCTGAAAATCTCTAGCAAAGCATTTGCCACCTTCTCAGCCTCAATGGAGGACAAAGCCACTGCCTCAGGGTATCATGTAGCATAATCTACAATCACTAGGATATACTTTTACCATGTGGAACTTGGGGTACTAAGAGGACCCACAATATCCATAGCTACCCTCTGAAATGGCTCCTCAATCACAGGCAAAGGCATCAAAGGAGCTCTCATCTTGTCTCCTGCCTTGCCTACCTTTTGGCACTGTTCACAGGTCCTGCAGTACCCTGTTACATATCTGGAAATTCCAGGCCAATAGAAGTTTTGCATCATACACCTCTTTGTATGTTTTATGCCCATATGACCTGCAAAGGGAATATCATGAGCTATGGCTAGAAGTGCCAGACGGTAAGCTCTAGGCACTACCAACTGCTGTACTCTCTCACCTTCTAGCCCTCCTTCAGGGGTCCACTCTCTGTACAGTAACCCTTTGTTCCAGTATACAGATTCCCCCTTCCCTTGAGAATCAGGTGCCTCCCTAGCTACCTGCCTTAGGCCTTGCAATGTAGGGTCTGAGAGCTGAGCCTGTCTCACGTCTTTCCTTGTAACCCTTCCCAGCTCCCCTTCCACAGGAAGTCTGGCATCCTCTGACAGCGGTGCCTCACTGTCAGCCTAGGTACTACTACTCACCTTTACATTTGCAGTCACTCTGTCCATTTTTATGATATGAGCTCTTAATATATGTGTATTGTGCATGTGGTAACTGATATCACTGAATGTGTATGCCACATGTGGTAGCTGATATCACTGAATGTGTATGTCACATGTGGTAGTTGTTATCACTGAATGAGTATGCCACATGTGGTAGCTGATATCACTGAATGTGTATGCCACATGTGGTAGCTGATATCACTGAATGTGTATACCACATGGGGTAGCTGATTTCACTGAATGTGTATGCCACGTGTACACTTTTTTGTACAATAATGCTCATTAGTATGCGGACTGTTAGCTACCTGGTTTTCCACAAGAGCAGCTGTTTTTTCCTTCAGTTATCTAACTATCCAGTGACTCCTTGTTGTTTCAGTGACGGTGACAACCCACAGAACATGAGGAGCCCTGGGTTCAGTCCCCAGGCAAAGGTAAGTGTTTTTCTTTCCAGTTTAATCTTTAATATATTACTAGATTAATCATTTGTTCTGCATTAGATGACTGTGTGTTTAAAATCACTATCATGGTGGTTTCCTAGATGAAAGGAGAAACAGCTGCTTTTGGATGAAATTATGTACCTAACTGTCCAGTGACATGGACAACCACACAGAGTAATGGGAACCCTGGATTCAATCCCCAGACAAATGTCTGTGTTTTTCTTTCTACAAGCATGTTCCCTGGTATTTCTTTTTGCTCATAGTATCTTTTGTGTTGACATCATTTGAATTCCCCACTATGAATATTAATTTTAACGTGCTGAGAATGGCAACTCCTTGCATGTAATATAGAATTAGTATTGCTTGATTTACTGTGCATAATAGCCTGAATCTCCCATTAGCGACAGTAATAGAGATATCCAAAAATGGAATAGCATATTGAGTAACTTGAGAACCAGAATATTTGCCAGAATACCAATAATCCATATACTGCTTAACAAAGTTGTAATGTGTGTGTGTGTGTGTGTGTGTGTGTGTGTGTGTGTGTGTGTGTGTGTGTGTGTGTGTGTGTGTGTGAGAATGGAAATCAAGATGTAACAGTGTCTGTGGTGCAACAGGTGCAGAAGGCCATTGGTTGTATTTCACACACCAGGTGGATGGATTAGTTAATTGCAGTACACCATAAGGGGGATGCTGCACTTCTGTGTGGGTTGCCCTTGCGATGAGACATTAAACCGAAGCCCCATCTACTCGAGTTGTTGGTGGCCCTGGGAAATGTAAGAGATCCAACTGAAAAGAGCAGGGGGTCCTTTATTTAACACAAGATAATAACATTATTTACATATCTACAAACTTTGCATATTTGCAGGCATATCTATATATCTATCCATATATCCGTACCTCTCTCTCTCTCTATATATATATATATATATATATATATATATATGTGTGTGTGTGTGTGTGTGTGTGTGTGTGTCTGTGCATGTGTGTATATACGCACGCACACACACACATATATATATATATATATGGGTCTACTTCTAAAGACAACCAACGATTCCCGACACAGAAATCACCGGCCAGAAAACCGACAACACACAAACCCGACAACAGGAAACACCGAACACCATAACACCGACACACTACACGTAAACAACACAGTACACTACAACACATATCCACTAGCCCTAACCCAAACCCTAACCCTAAGGTCCGACACTACCGCACACCCTACCTGCACCCTAACCCTAACTCACTTACACACCCTGAACCCCAAGCTCCGACACTACCGCACACTCTCTACCTGCACCTAACCCTAACTCACTTACACGACACTACACACACTCTCCTACCTGCACCCTAACCCTAACTCACTTAACCCCAAGCTCCGACACTACAGCACTCACCTATCACACACCTAACCCTACATCCCTGAGTATTGCACACTTACCTGTCCGCTCCCTACTCCTAAATCCCTCACTATCGCATACTTACCAGGTCGCTTACACATTCCTTGTCGGTCTTCGTGTGTCGGTCAACGGTGATTTCACTGTCGTGAATCCGCGAATGGCTTCGGTCATTAGAAGTAGACCTATATATATATATGTATTATATATGTGTGTGTGTGTGTGTGTGTGTGTGTGTATAAAGCATAATCTGATTTTTTTGATAATATATCTGCCAAAATCAGTTTTCCAGCAAACAAAATTTCATTTGGTCTTTCATTCCAAATAACCCATATGACATAAAATAAATTTTATCTACCCTTCTCACATATTCTTTCTTTTTATTCTTATAATTAAAATACACAGTCATATTCATATCTATACTGTTTATTAATATTCTCAAAAACTTTTTCTTCACATAACGTTTTCCAGAGTTTCCTTACTCTTTTTTATTAAAAAAATATGTTTAGTTGTTTTTTTTTCTCCCCATAAAATAAGCGCACTCTTTCAATTTTCTTTTGATATGGCATATACTTCTGGTAAATTTTCCCATGGATATACATAATAATAATTCTTACCCATTTTAACATGCTCTACATGTTTAAAGAAGCAGACAACATAGCTGAATTTAATATCCCCAATCCACTTCATCTTCATTCACATACAACACACTCATTTCACTGGGTTTACTCTTCAACCTCATATGAAAGAAAAAGTACAGTTTTGTACCTACCATAAATGTAGATGTTCGAGTGTAAACACTGCTGCAGTCATTACACTTGGGTTATCCTGCCGTCAGGCAGTTCCCCAGTCAGCCTGAGTTTCAAAGTCTTGGTCCGGTGTCGGTTGCTGTCGCCTCCTCCCTGACGTCAGTGCGACAGGGGTATATAAGATGCAGCCGACGCCATTTTCTTCAGTTTTTCTTGCCCCAGATGTCAGGTGCCCCCAAACAGGTAGGCAATTCAAATTGCTAGTAAAGTATACAAAAGAAAAGCAAACAACAACTTTCAGTTACCAGCAAATACTCCCCATAGGTAGTAAAGGGTAGAAGACATAGGTACGTACCAGAAAGTAAGAGGGGAAGGAGGGAGGGTAACCTGGACTGCAGCAGTGTATACACTCAACATCTACATTTATGGTAGGTACAAAACTGTACTATGTTCATCGTGTTACACTGCTGCAGTCATTACACTTGGGTGGAATCCCAAAGCTGAGGTAGGGTGGCTGGTTCTATAAGGCATTAAGGGTGGCTATAAGGCCCTGCAGCACAGCAGTGGCGAAGCCAGCTCTGGATTTGGAGTATAAAGGCAAATGGTAATGATTGGTGAAGGTATGCACAGAACTTCATGTTGCTGCTTCCAAAATATCCTTGGTAGGTACTCCTCTGAGGTAGGTAGTTGAAGTGGCTGTTGCCCTGGTGGAGTGAGATCTAATGCTGCTAGGTACAGGTTTCCCATGGTGTGTATAGCAGAAACGTATACAATGTCCTATCCATTTTGAAATAGTCTGTTTTGAAATGGCTTTTTCCTGTGCTCCTGCAGCATATGCTACCAATAATTGCTCAGATTTTCTGAAAGCTTTGGTTTTGTCCAAGTAGAAGCGTAACTGTCTGTGAATGTCCAAAGAATGTAGTAGTCTCTCCCCTTTGTTCTGTGGTTTTGGATAAAAAGTTGGCAAGTGAATAGTTTGGTTTAGAGCCACACTTGATACCACCTTTGGCCTAAACGTAGGGTTAGTTCTTAAAGACACCCTGTCCTGGTGGAAAATGAGGAAAGGTTCCACTGCCATTAGTGCCTGTAATTCTGAAACTCTTCGTGCTGATGTTATTGCCAGTACCAGAGCAGTTTTCCAAGAGATATATTTTAATTCTGCTGTGTTAGCTGGCTCAAAAGGAGGTAAAGTAAATTTTTCCAAAACAAAGTTGAGGTCCCAAGTTGGAGTAAGTGCTCTACAGGGTGGTCTTATGTTTTTAGCCCCTCTGAGGTACTGTTTGAGCAAAGGATTAGAGAAAATTGGTGGATCCGTGTTGTAATGAGCAGAAATGGCCGAGGCATGGATCTTGATGGATGAGAAGGAGAGGCCCTTGTCCAGCATCTCAGTTAAATATTGAAGTAGCTGAGGAATGTTTGAGACAAGAGGGTCAAGGCTGTGAGCTTGGTTCCAGGCACAGAATCTCTTCCATTTATACGAATAGGCTTTCCTGGTGCTAGGCCTTCTGGCCTCCAGAATGACATCCATAACAGCTTTGGAGAGAGGCATTGCTTGCTTGATTAACTAATTTTGCATGCAGCTAGGTTTAAGGTCTTTAGCTGGCTGTGAAGTATCTGATTGTTGTGCTGTGTCAGCAAATGTGGGATTTGAGGTAAAATCCAGGGTGGTTCTTGTGCTAAGTTCTTTAAGATTGGGTACCAGTGCTGGCGTGGCCAGTCTGGTGCAATCAGGATCATCTTTGGCTCTTCTTGCCTGGCTTTTATGAGTACCTTTGGAAGGAGAGGTAAAGGTGGGAAAGTGTATACTTGCAGGTTTTTCCAGCTGAATGAGAGGGCATCCACTTTTCATGCTTGTGGATGGTAACTCCTTGTGCAGAATTTCTGTAGCTGGCAGTTCATTAGGGATGCAAACAGATCTATGTCCGGGCTCCACCATTTTTGTGTTATCATTCTGAATATTTGTGGATTCAATCCCCATTCATGGGGATCCATGATGTTTCTGCTTAGGTCGTCTGCCAGTGTGTTATTCTCTCCTGGCAGGAATTGTGCTTGCAAATGAACTTGGTAGTCTAGAGCTGTGTTCCACAAGGTCATGGCTTGTCTGCAGAGGGGGTAGGAGTGTGTGCCCCCTTGCTTGTTTATGTACCACATGACTGTGGTGTTGTCTGTCTTTAATAGTAGTTGAAAAAAAAACACCACAGTTGAGCAAAGAAACACCTTTATATAACACAAAGCTTTCAGGTTCAACACCCTTTCTCAATGCTTCATACAGGTCCATTAGAAAAACAGTTCTTTAAATAAGAGTCTAATACAATCACATGACTAGCAGCCCAAAAGTCATATGATCAGAAATACATTCTCAACAAGTAAAAATACATATAAAGATACATATGAAAGAAATCTTATAACAAAATTTCAAATAAAATTTCAAACAATTATAAAAATATATACTTGCTTTCTTAAAAAACTTCTAAGACATTAAATTCAACATGTTATTTCAGTTTTGTACGCTGTATTCTAAGTAATATTGGCTTCAAAGAAACAGCAGAATTCAGGCCAGGTAAAGCATCAGCTGACAATCTAATAATCCACTCAAACTCTCTTATTTCAAGTGAATTCCCTAAATCTCCACCTCTATCAGATGCATAAATATTATCAATAACCCTAAATTTAAAACTATGATTCAAGCCGTAGGCTTTTATATGTTTAAATAAAGCATTATTCTCACATTCTCTTCTTATCTCAGACTTGTGTTCTATTATACGTTCCTTCAGTTTTCTAGTTGTTTTCCCTACATAAAAAGAGGAACAAGCAGTGCAGGTCGCTAGGTAAACAACATTACTAGTTGCACAAGTAGCTGATACGTGAAATACGAAGATCTTATTTGTTGATGGATGTATAAAAGAACTATTTCTAAGTGTATTATTAATATCATTAGGCATAATGTCACCACAACAACTACAGTTGTAGCAGCAAAATGTACCCTTCCTTACCAAACTGGATGGTCTTTCTATATCACTTCTAAAATCTTTATAACATAACATATTTTTTAAAGTTTTCATATTTCTATACGCAAATTGTGGCTTATTGCCTATAATTGTCTTAATATCTTCAGATGCCAATAGCACCATCCAATATTTATTAATTATATTTCTAACTATATATGTCATAGTAATATAAGAGGTGACATATCTCAATTTACCATCCCCCAACATAATATGGTCATTATTATCTCTAAATTTCTTACGTGATAAGAATATAGGTTCATAAGTAGTATATCTGTTTTTTACTACTTCATTCATCACATCAGTTATAAGATCAGATCCATATCCACTACCTTTAAGCTCCTTACATGTATCTTCCATCTGGTTAAAGAAATGTTGATCGTCAGTATTTAGTCTGCTTACTCTGGCTAATTGTGCCTTAACCACACCTTTGAACACATGTGGAGAATGCATACTAGAACCATGTAGGTACCTACCTGCACTAACCTCTTTTTTATGTATACCCGTAACTAAAGTACCTCCCTGAATGCTTATATTAACATCTAAAAAACTTATTAGACTGTTAGAAAATTCCATCTTAAACTTCAAGAAGGTGGTAGAATCATTCAAGTATGACACAAAATTAGATAATTCAAGAGCAGACCCTTTCCAAACAAAAAAACAATCATCTACAAATCTTTGATAAAAACATATGTTTTGATTCAAAAATGTAGTACCATTAAGTATATATACCCTCTCCCACTGATACAGTACCAAATTTGCATATGTATTTGCAACGGGCGTACCCATTGCAACACCAGTTAACTGTAAATAATATTGTTTATTAAACAAAAAAACATTATTACATAATACTACATCTAATAAAGAGCAAAGGTTCTCAATATGTCTTGTTGTAAAGGTGGAATATTGAACTAGAAATTCACGTATAGAGTTAATCCCAAAATCATTCGGAATAACTGTAAAGAGTGAAGAAATATCCATTGTTACTAAAAACAAATTATTCTCAGCCATATCAGACCTGCCTGAATTCTGATACCATTGCTTCAGTTTCAATAAAAAATCTGTAGTATCCTTCAGAACAGTTTCACAATGAACCAATAAAGGTTGCAACTGTTTCTGTAGATATACAGAAATGGGTTCCGTTATCCAACCATTACCCGAAACTATGGGTCTCATTGGTGGATCAACTTGGGATTTATGAATTTTGGGATGTCTTAGAAGTTTTTTAAGAAAGCAAGTATATATTTTTATAATTGTTTGAAATTTTATTTGAAATTTTGTTATGAGATTTCTTTTATATGTATCTTTATATGTATTTATATATGTATTTTTACTTGTTGAGAATGTATTTCTGATCATATGACTTTTGGGCTGCTAGTCATGTGATTGTATTAGACTCTTATTTAAAGAACTGTTTTTCTAATGGACCTGTATGAAGCATTGAGAAAGGGTGTTGAACCTGAAAGCTTTGTGTTATATAAAGGTGTTTCTTTGCTCAACTGTGGTGTTTTTTTCTACTAGACTTTGATTCAGCTGGTTGTCGCTAACATTTAATAGTAGTTGTCCTGGATGCAGCAGGTCCTTGAAAGCTATAAGGGCATTTTGTACAGCTAGCATCTCTTTTTGATTGATGTGAAGATGCCTTTGCTCTGCGGGCCACTCGCCCTGAATACATTTTCCTGCCATGTGTGCTCCCCAGGCGTAATCTGATGCATCTGTTGTCAGTGTTTGCCTGGCTGTGGGTTGAGTAAAAGGCTGTCCCTTGTTGAGGTGACAAGCTTGAGCCCACCATCGAAACTCCTGTTGAAGGCAAGGAATTAGTGGTATAACTGTTTCCAAACTTTGACAGTGTTGAGACCATACACTCTTTAGGTACCATTGTAGTTTCCTCATATGCAGTCTGGCATATGGAATTAGTAGTATGCAAGATGCCATGTAGCCCAAGCCTGCAGAATTTTTCTTGCAAGGAGTTGGGTCTTTGTTGCCATCAATTGAAAGTATTGAGTCAGTTGTCCTTGCTTATCTGGCATGAGATAAGCCATCTGGGCCATTGTGTTCAACCTGGCACCCAGGAATATTATCTCTTGTGAGGGCACTAGTTTTGATTTCTTTTCGTTTACTGTGTACCCCAGACAACTTAATAACTTTGTTACGAATGCCAGATGCTTTAGAAGAATGTCCTTGCTCTCTGCTTGAATCAGGCAGCCGTCCAGGTACGGATAAATTTGAATTCCTTTTTGTCTGCAAAATGCAGTTACTGGTGCCAGGCACTTTGTGAAGACCCTGGGCACAGTAGATACGCCAAAGGGCAGTGCAGAGAATTGATATTGCATTGAACCAGCTATGAATCTGCGGTATCTTCTGCAGTTTTGTCTGATAGGGACATGCAGGTATGCCTCCTTGAGGTCCAAAGTCACGAGCCAAGCTCTCTTGCCAGCATGGGAAGAAGCTGCTGTAGTGTCAACATTTTGAATTTCGGAACATCCAGGTAAGTGTTTAGAGAAGAAAGATCCAGAATGGGTCTCCAGGCTTTGTCCTTTCTGGGAACCAGAAAGAGTCTTGAGTAAAATCCTTGTCCTTGCTCCTGTGGTGGTACCTTTTGAATAGCTCTCATGTCCATGAGTGCTGTAATTTGTTTTTGAGCCTCTGCCCATTGATTTGGTGGCAGATTTGGCGTTCCTTTTAACCTTGGCAGAGTGTGAAAGTGGAACCTGTAACCTTGAGATACAATGTTGAGAACCCATTTGTCTTTGGTGATGTAATGCCAATTGTGATAGAAGAGTGACAGTTTTCCTCCTAAGGGGGCTGCCAAGAGAGAGCTGTTTGGCAGCTGTAGTGGGAAGTCATTGAGGCTGCATTTTGTATGGTTGGGGCCTGTCTTCCCCTTCTTTCTGGCCTGGTGTACCCCATTGTCGAGGCCTATAAGGACCTTGTGCTTGACCTCTACCTCTTGGACGTCTGTATCTGCCCCTTTGAGGTCTGCCTGTGACTGGAAAGGACCAATTTTTTGTTGGCCAATTTCTGCTTAAACGAGGAGGCTGAACCTGTAAGAAATCCTTCACCGTTTGCATTGATTTTGCCTTATCCTCAATCTTCTTTAATACCTCCTCTGCCTTAACTCCAAACAACACATCCCACTGCAAAGGTGCATCCAATAATTTTGTGTTAACATGATCTGGTAACATATGTTCTTTTAACCAAGCATGTCTTCTAATGACAGAGCCTACAACTGCTGCTCTACAGGAGGTCTCTAAGGAATCAAAACCACATTGCAAAGTATGTTTTCCCACTTGTTCAGCTGCATGCAATAAATCCTGCATTTCTTTAAAATTAGGAGGATCTGAATCTGGAAGCATCCTTTGTTTCAATTGAGACATCAAAAATTGCTGATATTTTAGCATGTGAAACTGGCAATTTAAGGCTCTCATTGCTAAAGTTGCAGACATATATACTTTCTTTCTCCATCTGTCTAATGCTCTGGAATCTCTGTCAGAGGGAACTGGGTTTTTTGCTGATGAGGCCTTAATCCCTTTGGGTCCCTGAGAAGTAGTTTCAGCGTCAGCAACAGGGCTTTTATACAGAAATTTGTGAGAGTCTGGGACTCTGTAATATCTATCAGGTTTAACTGGGGCTGGAGGTAAGGAGTCGGGGTTTAAGCTGGATTCAGTGTACACATCATCCACAATATCTAACACTGGCGTAATAGCAAGGGGTCTGTGTTGCGGTAATAAAAGGAAGTCTCTGAGCCTTTTCTTGGATTCTGAGTAATCCTGGCCTTCCCAATGGAAATGCTCCCTCATAGCATGTAAGGCCTCCCCAATGGAGTAGTCCTCAAGTGGAGAGGCTGATTGATTCCTCAGCATCAGAATCCTCATAAGGGGGGTAAAGAATATCCTAGGTCTGAGGATGAATCTGAAGAAATGGACACCTGGTCGGAAGATTCATTGTCTGCATCCTGTCTTGGCCTTTTATCAAGTGGGGGATGGGACCCCCTGATCAGGGTGATTAGGTCTTCGGCCATTTTGAGCATTTGTTTCTTAGGCATGGAGGCCTGTCCTGGAGAATGCTGTATCTGTTTCTTTGTTTTTAAGGGGGGCTTAGACTTAGCAGAGGGTTTAATGGTTAACTGGGTAGGTCTGAAAACACCCTCTGAAACTGTGGATTGCTCAGCTACTTCAGTTCCCTCTGAAGGGTTAGTTTCGGTAAGCTGAAAACCTTGTGCATCCGAAGGCCCAGCCAGCTCCACGTGGGAGTCGGAGGTGCTATGTGGTTCTGTGGAAGTGGTCGTCAGAGGCTGCGTAGGCACCTCGCTGAAAACCGGAGAACCGGCGACCGGCCTAGAAGAGGCCTCGTCGTCAGTTTTGGGCCTCAGATGCCGGTCCTTGTCTTTGCGCTTTTTATGTATTCCGGTCGTCGGAAGTTCCGACGGCATGGTGTAATTGAATTTTCTGCCAAAATAATGTCGGGCAAAATCAAACCGACATTTAATAGTGCGCTTGTTAAACCTAGCACAAAACCGACAACCAGTGACGTCATGGTCTGGGCCTAGGCATGGGATACAATAGAAGTGGAAATCCTTATGAGGTATTTGCTTCCCACAAGAAATACAGTTATTAACTTTTACTGACATCGGTCTGAGGCAAGAAAAGGTTTCCCCAACGGGGTACTTAGCTTTGTAGAAGACTTCGGTTCTGGATTCGGAATGAAAATCTCAGGAGTTGGCCGTCCGGCACTTGCGAACTGCTTTTGCTTCAGGCACCGCGCGGCAAGAAAGACTGAAGAAAATGGCGTCAGCTGCATCTTATATACCCCTGTCGCACTGACGTCAGGGAGGAGGCGACAGCAACCGATGCTGGACCAAGACTTTGGGACTCAGGCCGACTGGGGAACCTCCTGACAGCAGGATAACCCAAGTGTAATGACTGCAGCAGTGTAACACGATCACTGTTTGCATGATTTCCATTTCACATTTTACTGGAATCATATAAACATTTTATGTAGACACTATTTTCCCATTATTACCAGATTCTGCAGGTAAAGCTTTTTCCTAAATGCTAATCTATACGTAATCCACAGAAGATATATTTCTTTCATTTCTTTTATCAACCCCTCTCATTTTGTCATAACTGCATCATTTTTTCCCAAATTTTATTCCTAGCAAAGACACTTTATTCATTGAAAAACTGACCCCCCCCCAGTTTTCCAGCATCACCCAAACTCTTACTTTTATATTTATTGATGGTCATTCCCATTTCCTTTAAATATTCATTCAGACAAACCACTTCCCTCATTGATATCTTTTATTTCTTAGCAGCTACAACTGTATTGTCCATGTACGTTAAAACAACCGGTATCACCACCTCCTTTTGCATCACATATCTAGCATCTTTCATTTTATAAGCTAATTCATTCACTATCACATTCATCACTAATACAAACAAAATTCCAATCATGCTATAAAGGACTGCAACCCTAGCTTGCGGTATCAAATAAATGCTAACACTGAACTATGGCAAGCAAGTAAATTTAATCAAATATTTAATTAGGTGGCTTAGTACTTTTATTCCACAAACAATAACAGAACTTCCTCAGAACACAGCATCAGTATGTAACTTCTCCTAATATACACAGACACTCCAAGGTAAAATTAAAGAAAACCCGAATGTTTTAAAAAATAGGAACCAGAAAAATGCTTTAGGTAAACATTCACTGACATGTAATAAGAGTAAATTTTATTTTAGTGTAATAGATCAGGAACCATCTATCAAGGTGGAAATTAAAAAAAATAAGTTAGGGGATAGGGAAGCCAGGTGGCAGATAATGTTAGAAGCAGATCATTCTCCTGGTCTTAATGATGTAATAAATATAAAATGCTTTTTGCAACAAAAATGTTTTTAACTAAGGCTCTGAATAGATGTAAAGGTTTAGTTAAATTAAATTTATGTTTATGCATCTGCATCTGGTGCAGCAGTTAGTATTGTTGCCTCCCAGCAAGAGGTTCTCTGGTTCGATTCTCATCTGGAGTGCCTTCTGTGCAGAGTCTGCATGTCCTCCCTGTGTTCGAGTGAGTTTTAAAGACATGCAGGTGGGTGCATGTGTGTGTGTATGTGTGTGCCTTCTGTGAAGGCTGGGCGCCAGCCTGGCAACTCAACACTGTAAAAACACCACTGCCAATCAGTCTGCAGACCAGTAATTTGCTGTGATGACCCCTAACAGGGAAAAGCTGAAAGACATTGCTTTTATGCATATACATATTTGTTTATTCAAATACAAGCTTTGAACTTTGTGTATATAAGAGGAAGTCACATATGGATGGTAATGTTCTGATGAACTTCTTTTATTAGTTTGTGGAAAGAAAGGGGTTGGGAGGGTGGCCTAAAGGTTAAGGTGTTTGCCTTACAAACACAAGGTACAGGGTTTGATTGAATTATAATTGGGCTATGCTTTTAAATGTTAATGGCAGGGCAGCCTAGCTTAGCCTAAAACCTATGAACCTATGAAAGGGCTAAACATATTTGATTAAATTTCCTTGCCTGACATTGTTCTGTCTGTTTTTTATTACTGTTCCAGTCATAGGACATCCTTGTCTTATACCAGACATCATGCAAATTTCTTTACTCAGCCACCCATTCCCTAACACCCTCACCCTATTATTCTGATATGCTAGTATGTACACTCTCCTAAATATATTATCTGTTCCATACTTCTCCATTACATTCCACAAAGCATTATGTTCCTAGGTATCAAATGCCTTATTAATATCACCTACCAGAAGTTTCACATATTCCGTTTAACTTATAACATCATCTAGAATTTCTTTCACAATCAGTAACAATTCTTGACATCACATCCCTTTTATTCCATACGTACTTTCTTGCATAATATCTCTTATCCTTCCATGCATTCACCTCTGTGTTAGTCCCTAAAGATGTATAATCCGTGTTATTTAGCAGGATGGGTCTCAGTTTTTTGTATTTCATTCTTCTTTTCTTTCTTCTATGTGTATTTTAATAGCCCGCTATATAACTTTTCTTAAACAAAAACCTTTCCTTAACCATTCATTCAGTACATTTACAAAATACTTTCTTTCCTAATGCATTAATTTGTTGTATATTCCATACCCTATAGCATCTGGGCCTGATACTGAATCAACATTTACTTTCTTAAGTATTTTGTCCAATTCACTAATAGTAAATTTTTTCTTCACATTCTTCTTTAACTTGTTCTGGAAATTTCTTTACTTTCCATTCTGTCTTATTTTCCATCCTTATACTCTTATACATATTTTCCACATGCTGTACTATAAGACTTGTAATTTGCTTTTGTTCTTTTTGCCTCTCCTTTTACATGCTTTCATTTCTGTCATTATACTAATATCATCCTCTACTAGTTTCCCAAATATGCAGACACCTCCTCCTTACCCCCATGTAAATAATATATCGGCCTAAACATTAATGTCTTAATTTTCTATTGATTTATTTGATATAGTTCTTTTTCTTCATCATAATCTCTTGTATAATTCTTGTATTATTTTCTAAATTCTCTAATACATTTTATGACCAGGTTTTATAAAAGTCCTTCCATAATTGCAGTACTTCCAACTCTCCAATTTCTCCCCATAATTTCTCGTTTATTTTTTTTTAATTTCCTTTCCTGTTTTAATATACCCCCTTTCTTCTCCTGCCTCCATCCGTATTGCTAAATGGTCTGAGTAACCTGCCACAACTGTATCACCATCTGCTACCCCAGTCCTTCCAATAGTATAACAATCAGTTTCATATCAAAGTGTCCCACTTCTTTAAGTCTATTGACTTTTATTCCAGGATTGCGACCTGTATATTAATTGACAGAGGCAGCTCATAAATGCTTTATCCCATGCATGGGTCTCCTTAAATTATCTATGGTACGACCCCAGTTATCCTCATTATGGGAAATATATAATTATCAACCATGGGATGGGTAAGGACAATCTTTGTCCAAATGGGATGGGTTAATTTGAGTACAATAAGGGAAACCAGCTAGGTTTGAAATGGCCCGCAAGGGCAGCTAGACTAGTATTTACCTATGACCCTATGAATATGTGAAGGAAGTGACTGTTGACGAAAAGCATAGAGATAAATTAAAAAAAGCCAGAGATATGTGCAGTTGCATCATGAAATAACAGAACTGACAAAATCAGATGCACGTATTATGATGGACTGTACCTCTACAGAGGCTCATGTCAAGGAGAGGATAAGCTTTGTGCATTCTGATGAAGTAACATCAGTAGCATTAGAGGTGACAAGCCACAGCATCAAAGTAACGTACAACAACCACAGGTCCATTGTCATATAGAACAAAAAGTTATGTGCAAAGAACGTGTCTAGAGAAAAGACAGAAGAAAAAGAAAATAGGGAAAACAACAGAAAATACACTTGTTTGTAAACAGTAAATAAAAATTATATTGCAACAAGCTGGAAATATTAGATTGTGTTATGAAAATACTTGCGGACTTAGGAATTTCAGTAGAAGTATTGACAAGTGACATTTATAGTAAGCTAGACCACAGTGTATGTTGGAAAGGGCAGGAACAGGATCTAGGCTTACACTTCAGGAAGTACTGTAACAGAAAAATTGTTTGAAGCTGAGGTTTGAGTATGGATGAGTCTGTCTCTGAAAAGAAGGTCATGGATCATACTGGAGTTACACAATTGTCAGAGCATTAGGGGAAATACAGATAGTGAACAATATAAAATGAAATGCAAACCAAGGCTCAGACTTGAAAAATTAGATCTGAAGTTGTTGTTTTCATTTGCTCTTCAACCTGTGGGACACAGATCCAGGACTGATCCTACTCAGCCACATTTCTCCAGCATTGGGTCCCAGCACCAAGCGTCTCCCCTACACATAATGCCCCTGCCTCTTTCCTCCCTTCAGATCTTGTTTGCCATGCTCATAGCAAGCATTGTGGTTGGTCCACTGCTCCATGCTTTTTCTTGAGTGAGTGAGGTAGATTTTTAAACTATTTTTCAACTTTCTCTCCCTTTTTCTTTCTCCCCTACCTTTTTTTTTGCTCAGGAGTCGATCTATAGTAAAAAAAAAAAAAACAAAAAAAAAAAAACACTTCCTTATTCCCATTTCCCTCTGTCTTTCCTTAAGGTGTGTGTGTGTGTGTGTGTGTGTGTGTGTGTGTGTGTGTGTGTGTGTGTGTGTGTGCGTGTGTGTGTGTGTTTGCCGGTGGGTCTCTCTCTTCGCTATGGCACAGACACCCAAATTGGGGTTCACGAAGTGAACAGAGTGTGGCCATAAGCTGTCCCTTGCAGATGGCCACACTCTGTGCATTGTGTGCTTAGGGGTCCAGCACCTTGATTTCTCCTGCTCGATCTGTGTGGGATTCAATCCCCGCGCATTGATGACAGGAGGAATAAACTTATACTTAAGGGCCTCCTTTCACCTCCTATTGTGGAGGACCAAACTTCCTCTTCTGCCACTTCTGCTACTCCTTTTGCCCCAGACTCTGGGATTCAACTTCCCACCAAGAGGACCGGGGATAGAGAGGAGCGCAAGCACCAGGATAGACTGAGGAAGTGGTCCCCTGACTTCTCCTCCTCTGCTGAGCTACCAGCAAAATCTCGCCCGAGTCTTGGCTCGAGTTCCTCCCAGCTTGTCGGTGGCCTCATCTGCTAGGTCCACCAGCAGCCTCGCCAAAGCTGAGATGGACAGGATTATGCAAAAGTTCATCAGCACATAGATACAGATGGGAGTCTTGCCTGCCTCCTCCCCCTCCAGGGCTGGGGGAATACAGTCCATCTTCATCTCGATAACTCCTTCTTTGATCCGACCCCTGGTTTTGGAGTTGTTGGGTCCGAGAACCCTCTGGTTAAGGGTTCAGCGCCAACGGTACCAGGTACCTGGATGCTGACCATTGCCTTGAGCAGGTTGGGTCTGACAAGCTCTGAGCTGCCCATGCCTCAGAGCCTTAGTCTCGGTGCTGGATCCAAGGGGGTGGTTTTGCCTTCGAGTTTTTTGGAGCTGGGTCTTCCACTTGGAGTCTTGGCATGTGGAGGTTCGTCTCTGGCTCCCTGTTGATCCAGAGGAATACAGACCTGATTATAGCCCCAGCTCCAGGAGTTCATTCTCCTCCTGCCTTTGATATGGTGGAGAGGATTCTCTCGATCCCATCGAGACCCTTGACAATCTCATCCACAGAGTCCATCCTGGCGCCCTCTGTCTCTGGTCCAGATTCTGCCATCCTGCCCCCTCGGGGTAGTCTGCCACCTCTCTGCTCCAGGGACTTCCCCCACGGGAAGAGCTGGAAGTTTTTGATTCCTCCCCAGAACCCCCCCCCCCCGAGGAGGTTCCTCAAAAACGCATGTGTAAAAGGAGGCACTTAGACTCCCCACCGGAGTCTCCCACAGAGGACACTAACTTGGCGGAAGGGGAGGGTTCCTCCGATCACCACAGAGGATATCTCATCTTATATTTAAGCTGGATAGCTTATCTATGATGTCCGAGTGGAGTATTGTGTCAAATGCCTTTGCGAGGTCCAGATAGGCTGTGTGGACTACCTTCCCTTCATCTATGGCCTTGGTGACTGTTTCGAAAAAGTCGACCAGGTTCAAGAGGCAGGATCTGCCCTTGGCAAAGCCGAATTGGGTAGGATCTAGTGTCTGTAGGTCCCCAATGTCTTTGTTTAAGAGTTCCATGATGATCCTCTCCATGGCCTTGCAGATAAGTCTAGTTAAGCTTATGGGGCGATAGTTACCAGGGTCCGTTGAGGCACCACCTTTGTGGAGTGGGGCCACTGTTGCTGTACGCCATTCTTTGGGTACATATCCTGTATTGAGGCTGAGATTGTACAGCAGTTTTACATGAGGGTTTAGTTCTTCTTGGAGTCCATGTAGGACGCAACCCGGGACACTGTCTGGTCCCATTGAAGCAGTGTTTTTTGCTTTGGAGAGGGCGGCTTTCACCTGAGCATCTGAGATGTTAGGGAGGCTGCACTCTGCTGGGATAGATATTTGCTCTTTTGGGGGGGGGGGGGAGTTTGCACTGAACCTGTCTGCCAGGATGTTGGCAATGTCTGTGGGTTCAGTGTATTTTTTGTCGTTTAGAATCAACTCTGAGCATATCTGGGAGTTGCATCCCAGGTTCCTAACATAGCTAAAGAAAGCCTTGTGATTGTCTTTAGTGTCCTGTGCAATTTTTCTCTCAAAGCTGGCCTTGGAGGATTTTATGAGGGATCGTAATTTTTTGCTAGTACTGATCAGAGATGCCTTCCCTTTTAGGGATTTTGCTCTATCATGTAGTAGCTTCCTCCTTCTGTTGTACAACTTATTTATGGCTGGGGTCCACCAGACTGGACACCTGCCTTTGGAAGATTGGGTCTTGGTTTTGTTTGGGATAGCATGATCCATGCATTCCTGGACGTGTCCATAGAATGCATTTATATAGGATTCTGTGGTTTGGGCCGTATTTTCCACTGGCCCGGGGGCCTTGAAGGATTCCACCTCGGTTTTGAGAAGTGTGAAATTCGCTTTTGAGAAGTTTTTCATTGTGGTTTTCTGGGCTGGGGGTGGAGTCGGGTTTTGGATATCCAGTGAAATTAATTTATGATCTGATCTTACCAATGAGGGGTATACTTCTGGTGTGGAGCATAGGGTCCCCATGTTGGTGATGATCAGGTCAAGTATGTTTTCCCCTCTTGTGGGAGTTATGACTAGTTGTTTCATGGCATTTGAGTTTATAAATTCCAGGAACCTTTGGGCTAGGGTGTTTGGGCTTGAGTAATGCTCCCAGTCTATGTTTGGGTAGTTGAAGTCACCCAATATAATGGTGTTTGGAGAGATCTTCATGTTCTCCAATGTTTTCAGGAAAGCCGAGTGTGATTCCAGATTTTGAGACGGTGGTCTGTAGCATGCTATAAACTGAAAGGCAGTTTTGCCCACTGTTAGTTGCACATGGATGGTTTCTGATGCTTCGTGCAATGCTACTAACCTGGAGGTGTGGGTATCCTTGATAAATATGGATACTCCCCCTCCTTTTGTGGTTCGGTCCGAGTTTTGGGGCCGAAAAGCATGATATGGGGTATAACCTGGTAGTGCTGGGGTGCTCTCTGGAGCCTTGAACCAGGTTTCTGTCACTGCGCAGATATCGATGTTCTCCATACTGAGGAGAGCTTCGAGTGCATGCATTTTGATGTTTAGACTTCTGGCGTTTAGCAGCATTACCCTTAGTTTCTTGTTCTTTGTGTTCTCTATGGAGGTGGGTTTGTCTTTTGAGCCTTGCCTAAAAAAGGCACTATGGGGGTGGCAAGAACCTTTGCCAGTATCCGAAAGCCCAGGGGTGACAGGTGCAAGCCGTCCCCAGCGAAGCAACGTGGCTTGTCGAGCATGTCATCCCAGGCTGACAGGCACTGGATCCCCTTTGATTGACACCAAAATTTTAGCCAATTGTTAAAATCGATCATTTTGTCTTTATACTGCAGCATCATTCTAGGTGAGGGTAAGATGCTGCTCAAGGTCAGGGTCATACCAGCCTGGGCTACATGATCAGAGAGCTCCTCTATGTCTCATTTCATGTAGTCGAGGGAGGTACGTCTCAGGTCATTCACACCAGCATGTACTATGACAGAGTCATATTTGTACTTGCTTTGGTGTGACCTGAGTGCTTGCATTATGCGGCGGATCCTAGCGCCCGACAGGCAGCTCACTGTGACCTTCTCCTTGTTCAGCCTGGTGAGCGGGACGTCAGTGTGTCTGACTATAGAATCACCTATTACAAGTGTATCAGGTGTGTTATTCAGCCTTATGGGCTGTGACTGTTTGGCACACTGACTGTGTGAGCTATGTGTTGCACATGTTTTGCTGTGGGGTAGCGTTTGCTTGGATGTCTGCTTTGGAGGTCTCTGCTGCTTAGGTAGATTTTTATTTAGAGCCTCCGAGTATGTTTTTGTGTGTTTATGTGTTTGGTTTGCTGTTGTGGTAGGACTATGTGAGACTGGATTACTGTTGTGTGAGGTTACCTTCTCCTCCTGACTGGTTACACCAGTTCTGAGGTGAGAGAGCTCAACCTCCAGTTTGGCTATATGTTTGCATCTCTCACATATGTTTGAACCTGTTTGAAGGAGGAGAGGGTTGTCCGTGTACATGAGGCAGTTGTAACATTGCCTCAAGGTTCCCAGATTCACCAGCTGGACTGGAGAGGAAACCATTAACTGACCTTTGGACATGCTAGAGTAGTAATGGGAACTCTTTTATCACTTAATTACGAAGGACCAATAGGGGACAAGGTAATTGTGGAGAATGCATGGGTCTCCTTAAATTATCTATGATATGACCCCAGTTATCCTCATTATGGGAAATGTATAATTATCAACCATGGGATGGGTAAGGACAATCTTTGTCCAAATGGGATGGGTTAATTTGAGTACAATAAGGGAAACCAGCTAGGTTTGAAATGGCCCGCAAGGGCAGCAAGACTAGTATTTACCTATGACCCTATGAATATGTGAAGGAAGTTACTGTTGACGAAAAGCATAGAGATAAATTAAAAAAGCCAGAGATATGTGCAGTTGCATTATGAAATAACAGTTATGATGGACTGTACCTCTACAGAGGCTCATGTCAAGGAGAGGGTAAGATTTGTGCCAGTTATAAGAAACAGAAGCATTCTGATGAAGTAACATCAGTAGCATTAGAGGTGACAAGCCACAGCATCAAAGTAACGTACAACAACCACAGGTCCTTTGTCATACAGAACAAAAAGTTATGTGCAAAGAATGTATCTATAGAGAAAAGACAGAAGAAAATAGGGACAACAACAGAAAATACACTTGTTTGTAAACAGTAAATAAAAATGATATTGCAACAAGCTGGAAATATTAGCTTGTGTTATGAAAATACTTTTGGACTTAGGAATTTCAGTAGAAGTATTGACAAGTGACATTTATAGTAAGCTAGACCACAGTGTATGTTGGAAAGGGCAGGAACAGGATCTAGGCTTACACTTCAGAAAGTACTGTAACAGAAGAATTGTTTGAAGCTGAGGTTTGAGTATGGATGAGTCTGTCTCTGAATAGAAGGTCATGGATCATACTGGAGTTACACAATTGTCAGAGCATTAGGGGCAATACAGATAGTGAACAATATAAAATGAGATGCAAACCAAGGCTCAGACTTGAAAAATTAGATCTGAAGTTGTTGTTTTCATTTGCTGTTCAACCTGTGGGACACAGCTCCAGGACTGATCCTACTCAGCCACATTTCTCCAGCATTGGGTCCCAGCTCCAAGCTTCTCCCCTACACATAATGCCCCTGCCTCTTTCCTCCCTTCAGATCTTGTTTGCCATGCTCATAGCAAGCATTGTGGTTGGTCCAATGCTCCAGGCTTTTTTTTGAGTGAGTGAGGTAGATTTTTAAACTATTTTTCAACTTTCTCTCCCTTTTTCTTTCTCCCCTACCTTTTTTTTTTGCTCAGGAGTCGATCTATAGTAACAAAAAAAAAAACACTTCCTTATTCCCATTTCCCTCTGTCTTTCCTTAAGGTGTGTGTGTGTGTGTGTGTGTGTGTGTGTGTGTGTGTGTGTGTGTGTGTGTGTGTGTGTGTGTGTGTGTGTGTGTCTGCCGGTGGGTCTCTCTCTTCGCTATGGCACAGACACCCAAACTGGGGTTTACAAAGTGAACAGAGTGTGGCCATAAGCTTCCCCCTGCAGATGGCCACACTCTGTGCATTGTGTGCTTAGGGGTCCAGCACCTTGATTTCTCCTGCCCGATCTGTGTGGGATTCAATCCCCGCGCATTGATGACAGGAGGAATAAACTTATACTTAAGGGCCTCTTTTCACCTCCTATTGTGGAGGACCAAACTTCCTCTTCTGCCACTCCTTTTGCCCCAGACTCTGGGATTCAACTTCCCACCAAGAGGACCGGGGATAGAGAGGAGCGCAAGCACCAGGATAGACTGAGGAAGCGGTCCCCTGACTGCTCCTCCTCTGCTGAGCTACCAGCAAAATCTCGCCCGAGTCTTGGCTCGAGTTCCTCCCAGCTTGTCGGTGGCCTCATCTGCTAGGTCTACCAGCAGCCTCATCAAAGCTGAGGTGGACAGGATTATGCAGAAGTTCATCAGCACATAGATACAGATGGGAGTCTTGCCTGCCTCCTCCCCCTCCAGGGCTGGGGGCATACAGTCCACCTTCATCCCAATAACTCCTTCTCTGATCCGACCCCTGGTTTTGGAGTTGTTGGGTCCGAGAACCCTCTGGTTAAGGGTTCGGCGCCAACGGTACCAGGTACCTCGATGCTGACCATTGCCTTGAGCAGGTTGGGTCTGACAAGCTCTGAGCTGCCCATGCCTCAGAGCCTTAGTCTCGGCGCTGGATCCAAGGGGGTGATTTTGCCTCCGAGATTTTTGGAGCTGGGTCTTCCACTTGGAGTCTTGGCATGTGGAGGTTCGTCTCTGGCTCCCCGTTGATCCAGAGGAATACAGACCTGATCATAGCCCCAGCTCCAGGAGTTCATTCTCCTCCTGCCTTTGATATGGTGGAGAGGATTCTCTTGATCCCATCGAGACCCTTGACAATCTCATCCACAGAGTCCATCCTGGCACCCTCTGTCTCTGGTCCAGATTCTGCCATCCTGCCCCCTCGGGGTAATCTGCCACCTCTCTGCTCCAGGGACTTCCCCCACGGGAAGAGCTGGAAGTTTTTGACTCCTCCCCAGAATCCCCCCCCCCGAGGAGGTTCCTCAAAAACGCAAGTGTAAAAGGAGGCACTTAGACTCCCCACCGGAGTCTCCCACAGAGGACACTGACTTGGCAGAAGGGGAGGGTTCCTCTGATCACCCCCAGAGGATGTCTCATCTAGAGACATCATGGACATCCTTCGTCATCATGGGTGGGGGGTGGCCTGCCCAAAAACCCAGCCCTGACGAGTCAGTGTTCCTGGAGGCATTTGACGCAGGACCCTCTACATCATGGGTGTCCCCTCTTGTGGATCCCCTGGTGGATCTTCTTACATTTTGGGCATGGAAGGAGCCTGACACTGTGGAACCCATCCTAAAATGTCTCGTCAAGGTCCTCAGTGCCCCTTCTGACAAACCTCATTGGTCTAAAGGATCCCCTGTTGATGGCAGCTGCCACTAAGAAGGAGTTAGCACAGGAGAGCTCCACGGTCTATCCCCTGGACTGAGAGTCTAGGACCATGGACCATTTTGAGGAGTGGGTTTATGCTTCAGCAGCATTCTCTGTATGTGCGCTGAACTACATGGCACACACCATAAGGCTTCAGCATGACCTGGTTAAGGAGGTTACTGGCTCTGCCGCAGGGTTCATGTCAACAGAGGAAAAGAAGTATTTTTCCTCCCAGATGGCCACCCTTACTTCCATCTCCAATACCTGTATGTGGCTCCTATATCATGAGACTGAAGGCATGGCTACAGTGGCCAGAGCAAGTGTTGCCATCAGGCGTCATGCCTGGCTTCAACTTTGTAACTTTTCGGAGCCCTTCAAGGCATCTTTTGCGAATGTCCTGTATGATGCTGCTTCTCTGTTTGGAAAGACTGTATGTGACACTTTGGTCCAAAGCGAGATGGGCAGGAAGACCTCATCTGCCATCAGAATCCACATTTCAACGCCTTAATGAACCTTTTCCAGGAATTAACAAGGGGCGAAGAAGATGTGGTTCCAGAAGTCTCAGGGTTATTCCTAGGATGTTCTGGACTCATCTACTCCCAGCAGCAGAGGGGGATTTGACAGATGCCACCCTAGCGGCAGAGGGGGTCCAACGAACCACGGGTCTCAGGATTCCTTCCTGGACAGGCCTGTGCAGCAGTCCTGAGGGGTTGCCTGGCTGCTCATCTCTGGGGGCAGTCGGGGGTGGACTCTTGCTTCACCTAACAGCCTGGGTGTCTATAAAAGAAGAACGTTGAGTGTTGTGAATCATATACAGAGGATATTCAATCCCCTTCTCTCAAACAACTCCCAGATGTCCCACCCACACAAAGGGAGGATGCAGCACTGGAAATTTCCAAACTGCTCAAAACACGAGTCATCTGGCCTGTTCCCGCAGACCAATCCAGATTAGGCATTTATTCCAGTTTCTTTTTAGTGCCAAAGAAAACAGGGGACTTCCGACCAATTCTGGATTTCTCTACCCTGAACCTGTCTTCTGCCAAAACGAAATTCCGGATGGTCACACTCCAATCCATCCTGCCCTTCCTGCAGGAGAATGACTGGATGTGCTCAGTAGACCTTCAAGATGTGTACCATCACATCAAAATGGACAGACGATCTTGGGGGTTTCTCCCCTTCCAGCTGGAGACCAATCATTACCAATTCAGAGCGCTACCCTTTGGTCTCACCACATCCCCCAGGGTGTTCACCAAAGTGATAGTGGTGGTGGTAGCAGCTCACCTGTGGCCGCAGGGCTTCCAGGTCTTCCCCTACCTGGATGATTGGCTCCTTTCCTCCCCCTCCAGGCATCGACTCTGCCAAGCTAGGGATTTCCTTATCCAGAAGGCCCACCAGTTGGGCATCACCATAAATCTCAACAAATCTCTGTTAGAATCCATTCAAATTCTGGATTTCATTGGAGCTTGGTCAGACACCATTCAGACCAAGGTTTTCCAGACACCAGACAGACTTCAGTCCCTCAAATATCATGTCTTGTGCATTCTTCAAGTTCAATCTCCCCTAGTGGAATTTTTCTTAAGGGCGGTGGGGACCATGGCGGCCACTATCACCCTCATACCCACAAATCAGTTAGACATGAACGTGCTCCAGTGGACTCTAGCAGATTCTCTTCTGTGGTGGATTCAGTCCCCAGATCTTCTTGGTAGTCGCCCGTTTATTCTTCCATTCCCTCTGACTACAGTGATCATGGACACTTCCCTACTCGGGTGGAGGGGCATTGTGTTGGAAGGACAGTTCAAGGCACGTGGTCTTCTCTGGAGATCCAGTTGCATATCAACGTCTTGGAGATGAGGGTGGTGCTATTGACAATGCAAGCTGTTCATGCCCATCTTCCTCTATGGACAATTGCCATCCATACAGACAACATGTCAGTAGTCTGGTACATCTACAAATGGGGGGGAACCAGGTCTTATCCCTTTTGCCGTGAAGCCATGAGATTGCGGGAGTGGCCAATCTCCACCGGCTATTTTCTGGTGGCAATGCACATTCCGGGGAGGTCCAACATTGTAGCAGACAGGCTCAGCAGGTCTATCCTGATGCCTTACGAGTGGTCTCTGAATCCTTCAGTAGTGAAACAGATCTTTCTAAAGTGGGGTCAACCTTGCTGTGATCTCTTCACCTCTCCTTCTAACGAAAAAGTACAGTGAGTTCTTCACTCTGAACCCCCCTCCAGGGGAGTCCCCCAGACACAATCTGGTTCATGCTTGGCCCTCCGGTTTTCTCTATGCTTATCCTCCACTTCCCCTGATCCCAAAGCTCATTCAGAAAGCACAACAGCTGGGGAACTCGGTCATCCTCATTGCCCCTTCTGGCCTCGTCAAGTATGGTTCCCTTCTCTGTGGTCTTATGTAGTGTGTCCTCCCTGGACATTGGATCTGTTTCCGGATCTGATTTCACATCCCTCAGGGATTCCACATCCAGATCTGGCCAGTCTGAAACTGACCACTTGGTGCTCCAGTTCCCAGGATAGTAAGGACCCCCGGGCTATCTTCTCCAGTTAAGAAGATTATGGTAGTGGCTTATAAATTTTCCACAAGGAAGGTTTATTCAAGTAAGTGGAAATGTTTTTCGATTTGGGCAGCTCAACATGATTTAGATCCCTTCACTGCTCCAGTTCCTGTTATCTTAGAATTTCTGGCAGGTATTTTTCAACAGGGTGCCAGGTTTTCTATGGTTAAAGTCCAGCTAGCGGCTATTTCTAATTTCCACGTGGGGATAATTCAGCTTCTTTGGCTTCTTCTAAGCTCTGTAAAGATTTTCTGAGGGGTATCTTTCGTCTTAGGCCACCAGTCAAGGATCCTACGCCTCCCTGGGTCCTTACTTTGGCCCTTCAAGCCTTGGTTTCTCCACCCTTTGAACCCCCTGCTTCAGTGGATCCGCAGTTCCTGCCTTGGAAGACAGCCTTCCTGATTGCCATTACTTCAGCTAAAAGAGTGTCAGAGCTTCAGGCCTTATCGAATAAGCCCCCTTACATGATCTTCCATAAAGACAGGATATCTTTGCGCACTAATCCTTCCTTTCTGCTGAAAGTGGCCTCAGAATCAAACATTAATCAGGTTATCAATCTCCCTGTCTTCTTTCTAAACTTTCAGAATAAGGGAGAGTATAAATTGCACCTGCTGGATGCTCATAGACAATTATGTTTTTACTTACAAAGAACAAAGGCCTTTTGCAAGTCTGATCAACTTTTCATTTCCTACTCTAAGCTCTTTTTAGGAAAACCTGTATCAAAGGTCACCATTGCTCATTGGATCTCTCAGTTTATACTGTTGGTGTATTCAGCCAAGAGACTGTCTCCACCAAGTCAAGTTGAGGCGCATTCTAATAGGTCTATGGCTACTTCAAGTGCCTTTTGGTCCAGAGTTTCCTTAGATGACATTTACTCTGTGGCTACCTGGGCATCTTCACATACTTTCATTTCCCATTACAAGGTAGACCTTCTCTCCAGAAGCGGGGCATCCCTTGGCTCCACTGTGTTATGGAATATCCTTCCATGAGGGCCTCCCAGGGATTTTAGTAGCTGGGAACTCTGAGCCACAGGTTGAAGAGCAAATGAAAACAACTTCAGATAAAGAAGTTATGTACTCACCATAATGTTCCATCTGAGTTGTTGCTTTTTATTTGTCTTCAACTGTCCCTCCCTCCTTCCCCGTGCCTTATGTGGGCTGTGTGGTGGTCTGGCTGGAAAAGACATGGCCTGTTCTTTGGCAAAACTGCTTATTTCTTATGATACTGTCTGGGTTATTGTGCCAAGGGGTAAGGCACTGAGTCAGGTTGGGATGCTATGGAGGGCTGCAAACTCCATCTGAAGGGAGGAAGGAGACGGGGGCATTATGGGTAGTGGAAGTTCTTGGAGCTTGGATCTGATGATGGAGAAATGCGGATGAGTCGGAGCCGTCCTGAATCTGTGTCCCTCAAGTTGAAGACAAATGAAAAGCAACAACTCAGATGGAACGTTATGATGATTACATAACTTCTTTTTAAAGTAAATGGAAACTAAATATATATATATATATATATATATATATATATATATATATAGTACACATACAATCATACATATACACATATCAATCAGAGTTGCACACTATCCCAGGAATAACTCCAATATTGTAAAATCCAAAGTGGAAAACCAGGAAAACTGAAACAGGCAACACAGTATCAACTGCTGAAAACTAGTTTAATGATAACCAACCAAAAAAAGTTAAATACAATAAAAAGTACTAAGCGCTTTCACCCGTACATATTCTGGGCATCATCAGAGTACTAAAGAATTCATACACTAACTTCCATATATATAACAAGTTTGATTGGAAAATTAGTGAATTGATGTTAATGGTTACATCACAACACCTAATTAACAACTCTTTACAATGAATCTTTTGAAAACAGACATAAGGATTGCTAAAATATCATTATAACAATGCTAAATAATAAACAACTAGTATATTGTACTGAAAAAACACTGTGTATAGTACTGTATTTTTAAATAAAATCGTAAAAAATATATACATATAAATAATTAAAAATCATACATTCAATATACCAAGACTTATAAATATTTCATATGTAAAACTTTTTTATTAAAATGCATGAGAATAATTGTCGAAAAATACTTGTGCTGTGCTGACGTAAATAAATAAGTAAACAAGTTACAACTGTTCGATAGAACAGGTATTGATTTAATGAAGTTGATAATACGCAATAATAACACTATACTTGCGAGTTTAAATGAGCAATTGATCATTTTGGATAGAAGTATACTCCAAGACTTGTTGTTTGAGTTTAATAAGTTCCGCTTTGATAGTATTATAAAGGATATGGACAAGTTTACTACTAAAGGGTTAAAAATAAAAAGTCAAAAATTAACAAAGGATACTAACGACTATAAAAACAAGAGAGTGTATGCACACTTTAAAGATTTTAAAAACATGAAGCGTTCAGCTAAGTTAGCTGAGACTAGTACAGGTACTAGGGACAATCATAATTTTATTTCAAACCCTAACAAACAACAGAGGTACAGACAGGATAATTATTATTCATGATGATGGGGAAGGGTTTTTTTTAGAGGAGCCAACACTGAGAAGATCGGAACGGATACGCGACCGATACCGCAGTCAGCAATACCAGCAGAATCAATATCACAACAAAACAACATACAGGACAAACTCATGGCACCGTTAAACACAAACTATGACAACACGATACAAACTGTATTTGACAATGTGTTCGATTGTAACATAGATTTTAGTTCGGACAGCATTAAAGATAGTAATTTTATGTGTTTCAGCCATGTTGAATGCGCAGAAATGACACTAAATGATACAGAGATTGAACGTGAGACTGATACAGACCTCAATGGAGGCCATTGTTCTATTATTGTAGATGGAGGTTTCAGTTTATATAATTTCACTGATACCACTTTTAGTCCTAGTCATGTTACTCTTTTCAAAAAAGGTTTTACTTATGTTCCATCTTTTAAAATTGACATAGGAAGGATTTTAATTAATTTAAAATTATACACTAGATTGCTGAATCTTAACATGTTTTTTTGCCAACAATAAAGGTATCCAGATAAACAGTAGTAGTTTTACACTAAAAAGGAGTAGTACATTTATACCTCCACAGAATCCCATGATTTATTTATTTGAAAGGTTATGTGAGACTCAGATAAGAAGAGTATTGAAGAGAGAAAAAAGTATATCTGAGAACCTAACTTCAGCTGAAAAATTTTGTCTTAAGGAGCTGACTATGACAGACAAATACAGGGTTATGAAACCCGACAAGGGAGGTGGAGTTGTTATTATGTCTAAAACTGATTATTTGAACAAAGTGACTGTTATGTTGAGCGATAAAACTTATGAAAAAGTGTCTAAACATGAGATGTATAGGGCATACACTAAAGTGGATTGGCAACTATACGAATTTTTGATGGATGGAGTTATTAGTAAAGAAGAACACAACTAACAGTTGAGTATCCCATTACTCCATCCATCTTTGGTATTCCCAAGATACACAAGGATACCAACAATCCACCATTTAGGCCTATAGTATCTGCTAAAGGGTCCAAAACTGAGGCCATTGCCTCATTTATAGATGTACATTGTAAAGAGACGTTAAATCATCTACCACATATATTGAAGGACTCCTGGCATTGCTTAGACAAAGTAAGAGAACATCTTGTTAATATTAACCCTGACATGATTATGGTCACCATTGATATTGTAAATTTGTTTACTGTGATACCACACAAACTAGGTTTAGAAATGTTCGAGGCCAGTTTATTGAAGTTCAGTGGAATGCACAGTGGAAAATGCAAACTTTTAGTGGAATTGATGGAAATAGTACTTGAAAATAACTACATTTACATCAATGGTGAATACTTCAGACAAAATACAGGGGTGGCCATGGGAGCCAGATGTGCTCCTATTTACGCCAACTTAATGTTAGCCCATTGGGAAACACAACATGCTTTTAAATCTAGTTATTGGTCAAACATTGCTTTATATCTGAGATACCTGGACGATATCCTTATTTTCTGGAAAGGCAATAGAGAACAATTATTAGAATTTGAAAATTTTCTTACAACATCAACTTTTTTAAATTTCACTAGTAAAATTTATGGGAAAAATTGTGAATACTTGGATATATTATTTTACAATAATAATGGCATGATAGAATCAAACATATTTAGAAAGAAAACTTATTCTAATTCATTTTTGCATTTTGACAGTTGCCATCCTTACTACCAGAAAAGAAATGTAGTTAAAGGACAGATGGTTAGGCTCTCACGAATTATAAGTGATGACACAATCTTTTGCTTGGAGATTGAAACACTTTCTAATATGTTCCTAGACAGGGGGTATCCCAATGAACTTATAAGTAACGTTAGAAATGAGATTTATGTAAAAAGAAACCATCTTTACAAACCTATAATTAAGTTTGGAATTGATAACGCTACAGTCAAGAGCAATAACAAGATTAGAAAGGATACTTTTATAATACCTTTTAATGATACATCATTTAAGATAGTTGAGAAACCTGGACTAGTGTGTGTTTATGAACAAGGCTGAATTAACAAACATCATAGGTAGTTGCCCTAAGGTTACTTACAGCAGAGGTATGAATCTGAAAGAGCTTTTTGAGACATGTACTAACAATGATATGTACAAAATGTCCAGGATGAGAAAATGTGGTGCACGTAGGACCTGTAAGTACATTAATGATGGACCATACGCTGCTATACATAATTATGGGAAAACAATCGGATGTCCTGGATACTGCAACTGCAACACCAAAATGGTTGTATATCTGGCCACTTGTTCGTCTTGTTCAGCATTCTATATAGGAAAAACTATTAGAAAGTTAAGGGAATGTATAGTCGAACATATTAGAGATATAAAAAAGGAAAAAAGTACTAGTTCCCTATATACACACAGTCAAAAATGTCAAAACTTCAAGAGATTTTTATTTTTTGTGATAGATAGAATTATATTTAATACCAATAAAGGAGGTGATGACAAGACTATATTAGAGGCAAAAGAATGCCTATGGCAACTGAGATTAAATGCCAGCACTACACCAGGTATCAATGAACACATATCTATAGCCAGTATACTCAAATATAAGTCACATTTCATTTTATTCGGGCTATAACAATCTTAGTTAAAACAGCCCATCAATTCACATACAAGTTTTTATTTTTTATGACTTTTCATATTATATTACTATATTTATCTTACTATTGTATATTATGTATTACCTATACATTTTATACATCTTTTTAGTAATTAATTTATAATTTATATTTAATAGTTGTATTTCAAAAGTTATTTTTTTCACTAGCAATCCTTAATTTATTCATTCATTTATTTATTTATTTATTTGTATCTGAAGACACAGTCCAGTTGTAAAACAAACACGTATTTATTGGCTTCTTCAGACTTATACAATAGCACTCATATAACTCAACCATTCATATAAAAACTACTATTATTTAATACATAGATTTAATCATCACAATACTTTAAAAATGTTTTTTAAAATATATAATATATATTCCCAACTTTCTATACAAAAAAACATATACAGATATAGCGAACTAGTAACAAAGTGCTAGAAATTCATATATATATATGTGTGTATATAAAAAACTTTATTGTTTGTTTTATTTAGGTCTGAAGATTCTTCTATTAATTTGAACTTTATCGTTTCAAGCCTGGTGGTTCATCAGCTTTCAGCCTGATGATCCATCTCATGAATGACTACATTTTGTTTTGTTATATTATTCCCTAGTTCTTTATTTATTTATTTATTTACTTATTTATTTACTTCAGCACAGCACAAGTATTTTTCGACAATTATTCTCATGCATTTTAATAAAAAAGTTTTACATATCAAATATTTATAAGTCTTGGTATATTGAATGTATGATTTTTAATTATTTATATTTATATATTTTTTACGATTTTATTTAAAAATACAGTACTATACACAGTGTTTTTTCAGTACAATATACTAGTTGTTTATTATTTGGCATTGTTATAATGATATTTTAGCAATCCTTATGTCTGTTTTTAAGAGATTCATTGTAAAGAGTTGTTAATTAGGCATTGTGATGTAACCATTAACATCAATTCACTAATTTTCCAATCAGCAAGTTGTTATATATATGGAAGTTAGTGTATGAATTCTTTAGTACTCTGATGATGCCCAGAATACGTATGGGTGAAAGCGCTTAGTACTTTTTATTGTATTTAACTTTTTTTGGTTGGTTATCATTAAACTAGTTTTCAGCAGTTGATACTGTGTCATAACTCCAATATTGGTTTGGAGGATCCTTTCACTGAGAAAAAAAGTTGAAGAAGAACTTGAAAAACTATAAAAAAATATTATTATTGGAAGGGTATCTGATCCAGTGTCTTGCTTTTCTATAATGGACAGTTTCTCTAGAGAGAAGAAACCTGCTGAGGTCAAATTTTACATCACTGTACTAGTAGTTGATGGAATTACAGAGAGACATGCACATTAAATCCATTGAATATGATATAATAAGTGAATTGAGTGGAGCAAGTCATATTCAGCAGCTGGAGTTAAGATCAGATTGTCACTAACTGTAACTGAGCCAGAATGCAGAAGTTTTACCACAGTTTCCAGGTATGCAGGCCTGATATGGTACAGGAAACAAATAGCTGGTGTTAGGTCAACATGAGCAGATGTTATATCAGAATGCTAGCAAGTACTGTGATACTCTTATTATGTACAGCAGATGAAAGGAAATGGTGGCATATAAAGAAGAATAGTGAACAGACAAAAACCGAGTGGGCTGAGATTCAACAAAGAAAAGTGTAACTTTGATAAGAATATATTTCTGTTTTATGGAGCCATTTTCTCAGTAAAGGAATGCCACATGATCCAAAAAGGAAAAAAAGCTGTTCATAACATGATACCTTCCACGAATGCTAAAGAGATAGAAGCCTTTTTGACATGGCTAATTACATCTGTAGGTTACATTAAAAACTCAAGCAGTGCCACAGCATCACATAACTCATGGAGAAGGATTTGCCTTTTGTGTGGTCAGAACTGCACCACCAATTCTTTGGATAGTTAAAGAAAGCTTTACGTTTAAACACTGTTCTGTTTTACTTTGATGCTCAAAGCAGAACTGTATTAGAAGTTAGCAGCAGCACGCCAGGCATAGGGGCAGTTTTAAACCAGGTGTATGGTGGGAAAGAGAGAGCAAAGGTTTGTGCTAGTAGGTAGATAAGTAGGATGTTAACAAGGGACACAGCTAGAGGAGAAGAATTGGCCATTGTGTACACGTGCAAGCAAAGTTACAGGTATATATTTGGGAATGCGTTCAGTACAACCATAGACCACAAATCCCTAGAAATAGTGCATAACAACATGATAAAAGACAAGTACTTCAGCTGAATGCTACTGTGTCTATTTAATTCATTATTTATATTTCATAGTACGTATTGTCATTCTGGTCTTTATTTAACAATTCAAATCAAACCTTTACTGAGAAAAAAAGGATAGCTTCTAAGGCTGTTGCTGTGTTAATTTGTAGTACATTACAAAAAGGGGAGGAAAAAAATGCACATTATGTATTCATACATCCAGTTACATGCACAGGGAAAGTTGAATGTCAATGAAAGATGGATGAGGACTCCATTAAGTATAACTGCTGCCTAATATGCCTTGGTAATGTCAGAAATGAAAGAGCCAACAGAGAAGGTTAATATGCTGCAATGCTATAATTAAGGAGTTTTGCATAACTAACAAGTGGAATATGAAGGCTAAAGAAGACAGTAATGCTGAGATTAAAAGGTGGTATATGAAATGCAGATGAGAACTATTGGTTTCTACAAATCCAAGGTAGTTGTTAAAAGTACCCAAAGAGAAGCGGAACAGATGCTTAGCAATTGCATATGAAGTAAGCATAAGGTTTGTGAAAACCAAAACAATGAACAGTCAAGAGATTTGATCTGAGGTTGGAGTTCCATTCTATTTACTGGTAGGACTAAGCCAAGTTGAAAAAAAAAACTTTCTCTGGCTAGCAAGTCCCTCCTCTTTTTTTTCTCACAAGGCTGTGCTACCAAGAACCCTCTCCTGATCTTTTCAGCTGCTCATGCAATCTGGTCAGTGAGTCAAAATGGCACTTGGCTAATTGGTTAATTTTTGGTGGTATTACATTTTTTCTTATATTTTTTCATTTATATAGATGATGAGTTTGTTCCTTTGTTTCTCCTTTGGAGACTGCTGAGATTGTTTTAATTAAGTAAGACAGGCATTTTATCAGTTTTGTCTTGCTTCCTTCCCATTTTGTTCTAAGCTTCCCATGGTTTCACATACTGCCATCTTAGTTGCTAGCCTAGCCATGTTTCTTTGGATAATAACTGCATTTCTGTGGAAGTTCCTTTGCTATTAATCTTTACTTGGTAGTGATTAATCTATCAAGAGCTATATTAAGCTAATAAATAAATACAAAATAAAAAAAAAAAGAGTTATATTCAGCTTGTGCTTTTGCCATGCTTTTTGAGTCATGACACTCTCACTTCATCTGCAGCAGTTTCATTGCCAGTTTTGTTGTATGGAGTGTTAGTAGGGATAGGAAAGAAAAAATAAAATCTAAGGAATTTTAAAAATTGTGCATGGGGGAGTGAAAATGCCCCCTATAGGCACTGGTGTGTTTAAAGAGAAACACATTCTCAGAAATAAATGAGATGTAGCTTGCTCTTTCAAGCATTCTGTATTTAAAAGACAATCAAAATCAGAGAAGTGAGAGGTATACTCCTTTTTAAATTACTTAGAACTAGAAAAGCTCATGGTGACTGCTGGACCAGAGGCTTCTGATGAAAAGTTTAGGTCCCTTCTTTCAAACCCCCATAGTCCAAGAAGAAGCTGTAATTTGCAGTACAAATCAATATTAAAGTTGTTTTTTCCTTTCCCTGTGGTTAGTCTGTCTTTCAAGACTTGAAACATGGACCCAGCAGTGCAGTACTCCTTGCTTCAGAGGCAGAACTTCAATCACCTAGACCTCATTCTGCAGGATCTGTTAGGTTTAGGAGGTTATTTACTACTGATCTGAAAAAATGTGGAAAGCATTTATAAAGATGCAACAAATGTGGTTCTAGGTCCCCACTAATATCAAGGTGAGTTGAGCACTTTCTCTGCCAACTTCTTCATCTTCGGGACCCAAACTTTCCTCACTGGGACCTGATGGGTCCTTGTTCTCACTCATCCTACAGTGAATTGACAGATGCAAGGGTCATTGTTGAGAGCATTCTTGGGGTTGGCTGTAGTCTCAGTCTTGGAGGTCACAGCCTTCAACCTTGACTTTTCTGACATTGTCCATGCCATCATGGTTGGGTTTACTAACCTTGAGTTCTTCAAGATAGTTGAACCTCAATTTTGGATGTAAACGGTTGACCTCTCAGGGCTGACATCGGGCTCAACTGTTTTGACCCAAATAATTGCATCCCTGGGGTTGACTTTTGACAATTGGAGTTAAGGCCTACATTTATAATGCCAGTGGCAACTGACCCATCTGCAGTCAAGATCAAAACTTTCTCACTCTTTGATACCTAGATCCAAGGTCACTGGCAAGACAGCAATGCCGATTATGGTTACAGTTCCAACCACACAGACCTCTCTGTTTGCTTCTCCCCCTTGGCATAGATAACTGCCACTGGAATTTTGGGAACTCAGTTACCTGCTTTGATGACTATTCAGACTCATCCAGCACAGGACAAACTCTTAGTTCTCAGCATCTGGTGCTGCAGTTTCTTCTACCTGGGGTTCTCCACCCCTTCCAAAGTGATCAGGTAAATGCAGGTACAACAGGAGGCATATGGAGTCATCCACTGAATCCACCATCTCAGATGTCCTTGATGATGAAGAGGTAAAATCACTAATCCTCCCACCAGCATATCCTAAATTAGGTGAGATACTTGAGATGATTTGGACCAATGCTGGATGGTCCCCTGAATCTCTATATCAGTCTGAGCTCATCTTTGAAGAGGTCTTCCAGTTCCCCAAGTCACCGTCTTGAGTGCCCTTCTCCCACCTGGTAAGATGGTGAAGCTGGTGGTGGGAGATGTCATGGAAGAACCCAGATATGGTGATCTCTGTTCCAGAGAAACCAGATAAGATCTTCTGGTCACCCAAGCACTGGGAAGAACTTGCTTCAGTTTCTGAAGTGCATTCTATAGTGGCTTTATCATCCACAGTTTCTGCTTTGGGGATGACTTCTTTGACTCTCATCATTTCTCCTTCAGTAGGAATGGAACCACTCATGGAAGCCGCATTCTCAAATCTGGCAGAGGTTAGTATGGCTTTCCAGTTTTTGGTAGGGTAATTTCATCTCTTTGAAAATAGAATCACAAACCTCCTTAGGGTCAGCTCCACCCCATGACTCCCACTCCTTCTTGCCTATCTCCAATTAAGCATTCTTGGATCAGAGTCAAGTTCCAGGCATCAAACCCACTGCTCAATTGCAGGAGAAGTCCTCTGAGGAGTTTGGACATACTTCACCTGATATTCCAAGAAAGAGGATGTGTAATAGGTGGCATATATACTCCCATCTGAATCTATCACATCTGATACTGACTCAGATAATAGTGAACATTCCTCCCCAGTCCCCCCAAAGATGTCATTTTCATCAAGGTGCTAGAACTTATGTGGCAGTGGGGCTGTTTGTTCACTGACCAACCCCCTTCTCAGAACAAGAAGGTTCTTTTTAAGGCCTATCATGACACCTTCTACTTCTTGGGTGGCTCCTCCAGCAGGCAAGTTAATAGATTTGATCATTAGGAGGTCATAGCAGGAACCCAACACATGTAGAGTGATGCCTTAGAAGCTGGATGGTTTTCTCAGGGCCCCCCAAGGATAAAGAGCACTGGGACAAAACTCTCTTGGTGGATTCCATTATCATGGCAGCGGCAACTAAAAGGAACTGCCTGATGATACAGCTACTGTCCACCCACCCCCCCAAACAAGGTATGCTTCAGGCACCTTTGTTCTGTGGTCCCTGAACTATGCCACTCACATGAACCATTTTCAGAGGGATCTGGAGCTACAAGCTCTTTCCACACTGAGAAGACCCCCTGCCTTGAACTCAGGGAAGTAGTTGGAGACATCCCTGAGCACAGTGATTAACATTTCAAACTTCGTCATGTGCCTCATGCACAGTGCAGCTGATGGAGCAGCTAGGGCAACCATGGCTATGAGAAGTCAGGCCTGTTTGTGCCAGTATGATTTTTGTGGACAATTTTAAAGCGTCCTTTACAGATGCCCACTTTGACTCATTGTTATTGTTTAGTATCTCTGTGAAAAAGAAAATGCAAAAATGTGAATAAAATGTCAAAATTCATTCTCCTTTTGGAGTAAGATTTGAGGCTGCACGAGGATCATATACCAGGAGCCAGGAAGGCCCAAAGTCACTCAGGTTTTGAGAATCCAAGTGACAGATATTCAAGAAAACTTCTCATAGGGGTGACTGAGGCAGAGGAGTCCCCTTCAATGGGCATAGGCCAGGAGACCATAGGGGGAGTCTGTGCAACTCCAACAGGCAATATCATCATCACTGAAGGCTGCCTAACTGCTCCGCTCTGGAGGCAGTCGGGGATCATTAATCCCTCTACTCTCCTATATGATTAGCCATTACTCAGGACAAATGGTTGAGAGGGATAATATCCAGAGGTTATTCAATATCCTTTTGTCTAACAAGACCAGAAATGCTGCCTCTAGACATTCCAACCCATCAATTAGAGCCAACAAAAGAGAGATTGTCTCCTAATGCCACAAAAGAGTCTTTCGAAAAGTCTCACCAGTACAGACAGTGTCAGGATTTTATTCTAGGTTCTTTTTGGTTCCAAAGAAAACTCAGGACTTTAGGCGCATCTTGGACCTCAGTCATTTGAATACTTATGTCAAAAAGACGCAGTTCAGGATGGTGACTTTTTTGGCAATTTTACCTTGCCTCTGGGTAAAAGACTGGATATATTTAGTGGATCTTTAGAACACCTACCTCCATATCAAGATAGCCAAAGTGACTTGGAGGTATCTGCACTTTCATCTTGGTACCACTTACTTTCAATTCAGAGCTCTGCTCTTAGATCTCACTACAGCCCCATGGGAGTTCACCATGTGTGTTGTAGTTGTAGCAGCTCACCTATGCCTCAGGGAATCAGGGACTTTACTTATCTGGATAACTGGCTCCTAGCTGCTCCATCAATGGAGTCTCTGATCAAAGTCAGGAACTGTTTGCTAAGACTCTCTGTCCTTTGGCATATCAGTAAAGTTTCAGAAATCATTCCTGCATCCAACTCAAATAATCCACTTCATTGGTGTCAACTAGACACGACCACTTCAATAGTTTCTCTCTCATCAGACAGACTTCAAAGATTGAACTAGCCATTCAGAGCCTTCTTCAGACTTCATCTTCTTCACCTGCTTTTGTACTCAGTGTTCTCTGTCTAATATCCTCCTACAACCTAATGGTTCAGTTTGCTTGAAAATCCTGCAGTGGTTTCTTAAAGTGCAGTGGCCTCAATTTTTCCATCCCTTCTCAACTCATATCATTATAACTAATATTTTTAGAAAGCATTAACAGTGGTGGCTAGACTCATCTTATGTAAGTTCTGGTAGACAATATGTTCTTCAGCCTCCACAAGTCATACTTACCATGGATGCTTACTTCCATGGGTGCAGGGAACATTATAAGGGGAGGGTGGTCCAGGGGTTATGCACTCTGGAAGAGGCCAAGCTTCACATCATTGTCCTGGAGATGTGGGCAGGTCTCCTAGCCCTTTAGGAAAGTCAAGGCTGCCTCCCTCTGGAAGTGATTTTTGTCCCAAAAGACAACACTGCGGTGGTTTGGTATATCAACAAACAAGGAGAAACCATGTCATATTCCCTGTGCTGGAAAGCAGTGATGATTTGGCAATTGTCAAAGGCCTGGCATCATTTCTAGTGGTGACACATAATGCAGGGCTACTTAACTGCCTTGCAGACATGGTAAACAATTCACTCTTAATGCCTCACAAGGGTCTTTCAATATAGCAATGGTGCAGCAGATATTTTATCACTGGTGCCATCCTTGCTGCAATGTCTTTGCTTCCCCAGACAATACCAAGTGCAGCAATTATTTTGTCGTGATTCTTCTACAGTGACAGTCAAAGAGAGATGCTTTAGTCAAGCAGTGCATCCCAGACTACTGTCTGCTTTTCCAGCCTTACACATACATCCTACATTTCTGCAGAAAGCAATCAAATGCAAGGCATCCATTATCCTCATTGTCCCCTTTTGGCTGAAACAAATTTGCTTCCCCCTTTTGCAGGCCTTACCTCAGGAAATTCACCTACATATTGGATCCAGCACAGGATCTGCTTTCACATCCTTCTAGGAAGCTTCACCTGGACCTTCTGAATGTCAAACAAACTGCTTGATTTTTCCAATTCAAATTCTAGAAATCTAGCTCTTTTGCCTGTTGTGGTTAGAATTTTGTCCATTTCCCAAAAGAAATCCACTCACAAGCTGTATCATGGGAAGTGGAAATGATTTGTTATTTGGACATCATCACAATACACTGAATGCTTTTCACTCTATTTCAGAAAGTCTTCATTTCCCAGAGCATAGGCATGATTCAGGGTATAGCTTTTCCTCTGTATAGTTTTTTCTCTGTTAAAGTCCAGTTAGCAGCCAGTTCTAATTTTCACCTGAATCAACAGGAATGCTTGTTGGCCACAAACAAACTCTGTAAAGCCTTTTTAAAAGGAATCTTCCTTCTCAGGTCACCAATAAGAAAATCAGTTCTTCCTTGGGACCTACATTTTGTGATAGAAGCTTTGACAAAACCTCAATTTGAACCAGCATCTACAACTCAGCTGAAATTCCTTTCATGGAAGACCTTGTTTCTCGTAGCCATAACTTCTGCAAGAAGGGTGTCTGAACTTCAGACACTGACTTCAGCACTGCCTTTTTTGGTCTTCTGCAAAGATACAATATCCCAATGTACAGATTCATCTTTTTTTATGCAGAGTGGCTTCTGAGGCAGCAGTGGTGCGTGGTACAACAGGGATAGAGTATCTTGCGATATGTTCAATATGCCCAAGTTTTTATGTGGGCATGTCTACCAGAAGTTTAAGGAAATGGGTATTAGAGCACTTGTATGCTATAAAAACAAAACATAGTAACAATGCCCTTTTTAAGCATTCTTTGACATGTTCTAACTGGAAGAAATTTACTTTTTGTATAGTAGAAGTTGTTAAGCGTGACTTTGGGGAGGGGACTTTAGAAATTATGTTGAACAAAGAGAGGCAGAGTGGCAGATTAAATTTGCTTCTTATTTACCCCCTGGTCTGAATGATATGGTGAACATAAAATGTTTCTTAAAAAATAGGAAAATTACTAAAGTGAATATACAGGGATGAATGTCCTTGTGTTTTAAACTGTGTTAACTGTGTGGACACTTTGAGATGCACATTTTTTGTAGTATGTCTTTAAATGTTTTTATGTATTTAATTGACTTATTATTGAGATGATTTGATTGGTCAAATGTTTTTTGAATGGTTTAAAAGTGATTTGGAAGTGTATTTTATCATTTCTGATGAAGTCTTTGGGATGAATAGTGAACATTAAATTTTAACTATGCTAAAAAAGAACTTTCTCAGCTTTTCCAGTGCTTTTCTTGGTGGATTTTGTGGTGCTGATCATTCACTTACCAGTATTTTTCTCAAACCATACCAACAAAGGAGAGTATATTCTCCTTACCTTGGATGTTCAGAGGCAACTGTGGTTTAACTCTCATAGGACGAAATCCTTCAAAAAAGATTCACAGCTTTTCATTTCATTCATAGTTAATGAATTGGGTCACAGTGTCTCCAAACTGCTCTTTCTAGGTGGCTTTTGTATTTCATTTCCTAAATATGCATTCATATTATTCGTAACAAATGCAAACTATTCTTCTCACCAGTGCACATCTCTGCATGGACTAACCTGTCTGGAGCTTCCACACTATCTGCCACTTATTCAGTTAACCACTGCACACATATTTATTTTTAAACCATCTAACTGCCCTTTCTTGTCTTCCCTACTCACACAAATATCATCCTAACAGTCAACTCCGATCCAGTAACCAACTGCTCCTAAATGTAGCAAAACCAACCCATGCCTCAAGACAAATGTGCTACTCTTTTGCTGTAGCTAAACTATAGACTAGTCTTCCACCTTCCATAAGGTCCATCAGCAGTACCCCTCTCTTTAAAAAATTCCTGAAACAACACTTCACCTCTCTTTGACAATGCAGCTGTACCAAAGATGTAGTTCCTATAGCTTGAACTCCTATTTTACCTTACTACATTCATAACCCTCTCTTTAAACATAACCTTCTGGCATCTGGCCTAAAATAAACTACCTAGATTACCATTTTACATACTAGACTTCACACCAAGCTCTTCCTATCACCAACTGTGCCCACTGCTAAACATATTGCTGTGAACCATGATCTAACTCACCCTTTAAATACAAAATCATATAAATTGATTTAATTAATTAAATTAATATTTTAAAAAGGAATGTAAAATGAAAAACATTTATCTAAAAAGCTTGTTGCCTAAAAAAAACTACAGTAAAACATTTAAAAATAATTACCAAAATTGTTGAAAATGAATATGACAGGAAAACTAAAATGAATAACACACACAACAAAGGGATTTCATAATATATATATATTATCTCTGTTATTTTAACTCTTTGATTGATATACTATGGTCAGGAACATTTCACTCGTTTATCAGTCTCCATAATTACCACCAATTCCTTACTAGAACACATTCTAACTACCCGGACCATCTGTCCTTTAACTATATTTTTTCTTAACATAATAAGGATGGCATAGAAAATCAAGATAGTCTTCCTGTACACACAGGATTGAAAACAGCCTGTGTCCTATCTTTAGACAACATCACACATCAAATTAATAATACAGAATTGTTACCAACCTGTAAATTTAAAAAGTTCACATCTGTCTTTAGTTTAGGAAGAAATTTTTTTTTTTATCCTCCTTCTTCTCCTCCAAAAATAAAATAGGTCATCTAAGAAACAAATATATATAAACCATTTGTCAGAATGTGTTCTAGTAAGGAATAATTATGGAGACTGATAAACTGAGTATGAGTGAAGTGTTCATAGCAACATACCCCCATCAAATTTGTTACAGAAATCAAAAAAAAAGTGAATGGAGAATGGGGTATAAACTAACTCTCTAAGGACTTTATACATATTGTATTACTATGCTGTTTACATGTAATGTATTGCTTATAGTATATGTACAACATGTTACCATATTACTTTATAGCATATGTATAATGTGTTGCCATATATTCTATTTATGTACTATGTATTAATTATATTATGTCTGGAGCTTTTCTCCCCAGGTCTCCACTGAAAATGGGCTCAACTTGGTCCAGTGGACTATCCTGGTAAACAAATGCAAATAAATAAGTAAATAAACAAATATATTTATCACATAATCACCATTTATCAGGCAGGCATACAGATCATTCCACTAGATCAGTGGCTACTTCCACAGCCTTGTTCACTCAGTAGTTAAAATGTGTGCTGCTGCAGCCTGGTCATCTATGCTCACTTTCATTAAGCACCACCCATTAGATTCCATTTTCAGGGCCAGGGCTTCCTTTGGAGCCTCTATCCTTAATGGTGTCCAGTCATGATGCCTGTGATGATGTGAGGTAGTTCCATCTATGCCAGGGGGAGTAGGGCAGTGCATTTGTAACATATGCCAGCATAGCTAGCTGGAGTTTTGTAAAGAATTATATGTCATTTGAATATCATACAGATGCTTGTGTTAAAAATGTATTTGCAAAGTTGCTTGTGTTAAAAATGTTTCAACAGTGGGTCCAGCTGGACAGAAAAGAAATATACATGCATGTCAGACTATTGTTGTAACTGATGAAATGTGTATATATTTAACAGAGGATACTGGAAGGGAAGGGGTTAAGCTCAGCCCAGCTAACCTTAAGAAAAATAACCTGAAATTAAATTATTTGGTTTAGGCCATAAAGATTTTATCTCATAGGTCTGAATGCAGCCAGATACGCAATGCCTGTGAAAAGCCTGGACTGGGATCCTTCTCTGTTGTCTTTAGTGGTGAACTAAAGTAATTGGTACCCTGGAGTGCCAGAGAATGCAGAGAATGGGTTGTTGATTTCTGCAGGAATGGTGGAAGTGTTGGAATTGTTTTACAGTTTTCAGATGCTATAATAAACCTTAGCTAGCATTCTTTGTGTGTGTATTCTGACACATCAGTGCCAGATCCTGGCTCAGTTTCTAGTGAGAGGGTAGTGTGGGAACCACAGAGTCAGGTGACCAGATGTGATGTCATTCTGTAGCCAGCACTGAAATTGTATTTGAATATTAGTGAGAGATGTGAGGTGTGCACTCTGATTTTGGTCCTGACAAGACACTCATCCACTTTCATCTTGTCTTGCTTTAGTAAGTAACTAGGGAACAGTCAGTTAAAAAATATATAGTGAGATTAGCTGAATGTTGTTTTTTTTCTATATTTGTCTGAGTGTTTTTATCTGTGTTGTTTTTTATATGTCCTGCGATTGAAACTCTGGTGTTTATTGTAAATAGATATTCAGTATTTTCATGTTTTTTTATTATTTATTATTACATTTATCTAAACTTTTCATTGTAGCTGGTCTTTTAGAAAATATTTAACCTTTGAGAGTACTTGCATTTATTTAGTGGCAGTGTGGCTCCACCTTCCTGAAATTCTTGCCACTTGGTTAAACACTACCATTTTTATAAGTATTAATTTTAATAAGTGTAATTGAGTACCCTGGTAAGAGCCTTAAAGCAGCTGGCTTTTGGTGCTCTGGTGGCAGGAAATCTACCTTATGGTCTGGATGGCGATGACAGAGTGAGTAAGCTGTGCCAGCCTTTCCCATGTGTGTTTGTGTGTGTGAAAATCAAGTCTCAAAGAGCGTGTGTGTAACAGCTAGTATGAACAGGGACACTGAGAGCACTGATTTCACAGAGAGGGTGGTAGAGGACTTGGCTTAGAACACCCGGCTAAAGTCTCAGCTCTATGTGACTAGTGGGGAGTCTTACTTGGGATCTGGAGAGAAAGCCCAATCCCAGGACTGGAGTGTGTATTCTGTGTGTGCTCTTAAGGAAAGTTGTACTTGATGCAGAGAACTGTATCTGAAAATACTGTGTCTCTATTTTTCTCACAGTGAAGTTCCCCACCAGTGTCAGTGGTGAGGATTGAGGCTCCTTGATCACTGGCCCAGAGGAGGGACATCACAATGCCACCCAGAAGTTCAGATAGCTTGGGATTCTGCCCCATACATTGGATCATGCAGACTGAATAAATAGGATATGGAAGTTATGTACTTACAATAATGTTGGATACTTTAATTTATGTCTGTCTGATATGACAACATTCCCACTGTCCCTCATCCTGTTGTCATGCAAGGGACTTTAATGATATTTCATTCAATATTACATATTACAATAGGCTTTTTATTCCTGGTATCAAACTTGAACTGAGGCCACATTGGCCACTAGGGCATGATGAAAAAATATTCTTAAAATGGCTTGAGACTGGAGCAGTTTTGCTGAGTTGGATCTGACAGATGGTTAAAGGACCCATGAGTTGTATTGGGCAGACATGAATGAAAGAATCCAGTATTATTGTAAATAAATAACTTCCATATTTGTGCTCCAGCTTGTGCTGACTTTGGAGATCTGTAGAGGTATCCTTTGCAACAGAGCTTAATGCGGAAAAAAGGAGGGTCTTGTTAGCCTGAGAACATTTTCTTAGCCAGGCTGAATAGGTCCTGATGGCCTTAGTCCTACTATGAAAGAGAATAGAACTGCCAATCCAGATATACCATTATTGTAAGTATATAACATCATATTTTCCTGTTTGCGTAAAATAAATGAAAATACTTGAAAAGACTATTTTTGTGCCAGACACTTGTTAGGAAGAATTTATTATGTCAGAGTTACAGAAAACTTAAGTGAAAACACTTAGTTCTCTGAAATGATGATGGGGGCATGGACTAATGTCAGTACAGACTTTTATAGTGCACAACAAAGATGGCATTTGTCAGAGTGGGACACATTACCTTGGTCTGCGCAGGTATGGGCGAAGAATGGATGGTGATAACTTGGTTGACAGCTCTATGTGGCTGTTTGTCAAGACTGCTAGTGGGTTGCAGAATGGTAGTTAACCATTAACTTACTCTCTGTCAAATCTCCTGCCTAACCCTAAAATTACATCCCTGACACCAATCCTTAAACCGATCTCTAACTCTAAAACTCAGTCTCAGATCCTAGTCTGAATCCTTGTCACTAACATTAACCCTAAAACCCAGTCGCTTACCTTAATCCTTAATTCTTAATCCCATCCCTAAACCTAACCCTAAAGCTTGTCCATAATACTAAAACTCCACCCCTAACCCTAATTTTAAACCCCACCTAATGTTGCTGCAGTTTCTCTTTAAGTGAATGGCAGTAGCCTGGCCCTCATTACCACATGACAATTACTGTGGGTGGCCCTTGCTGCTGCACATCCTGATGTGCCCAGATCTACACAACTGCCACAAAGACTGTTTGTTTTTTTAAACAGATGAGTTTTCGAGATTCCCTTTTATCGTACCTCTCACATCCACATCGGTTTGGGACAGTAGAAGCAGTGGGGAATGACAGTGCCCGCCTTTTCTTCAATAGTTCCCTATTCAGACTGTTTTGGGAGACATTTGTCAAGTAGGAAACCTGTCAATAAAATACACACTTAAATAGCATTGAATAGGTATAAAAAATGAATAACAGATCTTTACCTTGTGTAGACTAGAGTGAAACATGTGAAGGTCTTAGAAGCACCTACAAAGATTAAACTTGATTATCAGAAAACCGTGCAATTAAAATACCATACAACACTGAATTTCTACAGTTCAATACATTCCCTTACCTACGGGCAGAATGTGTTCAAACCTTTTTCCTTCTTTTTAAGCTATAGATGAAAATGTGGTTTATGTTTTGCGTTACTCTTCCTTTTCTTTGTTCACTTGGCTTCACCCTGTTGATTAAACCACAGCAGATTTGAATAATTCTATGCATAACTCACATATTCTACGAATGGTGATGTTATGTCATACAAGGAGGAATGACTGGTAATGGCTGTAGGCAGCAGCCTGATGTCTTTGTTGAAATGGCTGCCTCATTATCCCACTCGCACCAAGTGGCCGGAAAAGATACATAATATTTGGGCTCTGTTATGAACCTGCATTGCAAAGGGCTGTATCATTTTAAGGATTTGGCTAAGATAACCTGCCTAATTTTAGCAGCTGAGGTTTGCATTTTAGGATGAACCAGGTGACCTTATTGTGAAAGTGAGACAAATTCTGCAACCTAGTAATTAAGCATATTGCAACCAGTGTTGCAGAAGGTAGGTTAGCTTTAAAAAAATTTGCATGTCTGTCTTATTTCTCTTTAAGGCTGTAGAGAGGACTGATCATTCTGCTCAGTAGTGCTATCCATCTTAATACTGTTGAAATAATTCTCTAAGGCTAGGACAGCAGTCTGTGTTTTATTCTGCATACAAGAGGACAATCATAAGTGTGGCTTTTTTGTATTCGAGCTACATTTTATGCCATTATTTCCAAGTGTAGTTAAAATATCATTCTAAGCTTGTCTAGTGGTATGACATGAATAAACAGTGCTTCTGTGCTTCAGCCTTTTAGTGGGCAGGCTGATTTCTGCAACCATTTATCATTGTTAGAAATTGCAAATCTTGCCACAAGAAACAGGCAGCCAGTATGAAGGTGTGCATAAGAAAACCTGCATGTATTATGCATGTGGCATTTTATAAAAAATGAGAAAATGTTTTTCTCAGAAAATTACAAAAATGATAAGGTAGTATATAGTTTATTCTCTATTAAATCAGTATTTTTATTAAGTTGGGGGAAACCACTGATGTAATGTTTTAGTTATGTTGCATCTCCTTGGAAATTATAGACATTACAAGCTGACACGTCAGAATGTGTGTGTGAGTATTTATATACATGCAGGTTTGTATAAATATATATTGCACATGCGTGTATTTGTAATATTTGTGTGTATGTGTGCGTGTGTGTCTCTGTACATAGACACAAAACACATGTAGACATCTGTTTAACTTGTACACACATATGTGATATTATAAAGAGAGTTACATAGATATACAAATATATAAACATGATTGTATATCTGTCACACTCTGTATACATGCACACACACGCGCACACACACACACACACACACACACACACACACACACACACACACACACACACAAACTTACATAAGTGTGTGCGTGTGTGTGTGTTTGTGTGTGTCTTGTGGAGAGGCTATAAGTTATGATTCTCAGCGGAAATCCTATTGTAGTATAAGCAGGAAAGACAAAACACATGCTCAGTTCTGTGCATGCTTTATAGAGAATAACAGTGATTTTATTTATGTATTTATTTATTTGACATTCGTTTACTTGGAAAAGCTGACTGAGCAAAGAACCTATTTTCAGATGAGACACTGGGAGAAAAGCTCCACATGGATTGTAATGCACAATTTATTATACAAGTGTGATCACAGAACAGACAACAGTGCAGTATTTACGTAATATAAAGGAGGTAGCACAAGAAACAACAGGATAGTATTTATAAGTACTGACAGTATTCTGTAACCAGCTGGTTAGCATTATTGTGTTGCTACAAAGTTTACAATTAGAAAGCTTGCTTGTTTGCAGAAGAGAACTAAGATTAAGCCTTGCAGATGAGTCATTATTAAAAAGGGATGGTGGGCAGTATAGAAGATGGGAAGAGGCCTAGGAAGGTAAGACGAGAAGAGAGGAAAAGAAAAAGGAGCAGACCAGAAGAAGAGAAAGATGCAAGTTTCAGATGAGCTTCTCCACTAAACTTTCCTTTACTTTTAACAGCACAAAACACCAAGCAACTACATCAGATTATGCAAAATTACTTTTTTTAGCAACTGAGTAATTTTTCAGTGGCTTAAGCATTGAATATTAATATTTTTCTAGTCTAAAAGATGCAGAAAATACTATTAAACTATGAAATGCAGGTATGAAAATCACATAAATATAGAAAGAGTACTAAAACTTTTCTTCTCGTCCGCTTAAAGCCTCAAGGTTACTGCTTTGTGCTCACTGTTCCTTGTTGTTATCTTTATTAACACTTATAACATATATATTACAGTACTATGGACATATCTTGGCATCAGTTCTCTCTCTGTGGATGCATTTCTCACTCCCTGGTTGACTAAACTTGTGTTGCTCATGTGAGTAAGCTAGAGTTGTGGTTTTGTTATTGTGCCATCCATGGTGCCTTTCATGCTGATTTATTGATCGGAAATTAACTTAAGTGACATCAGATGTGTAGCCATTAGTCTTTTCTTTTGGCCGTCTGGGTACAGCAGGATGTAGATAATAAACAGAATGTTAGACAAAGAAATTTAAGTAGCATGATCGGGAATGGCATGAGTTTAAAACCCTTAACTGGATTGGACTTATTCTATATATTTAACATTTGGAGTATGCTAAAACTGCTAGCTTGCAAGTTATTAGGGGCTGCTTATGAAAACACTGACTTAGGCTTGGGCTCTTTTTTTTCATTTGCTAGTTTATTTGCTTATTATGATAAATGTGTAAGGCATATATACTGATTGTAGTACATGGAGCAGTGATTATGTTCCAATAACAGTTAAATGACATCCTGATTTAATGCTACCCAATCTTAACAATGCTTTTAAAACTGTTTCTGTTTGCTGTCTACTAAATTACAACCACTAAAAATGTATTTTGGAACAACATGTGTCCCTTAGACAGGGAATACATAAGGGCATGAATCACTACCCTCTACTTTACCATCTTTCAAAGCCGGGGAAACACTTTAAATTTTTTTCCATTTAATTTTTCTGTAATTATGTACTCTAAGAGACCAGATCATAATCCTCTAGATAGTTAATGGCAGATGTACTGCATACATATTCTTTCTGGAATGTAAGATTGGAGGTCAGTGTTTTTTTTTTTTTTGGAAGTAATTGCCTAATCTTAGTTACCTAGTCATTACCATTGTGTTTTAGTCATAGAGCTGTAGTGGTCTGTGCTAGTTGTATCTACAATGCTGTGCTGGCCATTTGTTTCTATTAGTTACATTCAAGCGCTCCAAGTATTCGAGCACTGTTCAAAAATGAACTTTTTGAATGTTGCTGCCATTTATGTGCTCGAGAAAGCAATACAGTGGTGATAGGGAATATACCCTTTCCCCACTGTAGTGTGGTCTTGGAGTTGGTATATATAATTCACAGGAGTTCTTATCTTAGAATTGGTTGTAGAAAACAATGTTACATGTTTTGGACAAGACATTTATTTACTAATGACAAGGGGTTGCAATAGGCACAGCCTGTGCCAATATTTATTGTAATTTAGCATAGATAGTGTGGGAAAATAGATATTTCCTCCAGGGACATGACTTCTTAGCCAATATTTTTTGTTAATATCAGTTTGTGGCTATTTTTTACCTGCTGAAGAGATGTGTATGGGTTAAATGTGTTTGTGCAATATCTACACAGTACTGTATATGTCACTGAATTTTCTTTGAGAAGATCACCAGATAGTATTAATTTTTAAATGCTAATATTATACATTAGCTAGATGACTATATTAGTAGTAAACTTTTTAAGAAGGAATGTAAAAAGAATGATTTGTACTTGAAAACTAGTATGCATCCTAGAGATATTTATAATGACATTGTGACGGGACATATGCTGAGGGTGTCTTGACTTACTAGCAGTGATAGTGAATTATAAAATATGCTGCTATATTTGAAGAATGATTTGTTAGATAGGGGTTATAATGATATTAATGCTGATGAGGTTATTGAGAAAGTTATTGCAGAAAGAATGTCTAAGGCTAAATTATTCTTTAGTTCACATGCCCCTCACATTAATAGATATAAGAATGAGAAAACAGCAATAAGGTTTAGAATACTTCTCATACATTCAAGAGATATAAATGTTGCATGCTAAATTTACAGAAGAACTGGCAGACTATTTATTTATTTATTTTACATTTGTTGACCGGGATAGTCCGTCTGGGTATGAGCCCATTTTCAGCGGAGGCCCTGGGAGAAAAACTCCAATAAAACAAGAACAACAATTGACAGGTACAGTGTTGGTTTTACATAAAATTGAACAGAAATATTTAGAGACAACAAAGAAAGCACAATGTACAATAACGCACTTTAGTGAAATGGAGAAAGTTATTACAATATATTAAAGTCGTATATAACTATACATATATATATATATAATTTTTTTTTTGAGGGCAGGGATCCATCTATAGTTGATCATTTCAGTATACTTTAATACGTGTACATATGTATACCCTTACAAAAGAAAAGAAATTATCAAATTATACTCTAGGTAGCTGATAGGTGGTATTAACAAGTGGGAGTGGGGTATACATGGAAACTATAAAATTTAGGGGATGAAATTTGATGTGGGCTTATGTGGTATTAGCCTGGCTTGGTGCAGGAACAGAGCCAGTTGTTAGTGAGATGGTCTTTGAGCAGAGTTTTGAATTGGTGTAGGTTGGTAGCATTTAGGATGTGTTGAGGGATTGAGTTCTAAAGTTTAGAAATGTGGTGGGAGTAGAGGGCGTCCCCCGGCTTTGTTGTTACTTTTGGATACTTTTTTTGGATATTTTGGCAGACAAACTTAATTTTGAAGAATACTGTAAATGAACAGCCTTTATTTTCTTTTAAAAATATGTTGAATTTGAAGAGACAAATATATTATAGACTTCCAAGGACTTTGCGTCTATAAGATAGAAAAGGGGTATTTCCAGCAGGAATTGTAATTATTGTCTGCTTATCAAGTAAAAAGATGTTTTTGTTTATCCAATAACCAATGAGAATTATCATTTCTATTTCTATGCAGATTGCAGTACACAGAATTTAGTACGTATATCTGTATGCAATACATGTAAAAGGTTTTAAGGAGGTAAGACCGCTCAACATTTTAAGGAAAGGATTTACAATCATATTAATGATAATAGAAAATGTAATGCTACTCATGGACTTATCAAGCATGCTACTAAGTAAGGTGATGTACACAGTTTTAATTCAAGGCACTTCAAGTAGTGTATGTAAAGTAGAGGTGGTGATATTAAGAATGTTACTAAAAATGTATATATGCTTGGAGTACAAGGCCGAATGTTGTCACAAAACCTAGTTTGAATGATAGCCGCATTCTCAAATCGGTTTTGAAAAGTGTAAGACATTAATTCAATTGTTTTAAAGTGTTTAATTGGATTTTGTATATTTATGCCTAGGCTTGTTTTAAATAGTTGTTAATAAAACTTGGAAAAGCTTTTTTATACATGAAAGCACTTGTTTTATGAACTTAAATTCCTGAAATTCTTGCTTTGCATGGTTCCTGACTGTAGTTTTTGGATTTTTGATTGTGCTTGTTTGCCACACTGGGATTCGCTCACACTCACTTTATTTGGTTTGCTTCTGGAATATCATTTATGAATATTATGTTAAACGTATTCCATACTCTCCATTAATACTGTAGGAGCTATTGCAATAATACAGGAATTTGCAGAATTTTCTGGATTCTGCATGAAATGGTTTCCACTTGGTGGCTTGGCAGCTTTTACAGTAGTCTGATATAGACAAGAATAACAGTCCACATTTCAGAATAAAATGTAAAATTCTTCAGCCAAAGTAAAAATTTAGCAGTGAGTTTGAACAAAAATCTTCTCCATACATGTTACATATGACTCACTAAATCTTCCTCGTATGTGTTACATATGACTCACTAAATCTTCCTCGTATGTGTTACATATGTCTCACTAATAATGCAAGGGGAAGGTACAAGTGCAGCAGTCATCATACAGTAAGAAGCAAAGGTTGTCTGTTTCACATTCTGATAGTAGAATTCTTCAGTATTGAGTAAGTAGGCTGCAACACTTAGAAGACAGGCCTAAGCTTATCTGTATTTATACAAATGTAAACTATTGTACAAACATATTATTCGTTTAATTGTATCAGTGTAGTCTGTTGCCGGTTAACAGCGAGTCTACATCCCATAATAATATCATTGTTGCTGTGTTGATGGTACCTTCTGACTTGCTACATTGTGGTCGCTTACACTGATAAGCTGTAATCTACCATAATTTACTTTTAGCAGTGTTTAAAAGTTGTAGACACTGAAGACAAACCAGAAGAACAAAACACCTGTTCGCAAATGGAACGGTCCTCAGGTTGAAGCAAGCAGTAGCACAATCCAAAATAAGACAAGTAATATTAATCTTCTGTAAAAATCCTCAAGATAAAAAAGAAGATGAAACAGAACAAGTCAAAGTTTATTTTCACACAGTCAAGCACTTTCGTTTCCCAATGGAAACTTCAAAAATTTAACAAATCAATGTTTCTTATATACTAAAACACCCCCTTGACATCATTCCAAAACCACACCTCCAGTTTCATTCTTAAAAACTATTAACACATATTCCACCCTACAACTTATAAACATATATAAAAAATCTTAAATATGCATACACATATATAAATATATACAAACGTACACACATACACACACACACACACACACACACACATATATATATATATATATATATATATATATATATATATATATATATATAGTCAAGGGGGTGTTCTTGAAGATTTTTTATAGAAGATTAATATTATTTGTCTTCTTTTGGATTGCGCTACTGCTTCTTTCAACCTGAGAACTGTTCCATTTGTGAACAGGTATTTTGTTCTTCAGTGTTTAAAAGTTGTTATACATTACTTAAGATAGCTCTGGTAATTGCTGATGTTCCCCTAACTTTTCTGCTCTATGCTTTTTTATTTCAGTCACTTTAGGGTATCTGCAAGTGCTACATTTTACTTGCGTCTGACACTGACCCTAATTCTGCTAAAAACAGCTACAGGAATGCAACCCTACGTTTGGAAAATACAACCTAGCCATTAAGTACATTATTGCACTGGGAAGATGCTCCTAAGTTACCTTTATTTTAAATTTGTAACTAAGGTATTGAGTGCCCACGGTGGTGGTGCTGCGGTAGCGTTGTCGCCTCACAGTAAGACGCTGTCCGGTTCGATTCTCAGCTAGAGCGTCTTCTGCATGGGCATGCGTGAATGGGCATACCTTCGTTGAAGGTTGTGCGTCAGGGCTGGTAACTCGGCACGTAAAAATCAACTACCAATCATTAGCGGACCGGAGTTCCGCTGTGGCGACCCCTAACCGGGAAAAGCCGAAAGACACAACAACAACAACTAAGGTATTGAGTGGCGTGCACATTGCCGGGACCATATCCTTAAGTTCTCCTCCCCTTTCCTGCTCTTTATGCTGGCCTCCTCCTCATTCCCCAGCCTGTAATTTACTTTTTTTAGAACTACTATATTTTTGTTGTTGTCACCTAGTGGTTTTCCCTGTCAAACAAGATAATTAATAAACAGCAGTGCTTAAACTAATTGTCTTTTAATACATCTGCCTTTAGTCTGCTACAAATATAAAACATGAGCACTATGTGCAAAAAATAAAGTTAACAGATCTAAATCATAGTGCTCCAGTCTTGTTGGTTCGACCCACTAAACTGCTTGCTATCTGACTGATAGTTTTTATAGTTTTGGAGGCCTGGTTCAGCCTGCTCCTTTTGCCCTCACTGAGCTCGGGCTCACTTCACTCCCCTATCCTTCCCCCAATTCCCACACCCCTCCATTACATCTAAATCTAAACTTATTTTCACCTAACAACTCCCAGCAATCACTACTATCCAATCACAAGCTATTATTCATCAACACCTGTTCAACCCTTAATTATATACTCCTACTTGTACTTCCAACAACTAGCTCTGCCTTCTCACTCTCATTTCCCTAATTGTCTACAAAAATGTCACAATTCATTCTACTATTGTTGTCTATAAATATTTCTCTTCTCAAATGCATCCTACCCTAAGTAGGTTACTTCCTTTTATAAACAATAGTAATCAAACAGTATACTAGACATCTGAAAATGGTATCTCCACACACAAGCCTCCTCACACTCTTTATTATAGCTAACGACCTAACAACTTATCACAATACCATATCCATCACCCCCCAACCACTACACTCCATCATCCTCCTTACATATTTCCCACAAACTTTGGGATAGTACCAAACCTGTTTAAAACCACCCATACAGATTACTTCCCACTTAGATATGTTCCCCTCTATTGCAAATCTCAAACTTCCCTCAAGTCTAACAAGCTTTTAACAAAACCCTAACCCAGGCCCCAATACAAACCAACAACAAACTACCAACTCCCCAACACTTCAGCTGTTCAGAGCAATAAACACATCCTCATAGGTGCTAACTTACTAATCCTTAACATGAATGTAACAAGCATAGTCAACAGGACACACAAACTTCATGCCAGGCTTTTACAGTACTCCCCTGACATGAATTCTGACAGAAACCTGGCTGAAGCCAGAAATAAATAACAATTAAATCCTACCTCCTTGACAGGAAAAATAAACGCAGAGGTGGAGTAGCCATAATCTGTAAAAATAATCTAAAATTAGAACATATTGAACCAAGCATCCCAGAATTCCATAACCCTGAAATATTATTCACCAAACTTGAAATAAACCCCCCCATAATTCTTTGCCATAATAGGCAGATATATTCCTCCCAGCAACAACCTTACTTTAATCGAAGATATTCTCCACTACTTATCCTTAACTTATCCACAAGAAACTATAATATTGGGAGACTTCAACACTGATTGATTCACCTGCAACTCTGATAACCCCACTAGTTTCATTAACCTGTATAGCTTTACCCAGGTTATTCAGTTTGGTACCAGAATTGACAAAGCCACCAAAAAACAATCTATCCTAGATTGGATTCTAATAAATAAACCATCTCACACCTTCCAATCAGACTACCTCCCTGATAGCATTAGTGACCATCTCCCCACATATTTTTTTAGGCATCGCTTTCACCCTCTGAGAAACACAACCTGCCATCAAATTCATAACCAAAAAAAATAAATAAATAAAACTGCTAACACTCAAACTTTTGCCAATAACCCACAAAAATTTTGGTCCTCCATTAAAAAACTCCTTTAGCCTGGCCAACAAATGACACCCATTTCATCAGTCTCTAACAATAATAACAACATTGCCTTACAATTCCATATGCTTTTTCCAAACTCTATTCTCTCTCTATCTAAGAACTACTGTAATACCCCTCCAACTATCCCAGTCCTACCCAACAAGACTATTAACTTCTTTTCCTTCAAGCCCTACCAAATCAACACCATAGAAAATTACTCAAACCTAAAACTACAACCTTTGCTGCTGATAAATGACCTAGTAAATTCCGCAAACAGCTGCAGATGTCATTTCCTTCCCTATTTTCATTCTCATTAATCATTCAATATCCGAAAACTAGATTCCAGCACTCTGGAAAACAGCTTGCATCATCCCACTGCATAAAGGAGGGGAACTCTACTGAGCTCTCCAGCTACAGAACCATAGCAATCTTATCCCCTCTAGACAAAGTCCTGGAAAAATTGATCCATACCCAGGTAATGAACCACCTTCTGTCTAACAATGTTCTGTCTAATACCCAACATGGCTTAAGCTCAAATCCTAGTATCACAATGGCTCTCCTAAGCTTTATAAACACTATCAATCAATTCAGAAGTGAAAGCAAACTTGTATCCTCCAATTTCTTAGACCTGTCGAAAGCTTTTGATACCATCCCCCACCACAGACTCTGCACAGAACTCTCCACACTTAAACTCAGTCACTCATCACTTGCCTGGTTCCACAGCTATCTAACCTGCCGTCAGCAGGCTGTTATATGGCAGCAAGGTCTGTCACTGTTTTGCCTGTCATCATGGGAGTATTGCAGGGCTCAATTCTTAGTCCTTTTCTTTTCACTGTTTTCACCAATAAGCTTCATACTGCTACACATCCTGCCTCCATTATTCAGTATGCTAATGACTCTGCGTTAATCTGTGTGGCTTCCTCAGTACAACAACTCAAGTTACAACACAACAGTTTTTATCTGCTGTTGAATCTTGGTTAGCAAACTTTCAACTAATTCTTAACCCAAGTAAAACAAAAATGATGCTCTTTTCCCCTGGCAAATCCAGGACTCCTCATCGTTGTTCCAAATATATTCCTCCAACGTATCGCAATAGCTACAATAACTCAAACAAAATTACTAGGTGTCCTCATTGACAATAAAATGAAATTTGACATACACCTAGCTCAGGCAATCAAAAAGACACATATGATGCTTGGTTCACTTTACAGAATCAAACCATACCTAACTAGCAATACAAGACAGGTAATTGCCAAAACCCATCTGCTTTCTACCCTGCTATATGCTTCCCCGATTCTCACCAAGTTAAAGAAGACAGATTTAGCAAAACTTGAAAGGTGCTGCAACAAAATAGCAAAGTTCAAAACAAATTCCCCACATAGTACCCACTTCTGCCTAGCCTTAAAACAGCTTAATTGGCTAGAATTACCCCACTACCTAACCTACACCCATCTCATCTCTGCCCACAGACTGGTACACCAACCAGATAAATCTCCAGCTCTCCAACAGCTGATCCAGCCGTGCACCAATTCTCGAGTGCCGGCGACTCTCTCTACTCCAACTACATCTTCAAAATTTGGAACAGTATCTCTGAGTCTGTTATCACTACTGCTAATCTCACTTACTGCAAAAAGCTTCTTAAGATCCATCTGACTAACAACTGGCTCTGCTCTTACTCTGGCCCTGGCTAATCCTATCTTCCTCTTCTCTAGCTACCCATTTTACAGTACCGCCACACTATCCTCAGCAGTTTAATTTTTAACATATGTATATTATAGTAAATTATACTAATTATTAATTCTTTTTCCCTTTTCCTCCTATCCCTTCACTCTCCCCTCCTCTCTTCCCCACAGTTCTATATCCACTATCCCCTTCTGCTAATACATATGTCTTCTCTCCCTCTTCCCATCTTCATACTTATCCTACCATACCTTTCTACTAATTGTAATTTTTCTCTTTCACTAATTTCTCTGCACTAGACTGCCTCTTTACCTTTGTTCAAGGCATGTATATTAGAAATCATTGGTATACTATGTACTGTGATATTTGCATGAAGCTGTGTACTGTGATATTTGCATGAACTACTGTATATATAGATTTCCTTCCTATTGTGCAATGTGAATTTGTGACATACACTATGTATTGTGATATGCATTATGTAAAACTCATTGTGTATTTCAATGTAAAATGTTGGTTGCTTGCTAATATTTGTCATTTGAGCTTTTCTGCCTGGGCCTCCGCTAAAAATGGGCTAAGACCCAGTGGGATTTTCCTGGTAAACAAATGTTAAATAAATAAATAAATAAATAAATAAATAAATAAATGCTATTAGAGAATGAGTAGAACTTTACAGGCAGAAAGATTTTTTTCACATGGTCGGGAGGACTGCTGTAAATCCTTATTCTTGAACATTATGCTGTAGCGACAAAGCTGGTCTGTTTAGTTTTGTTAATGCGTGTAAACACTGATCACAACTAACCATTTTCAGTCCAGCCTGGGCAAATAGCAAAATGCAGTGAGAACAATATAGCTGCAAAATACAAATGGGATAAAGGAAACATAATGGCAAAATACAACGATAGAGAAAAAAGTAACATTAACAGAGATTGCAACAGTTGTTGAGGCAGTCACCAAAGCCGTAGATGAGGGTAAGGTGGTTCACACAGCCTATCTTGACCTCGCCAAGGCTTTTGACACCATCCTCCTTTCTGGAATTATAGCTAAACTCACTAAACTAGGTATAAATCCCTACGTCACAAGATGGGTTTCCAACTGGCTCACTGACAGAACCCACACTGTAAAAGTTGCAGACCCCAAATCTGACCTCAAAGCAGTGACAAGTGGAGTACCACAGGGTTCCATCCTGGGACCTCTCCTATTTCGTATCTACTTCTCAAAGTACAGGCTAACACAGAAGGCCTCTGGCTAACGAAGTTCACAGATGACTGCAAACTGGGAGCCATAGTCAAGTCCCCAAATGATGTGGACATCCTACAGAAGGGCCTCACTGAGACAGATGCCTGGTGTTAGAGCCATGGCCTCAAGCTCAATGCCAAAAAGTGCAGTGTCATCCCCTTTGGTAAAAACTCTGTACCCATGAACTACCACATAGGCAGCAATCTACTTAACACCGAATGTGTGATAAGATACCGTGGGGACCTAGGTGGACAGTAGTCTCTCCTTTGATAGTCACATCGACACAGTAGTCAGAAAGTCCTTCTATGTGGCACACCTCATCATAAAAGGGTTCTCATCCAGGAAAAAAGAGGTCATTGCTCCCCTCTACTCGACACTCATTAGACCCATTATAGAGTACAACGCCCCTTTTGGAATGTACCTCATAAGACATCTGCAGCAGCTGGAAAGGTCACAGAAGTACCTCACAAAGAGGATTACTGGCCTCAAACAAATGCCCTACACTGACCGCCTCAAAAAACTCCAGCTTTACTCCATAGCATATCGCCTACTCCGAGGTGATCTCTGCCTAACATATAAAGCTATGTCAAACCCAGAGCTGTTGGACATGCTACACTTAAAGAAATCCCAATCCCTCCGAGCTACACACTCTAGGGACCTAAACCTTGTCACCACAATAAACAGGACATGCTGGAGGGATAAATTCCTGTCCCAGAGACTTCCCATACTCTGGAACAGGCTACCCATCTATGTCAAGCAAAGTTCTTCATTAGCACTCTTCAAGTAAAATCTTGATGAGTGGATGGGAAATAGGAAATACACCCCGGGGATCACTTCTGTGTCTCTGCTCAACAGTGGCACAGTAAAATAACTTTCTTGGGTGGAGTAAGCCAGGGAAGCTTGTTGGCTAGGCTTACATAGGCCCTTGGGCCGATAGCCTAGTACCTACCTATAAACCTATGAACCTATATGTACAACTATTTACAAGTATAAGGAATTGTCAGTGGCTATTTAAAGTTATGTGCTAGGGTCTGTGTAGTGGTGGATGGCAGGCAGTGAGGTTTTGGAAGCTTTAGGTAGTGTTACCAAAGAGATGACATTGTAATTTGGCTGGTAGTTTAAGGTGAACCATAAGCTGACTTACTTTCATGATTTTTCATTCTTGTACTGCAGTTCTAAATTGATATGCAGAGTTATTAATTCACATTAAAAACAGACTTACAGCTTTTCTAACTATTGAGCAGAAAATATTCATGGTGCTTTTCAAACTATTGAGCAGAAAATATTTATGGTGGTTTCTAAACAAGGCTCGGCAAACTTAAAAAACACTGATGATGAAATTCTCAATGAAAAATTGTACCATGGGGTAGTTTTCTTTCTCTTTCTTTATTCTTTTATCTTTTTTTTCTTTTAATATATTTGTTTGTTACTTATCCTAGTGGACTTCTTAGAGAAGGTTGCCAAAGCAGTGGATGTGGGCAAATGGTTCACACTGCCTACCTTGACTTGGCCAAGGCATTTGACACAATACCCCACTTGGGCATTGTTGACAAACTCAAAAGGTTGAGTATAAACCCTTATGTAACATGATGGGTATCCAACTGACTTTCAGACAAGACCCAGGAAGTTAGAACTGGGGAGTCCATCTCTACAAAGAGGCCAGGCACAAGCATAGTCTCTCAGGGTCAGTCCTGAGACTGCTCATTTTTAGCATTTACTTTTCTGAAGTAAAGGCCATTGCCAATGGCCTCTGGCTGACTAAATATGCAGATGATTGCAAATTAGGAGAAGTCTTAGAATACCACACTGACACTAGTGTTCGCCAGGAAGGGCTGACACAGACAAATAACTGGTGTCAAAGCCATGGACTAAAACTAAATGCCAAAAATGCAAACCACTATCTTTTGGGAAGTCATCCAGCCCTGGTAACTATCATATTGACAACACACCCCTATGAGTTGACCCAGTAGTCAGGGACTTGGGGACACGCATAGACAGTAGTCTAGCCTTTCACCATCACACATGTACAGTAGTGAGGAAATTATTCTGTGTTGTGCACCTTATAAAGAATGGTATGGGATCTTGATCCAAAGAAGTCATTTTCCCAAAGTATTCGGCATTCATCAGACCTGTCATCGAGTATAATGCCCCCTTTGGTATGTACCTAACCAAGCACATCCAACAACTGGAACATCCACAGAGGTTCCTCACCAAAACAATACAGGACATACGTAACATGTTCTATGCAGACCGCCTCAAGCGCTATCCATTTATTCTGTCTCTTACAGGCTGTTGAGGGGCGATCTATGCTTGGCATACAAGGCATTGTCAGACTCTACCCTGATGGACCTCCCACATATCTGCAAAACAAACAGCACAAGAATTACCAGTTCTAAATGCTTAAACCTTGTCTGTGATATAAACTGGACCTGCTGGAGAGACAGGTATGTATGCCAGAGACTACCCTGTCTCTGGATCAGGCTCTCCATCCGTTGGAAGGAGAGTTCCTCCCTAACCCAATTCCAGTGTAACTTGTACAATAGGATGGGGAACAGGAGAATCATCCCTGGTTTGGCACCTATGTCTCTAATGGACACAGGCAGCCTGTAAATGGTTCATCTCCCAGGCCTCTGCTTGTAACTGTTTTATCTCTCAAACCCCTGCTTACACTTATCAAGGGTATCAGAACTTGTCAGAGATTTGGGATGCATGTCTAGGCTTAAAAAGGCTGTTGTGGTTGTTAGCCTAGTAAACACCTATGAACTTATGAACCTATGAGTTTAAGCACAATTATCTTATTCCAACCTTTTTCAGCCAGATCACTGGCTAAAAGGGCAATGATAAATGCAGTATTTATATGGGCAATAAAGTAACTTAGTCAAGCAGAATATTTTTAGGAAGCCAGAAGAAACAGGAGTAGTTGGGAAAAATATACAGGATATGAGGAAACATGTACACTCCACACACACAGTGACCAGACTTCTAGACTGAGTCCAGAACATACTGTAGATCCATGAGACACAGCCCCTAACCACAAGGCCGCTGTGCTGCCACATGAAAAAATCTGACAACAGAAAAAAATTATCATGTCCACTTCTTCCATCAGAAATGTCTCGGCAAATGACATAACAGAAAACTAAAGGATGCTGCATATGGTGATGTTGAGAAACTCCATGTCAGTAATGGTATAGAAATGATAGAACTTAGTCAATATTTAATAAGTTCATGTGCTTCATATTCAGAAGAAATAACTGTTGCTGGTGACATATGTAGAAAACACTGGGGAGTTTGCTTGTTTAAAATGCTGAAGACATTTTTCTTTAGCTGAAAAGTGACATGTTTGCACAATTCTCAAGGGCATTGAAAGTATTAATGTAGAAACTCTGACTGATGCTAAAGAAGAAGTGAAGTTGTGTCAGGTGTCGTTCATTATTTTGTATCTTCCAGCTACTACTTTAGAACACACCTGCTCTGCTGTTAAAAATAGGCACTCTGGTTCCATGCTGCATATAACAGAAACCTGCCCACATAGGTTTGCATTCATACAAAGGGTTACACATACCAGGACATGTATTACTGTTTTGCTTAGTTGTCTGTAACTTTAACTGTAATTTATAAATAAATATTGCCAATACTTCCAAGTTTAGTTAGCTTCCAGTTTTTTATTTTTTGGAAGAGCAGTATATTTGCATGTATGGAGAACAGGGCTGAGTTTTTGTAAAGGCTTAAGAGAACATCAGGAGTAAAAAGCAGAGCACAGCCTCTCTAGTAAGGTTCATGATTTTCCATCGAAGGTCTGTTCTTCAATGGGCAAAGCAATGGGAGAAAAACATCACTGAAAGCCACTTGCAGCAAACAAGATTTTAAGCTTTTATTGTGGGGAGGGGCCTACACACACACACACACACACACACACACACACACACACACACACACACACACACACACACACACACACACACCTACTTTATATATAACTAACTCCACAGTCATACAGCAGTAGAGAAAGTGCAGTGCTACATTTCACTGAAAATAGCGTTGAGCGATAAAGCTATTACATTATTGTCAACTGTACAAACACAAAAACACATGCATCCAGTTAGCCTTACTTATAAATAATTTTTTATTGAATGGTAATCAGTTACCTGTGAGTATCCACATTTACTGCTGTTGCTTTTGTCCAAGTGTTGTGTTGTTTTACATCCCTACTTCGGTGTACTACAGCAGTTAGAACTGTGGCACTATCAGAAATTGCACTGTCCACCTTTTGACTGAGAAGAATGCAATTTCATACCCAGAATGGTAGCAACAGCCATTCTATGTGCATACAACTTTTGTATACAAATGTGCTTTTGCTGATCTAAGCATAATAAGTTATATAACCACCAGAGAGCCACAGCTCAAAGGGGTGGACAGTAATGACAGAAATCTATTTCTTTCACTATCTGTGTAGCACAGAAATCCCCGACTGTAACCCATGGAGCCCAGCATCAGCTAGTAACCTAGATAGTGGACTATTGATAAAGGGTACGAATGAGTGTCTAACACTGGCTAACCCATCCTGGGAGGAGAGAGGCAGTCTGATCTGCAGCTCTGAAGATGCCTAGTGGTGGCTGAGTAGCCTGCAACTGGTACTTTTTCCAGGTGGTGCTCTGTGCTGTAGCCACAAATGTATTAGGGCTTAAAGTTGCAAACCCTGCCTAGGTGGCATGCCCAAGGGATTCTCAAGGGCTAGGGTTAGGTTGTGTTAAAAAATGAAAGTGCAAAGCTCGCAAGGATACTGCTGTAACAGGGGACTAACCTGTTTTCCCTGCTGACCAACTATGGCAGAGTGGTCTTTGTTCATGGTCACCCATTACAGTGGACCTTTTCCAGAAGACTAAGACAGTCATTCTGCTTTTTATGAGAGGTGGTTCCTGATGGGTGCCTAGCATTGCTGTGATTTCACATTTGGAGTTCTGTGCTGTTTGCAGCTAGGTGTAGCGAACCCTGCACCCTCACTTCTAGATATAAATTATGGTTTCCTGTCCTATCATTGTTTCTTAGGCATTTAAGTTTCCTGTAAATCCACTATCACTTTATAGGAAGCATCAATGGTATTTTCGAAGTGCAGATGGAAACTGGAGTAAAGATGTCTGTTTTATCAGTCAGAGGGAAAAACAGAAGTGTCATATTAAGATTAGTAGATTAAATATAGAAGTTGTTAATTTACCACAATGCTTTGCACCATACTCAGTATGCATTTTGCTGCTGTTTATACTCTGTCTTGTGACCTTATGCCATGTGTGATGTCTATGCCCAAAGCAACTGTTTTCAGGTTTCATCCCCCAAACCAGAATAAGTCCACACCAAGCCTTATCATCTTAAATACAGTTATTATAAACTGTACCTGCTTTTTATGTTAAAATAGAAATAATTGTGGAAAAATGTTTCATGTGAAGTAGGATTTTAATCATGCAGTTTTTTTTTTGTTTGTTTTGTTTTTTAGTAAAGTTTTTAATAATACAGATGGTGGACTGATACAATGTTGCTGTAATTCATGCAGCAAATTTTTATTGTATTAAATAACGGGTAAGCCCTCTGGACATAAATGATCTTTTTTAGGGTTAATACAGCAGCACTGTCTACTTAAGTGACTAATTCAGAGTCACATATTAGGCAAAGAGAGGCTGAGGGAATCAAACACTGTGCTACATGGAGCAACATGTTAATGGCTCAGAATCCCTTGGGCATGCCACAGGGTTTGCAAGTTTTAAGTCCCTGCACTAATATTTTTAAAAGTACTTTTAATACTTTTTTTTTCCCTTTGAAAAATATAACTTCTTTAGACAGATTTATTTCCAGCTTTTCACCTTGTTTGATCCATATAGCACAATAATCACAACAGAAGCCCACTGCAAATAAAAACAACAAACGTAACAATGTTTCAGTTTAAATGCAAGTGTCACTGATAGTCATAATGAATCTAAATCATAGTTATCGTGGAAGTAAGCAATGGAGTTTGTAGGACTGGTATGCCTAATTACATTAACCAGCAAATCGATCCTTGTTTAGTGGATCTCAAATACAATCTGGTAGTAGCCCACAATGAACATCTTTCTGATGTGGGTTTGCATTATTGACAGTGCCAGGCACTGAACGCTTTCCTCTCTGTTGCCTGTCCTTCATGAGCAGAAAGTTTAATCTGTGTAGCTTATTTTGCTGCCTCAGAGATTCTATTAATTGTTGTTTCCCAGGGCATCTCTTCAGGTAGTGTTACAGGTGTTGTAGAGAATAACAAGGCTTTTATTTTTAACCAGCACTTTAGAGGGGATAAGGTCAGGCAAAATAAATCAGTATGACCTACTTTTCCTTAGATTATTTGCAGTTTTCTCTCCAGAACTTGTCTACAGAAAGGCTGTCTTTGATTAACTTCCTGTAACTGAACTATGAGCCTGCCACATTACTAAATTCTAACAGAAAGAAAGAGGCTCAACATTGTTTTCCTCATCGTGTGATCTGAGACTGTTTTTTTGTTCTTTTTCTCGGGCTAACCCGGTGTGGCTTTTCAAAGCCTGACTGACTGGAGCTGACTGCATGTTTTGTGAGATTCTAGCCATGGATCTGCCCCATACCTCTCAACCTCTTAGAGTAAGAAATCTGGACAAAGCCATAAAAAAGTGGTACAAATAGGGACAATTTTGAAATATTGCTCTTACAAACTTAGAAAGTTGTTAGAATGACAGGTTTTGCATTAGCATGAATGTTCTGAAGGTTATGAAGTCTAAAACTCAAATGTTTCTCATTATTTTCTAAGTTCAGTCTTTAATGATTTCTGACTATTTTGCCAGAAAGTCACAATTTTATGAAAAATGGACCAAAAATATAAGGCAAAAATCTGGACATTTTGCGAAAATCTGTACAGTTGACGGGTATGAATTCTGCCCTACATGACCTTAGTTTGACTAGTGTGATCCAGGCACATGTGGAGCTGGCTGGGAAGGACTGGAAGTGAACAGTTGATGGCTGCTCACCCATCCCAGTGGGATAGTGCTGGTGGAGTCATACCTTAGGTTCACTAGCTTGGGGAAGGACTGGAATGAAAGCTTTTGCAATTGGGACTCAAAGGATCATTGGTCTGCAAGAAAGTACACAACAGTACAGCCATGTATTTCAGGTACACAGACGTGTGTGACTGCACTACCTGAGTGTGACAGGTGTTATTCTGCAGCTTTCAGTTATGAGGTGTGTGAGTAGCACATGGAAGATATCCTACTACCCCCATCTGCATGGTGGTCTCATACCTCCTTCTCCCAGTGTCTGTCTTTCTCTGTAGCTTATGGCAAGGCAGCACCTTTGCTTACCTCAGTGATATCTGTGTATACTACAAATGTCTTGGAAATGCCTTGAGCTACTAGTACTGGTTCTGAAATCAGTGTATCTTTTAGCTGACTAAAGGCTTGTTCTGCCTCAACTGTCCACTTAACCTTCAAGGAAGTCTTAACTTTGGTCATGTCAGCCGGGGCAAGCTGCGGTAGCAAATTAGGAATACATTTCTTACAGCAGTCGGTCAAACCCAAAAATGCTGTAACCTATTTCGTAGTACTTGGTGCAGACCAAGTCTGTACTGCTTCGGCTTTCTTGGGTTTTGCTTTCACTATTACACTGCTTTTTACATAGCCCAAATAATGAACATCTGTCATGCTTAACTGGCTGAGTTAACAGTCAACTTAGCTTAATGCAAGTAATTTAAAATTAATTAAACTTTAGGGGTATGGGTTTCCCAATTCTGAGAAAATAGTACTACATCATCGAGGGTTGACTGCTGCATATCTGGTATAAGGTGTGATGACCATGCCCTGGCCCAGCAATCAAGGAGCCTCAATCCTCACCAATAACACCAGGGAGGTTGTCTCCTAGAAGAGAGGAAAGGATAACTAATACACACAGTAAAGTACACTTTCCCTTAAGTGTACACAGAGATCACAGTCAGTCTGGCACTGGTTGCTCCTTTGCTCACCAGGTCCACAATAAGACTCCCCACTGGCACAGCTGTAGGGTCCAGGTCTCAGCCTAGCTGGGCAAGCTAGAACCTCCAGTACCCTCTCTGTCCAACCAGTGCTGCGTGTCCCTGCCAAGTAGCTGACATAACACACACACACTTTGAGATAAGTATTTATACAACTTCATAGACACTCCTGGGAAAGGCTGACATACATTCTCCAGCTGTACCCCTTTACCCAGACCATACGATAGTAATTACTGCCACCACCCAGCTGATAATATCAGCTACTAAAAGGCCCTTAAAAGGGTGTCTAATTATTACTGTGCAATATTATAATTCAGTGGTAGTATGACTAACAGTCAAGGCTTACTTTAGAGTGGCCTATTACAATAAACTCTATAAATATGCAATGTACTCTAGAGCTTATCTGTACACAAACCAGCCACAGGTAGAAGGTTTTAAAAATATTTAATAATAAATAATTAAAACACAAGACAAAACTACTCCATCACAGAGATATCTAAGAGTTCAGAGATCACACAGAAACTTAAAATAATGCAGTAGGACAGGTCTGATTTCAAAGAAAAATACCTAATTAATCTTTACTAGCTTTAACTATTTCTACAAGAAATCACAGTGCTAGAAACTTACATGTGAGCTTAGGTAGAGTTCTGAGTTAGATATCCAAGATCAAAATGCTCTGTCTCTTGTGAGAAATAGTATTTAAACATTACTAACAAACATGTCTCTAAGGCCCTCCCAAATCATATTATTTTTGACACGTAGGGTTTCCCAGTATTCATATTGCATCATCTTAACACCTGTTCTGAGTTCTCAGGCCACAAACTGCATTATTTAGCAATCTAACACCTGTTCAGAAACTTACAACAATACAAGGCATTTCACATATACAGTCTAGCAGAAACCAGAGCAATAAAGCACCTTCCACATGTAAATTCTGGTCATAAACTTTAGCCTTAAAACAATGGACATGAAACCTTCATCCAGATGCACTGGAGCCGAATTCTAACATGAAAGGGTCACAACATGCTTCACTGGGCCAGTAGAGTGCAATGTTGTCACATATTTTTCAGTTCCACATTTCACAGTGTTCTTTTACACTCAAGAAAACATGCCTGTATTTTACATTTATTTACAAATGCCAGAATTATATATCAAATTCTATTTGACTAGGCTGGCAGCCTTCACCCATCTCTCCCAAATCATCACATCTCCCCCCCCCCGGGGAACTCAAGCAGGTTTTTCAAGTACTCCTTGAGAAACATTGCTTGAGAGTGTCAGGTTTATCTGGATGTACCTCACCCCATTCTCTGTCTTGAGAGCCCATCTGCATTGGCATTGCTACTCCCACTGTGGTGCTGCACTGACATATATGCTTGCAACTCCAGACTCTATCTTAGCAACTTGGCATTTTGCTGACTGGCTCTGTTTAACCATGTTAGAGGGTTGTGATCTGTCATCACAGTGAATTTTCTTCCATACAGATAAGGCAGAAGTTTTTGTAGTGCCCACACTATGGCTAGACATTCCTTTTCTACCACTGCATAGCATTCCTCCCTGGGTTGGAGCCTACGACTGAGATAAACCACTGGGTGCTCTTCTCCTTCTGAAGAAATCTGACTAAGTACAGCCTCCACCCCATAGTTTGAAGCATCCCCCTGCACAACAAAGTCTTTGCTGTATTCTGGACTGGCTAACACAGGGGGTCCTCCCAAAGCTTCCTTAAGCTTCTGAAATGCCTGCTCACATGCTGGGGTCCACACTACCTTATCTGGCCTGTTCTTCCTTGTTAGGTCTGTGAGGGGAGCAGCTATGGTACTATAATTGGGAACAAACTTTCTGCAGTACCCTGCTGTCCCTAAGAATGCCCTCACCTGCTTTTCGGTAACAGGTGCAGGCCATGCCTGAATAGCTTCCACTTTGGCAGGCTCTGGCCTTATCTTACCACTTCCCACTCTATGCCCTAGGTAGGAGACCTCTGCCATACCCACCTGACATTTGCTCGGCTTAATGGTCAACCCTGCCCTCTGTAGTCTGCCCAGCACCTCCCTGACATGCTGAAGGTGCTCTTGCCAGGAATGGCTGTAGATAGCTATATCATCCATGTAAGCAAAGGCAAACCCTCCTACTCCTGCTAAGATATAATCTACCAGCCTCTGGAAAGTCGCTGGGGCATTCTTCACCCCAAAGTGCATCTTTGTGAACTCGTACAAGCCAAAAGGAGTCACAAAGGCTGACTTCTCTCTAGCACTGGGAGTCTAGGGCACCTGCCAGTAACCCTTGGTAAGACCAATGGTTGTAAGATACTTAGCCCCACCCAGCTGCTCTAGGGCCTCATCAGTCCTAGGCATGAGGTAAGCATCTGCCTCTATCTGATTATTTAACTTTCTGTAATCCACACAGAACCTGGTTCTGCCATCTTTCTTTGGCACCAACACCACTGGTGAGGCCCAGGGACTGTTGGACTCTTGAATCACTCCTAGTTCCAACATCTCCTGTACATCTTCCCTCAGAGTCTGTTTGATTCTCTCAGGTACCCTAGGCCGATAGGCTTTTGGGGTCCTATATCCACTTGCTGCTGCACCAGGTGTGTGCTCCCTGGTTTCCCGGTGAACATGCTCCCAAACTCCTGTAACACTGCTCGGATTTCTCGAACCTGGGTAGGAGAGAGCTGCTGGGACATTGCTACCCCTTCCATCGAGGTGTCAGCCCGAGCCTCACTGAGGAGATCAGTCGCAAGACCTCTCAGACTCCTCTTGTAATCCACTGCAAATGCTCAGCACAAGGGCCTCCCTATCATGGTAAGGTTTCATCATGTTAACATGGTACAATTTGTGCCCCTGCCTTCTGCCTAGCAGTTCCACCATGTTCTTAACATCACTTACCTTTCTTACCACCTTGTAGCGTCCCTCCCAAGCTGCTTGCAACTTGTTGTGTCTGACAAGAATGATAACCATCACCTGCTGCCCTACAGCATACTCCCTAGCTTGAGCATTCCTGTCATACCACATCTTTTTCTGTTGTTGGGCTTCTGCCAGGTTCTCCTGTGCCAGGCCCATGAGTTCCCTGAGCCTTGTCCTGAGGTTCAGAACATATGCCACAACAGTCTCCTTGTGAGACTCACACTCACCTTCCCACTCATCTCAAATTAAATCTAGAGGTCCCCTCACCCTATGCCCATACAGCAACTCAAAGGTTGAAAAACCTGTGGATTCCTGGGGAACCTCTCTGTAAGCGAACAACAGGTGGGGCAAATATTTGTCCCACTCCCTCTTAAACTGATCTGCAAATGCCCGTAGCATGGACTTGATTGTAGAGTTTAACCTCTCAACAAAACTATTAGTCTGGGGATGGTAGGGTGTTGACTTCATATACTTCACCCCACAGGACTTCCACAGACAAGCCAGCAGGTCTGACATAAAATTGGCACCTCTGTCAGACAGTATTTCCTTTGGGAAACCTCCTCTGCTGAAAATCTCTAGCAAAGCATTTGCCACCTTTTCTGGAGAACAACCTCAATGGAGAACAAAGCCACTGCCTCAGGTTATCGTGTAGCATAATCTACAATCACTAGGATATACATTTTCCCTGTGGAACTTGGGGTACTCAGAGGTCCCATAATATCCCTATCTACCCTCTGAAATGGCTCCTCAATCACAGGCAAAGGCATCCAAGGAGCTCTAACCTTGTCTCCTGCCTTGCCTACCTTTTGGCACTGCTTACAGTTCCTGCAGTAGCTTGTTACATCTCTTGAAATTCCAGGCCAATAGAAGTTTTGCATAATACGCCTCTTTGTACATTTTATGCCCACATGACCTGCCAAGGGAATATCATGGGCTATGGCTAGAAGCACCAGACGGTAAGCTCTAGGCACTACCAACTGCTGTACTCTCTCACCTTCTAGCCATCCCTCAGGGGTCCACTCTCTGTATAGTAACCCTTTGTCCCAGTATACATATTCCCCCTTCCCTTGAGAATCAGGTGCCTCCCTAGCTACCTGCCTCAGGCCTTGCAGTGTAGGGTCTGAGAGCTGAGCCTGTCTCAAGTCTCTCCTTGTAACCCTTCCCAGCTCCCCTTCCACAGGAAGTCTGGCATCCTCTGACAGTGGTGCCTCACTGTCAACCTGGGTACCACTACACTCCTCTACCTTTACAATTACCCTGTCCAAGGGAACATCAGTACCCACAAGCAGCTGTGGCTCATATTCAGTCTCACTGCTACAGAGCAGCTCCCTCACTGAAGTAACCACCTCAGCAGTCCTGGCTGCAAGTGTGCAGTCTGTCTGGGTCTCCCCCAGGCTACCAGACCCACATGCTTGTCTCCTAGCCTCACTGCATGTAACTGCATGAGTACATAGTACTGCCTCATCCAAATCCTTCCCTCTCAGGACATCTGCAGGATGGTAGTTCCATACCCTTGTTGTCTGAAGACAACACACTGTTGGCATTTTGTCTTTCCCACTTACTGACTCCCTCACCTTTGGTTCCCCACCTTGACTTCATGGACATCTGTATGGCACATGGCCCCACTGGTTGCATTCAAAACATTTAACTCTAGCTCCTAGACATGTACCTGGACTAGTGGCTTCCCCTGCTACTGGCGGATTCTGTTGCAGCAGTTTGTGCTGCCTACCATTGGTTACTTTAGTCCCATGAGCAGTACTGGGGGTCCCTTTCCTGTGCAGGGCTGTCCTGCTTGCTAGGTATAGGTCTCCCTTCTTCCCCAACTCTTCTGAAGTAGCACACTGTCTGTCAGCTAACCAGATCCTCATGTCCTCAGGCAACGTACTAAGGGCTTATTCCCTTACCAAATGGTCTGCCAGCCCTTCAAAAGTGGTGACCTGACTTCCACTCACCCAGCTATGAAAATAAGTGCTCGGTTCAGCAACATAGTCACATACATTTTCATCTGCCTTGCGTCTATGCTCATGAAACTTTTCCTATACATTTCAGGCGTTAGCTTAAAACATTCCAACAAGTGCCTTTTTACAGCAGTATAATCAAAACAGTCAGTGTCATGCATTTTTGCTAAAGAAGTTACAGCTTTACCATGGAGTAAGGGGGTCAGGAACCATACCCAGAGCCCTTGGTCAACTTCATACTGTTTACATACCTGCTCAAACATATGCATGAAGCTATCAAAATTATCCCCCTCTTTAAACTGTGGAAGAAATTTACTGACCTTTTGTGCTTCTGGAGTCCAGTTACTCCCTTCCCCATTACCTCCATGACTCTGGCAAAGAGTCAGCATTTCCCTCTCATGCCTCCTCTGTCATTCATTTTCCTCAGCTTGTAGACTCCTCATTTTCTCGACTGCTTCTAGTTCCATACGCCTGGCCTCCAACTCAAGTCTCTTTAGCTCCAGCTGGATTTTTAAGTCCACTGCAGAAAGGTTGAGCTGTCCATTCTCCGAGGATATTGTCTCTCCACTGTCCATCTGATTGTCCTCCAGGCTGCTATTTTCTGATGCTGCTGTAACCAAGGCTGCAATCAGGACTGGCTTAGTCAGGTTTCCATGCACCATCCCCCTAGCCTGGCACATCTTCTCCAGCTGGCTCCTTGTCAGCTTTCCATACTCCTCTGCTGACATGCTCCCTGCTCACCCTGACTAACACTATGCTAACAAAAGAAATAAAACAATTGTGATCTGAACTCTTGAGTGTACACTGCATGGCTGTTTTAGAGTACAAAACACTTTTAGAGATTACTGTACATAAGCTACAGGAATTCGCTCTACCCACACCACTACAAGCCAATTAGTATGTGAAGTACATCCCACCACTGCCAAACACTACCACTTGTGACGACCATGCCCTGGCCCAGCAGTCAAGGAGCCTCAGTCCTCACCACTAATACCAGGAACGTCATCTCCTAGAAGAGAGGAAAGTATAACTAATATACACAGTAAAGTACAATTTCCCTTAAGTGCACACAGAGATCATAGTCAGTCTGGGGCTGGTTGCTCCTTTGCTCACCAGGTCCCCATTTAGACTCTCCACTGGCACAACTATAGGGCCCAGGTCTCAGCCTAACTGGGCAAGCTAGAACCTCCAGTACCCTCTCTGTCCAACCAGTGCTTCGTGTCCCTGCCAAGTAGCTGAGAACAACACACACACACTTTGAGATAAGTATTTATACAACTTCACAGACACTCCTGGAAAAGGCTGACACACATTCTCCAGCTGTGCCCCTTTACCCAGACCATACTGCAGTAATTACTGCCACCACCCAGATAATAATATCAGCTACTAAAAGGCCTTTAAAAGGGTGTCTAATTATTACTGTGCAATATTATAATCCAGTGGTAGTATGACTGAACAGTCAAGGCTTACTTTAGAGTGGCCTATTACAATAAACTCTATAAATATGCAATATACTCTAGAGCTTATCTCTACACAAACCAGCCACAGGTAAAAGGTTTTAAAAATATTTAATAATAAATAATTAAAACACAAGATAAAACTACTACACCACAGAGATATCTAAGAGTTCAGAGATCACACAGAAACTTAAAATAATACAGTAAGACAGGTCTGATTTCAAAGAAAAATACCTAATTAATCTTTACTAGCTATAACTATTCCTACAAGAAATCACAGTGCTAGAATCTTACACATGAGCTTAGGCAGAGTGCTGAGTTAGATATCCAAGATCAAAATGTTCTCAGTCTCTTGTGAGAAATAGTATTTAAACATTACTAACAAACATGTTTCTAAGGCCCTCCCAAATTACATCATTTTGACACTTAGGTTTTCCCAGTATTCATATTGCATCATCTTAACACCTGGCCTGAGTTCTCAGGCCACAAACTGCATTTTTAGCAATCTACCACCTGCTCAGAAACTTACAACAATGCAAGGCATTTCACATATACAGTCTAACAGAAACCAGAGCAATAAAGCACCTTCCACATGTAAATTCTGGTCATAAATTTCAGCCTTAAAACAATGGGCATGAAACCTTCATCCAGATGCACTAAAGCCGAATTCTAACTCGAAAGGGTCACTACATGCTTCACTGGGCCAGTAGAGTACAATGTTGTCACATATTTTGCAGTTCCACATTTCACAGTGTTCTTTTACACTCAAGAAAACATACCTGTATTTTACATTTATTTACACATGCCAGAATTATATATCAAATTCTATTTGACTAGGCTGGCAGCCTTCACCCATCTCTCCTCAGTCGTCACATAAGGTATAAAAATGTCATCCCTCAGCCCCAGGAATATCATATTTCCTCCACGGAGACCAACATACAGCATTCTGTAATGTAACAGTCCTTCTGTTCTTGAAAATACTTTGGACTAGTGGAATTTGCTGATAGCTTTTGGTTAGATCCAGGGTGGATGGAAGCCACACCTCATCCAATTTAATAATATGAAAAATTTAGTGTTGGAAGTTTTAGAAATGTTGGAATTAATTAACGTCAAAGCAGCCTTTATGGAAATACTTTGAAATGGAATGATTATATTTTCACAGCAGCATATTTATTTAATACTTGGCTTAGGTGTCTTTGTTGTACTAATTCAGTTAAATTGATAACATACTGAAAAGAGTTTCAGGGACTAAGAGGATGTTAGCCAATGATCATGGCTACTATGGTTTTGAATTTGTTGGTGGTGAAATCAGCACGTACACAACTTTTTTAGAAGTGAAATGTGGGCAAAAGGGACCAGCAATACAACTAGAAGATCTAATCCTACTTTGAAAGTATATCTCTATAATGCCTGCAGCACTGGGAACAAATTTCGGGAATGAAACAGCTCGATTAAACTTGTGAATCTTTCTGAGGTGGCAATTGCAGAAGCATGGCTTACTAATAATTTACATTCTCTAGGTTATACAAGTGTGAATGTCTATGGCAAAATAGGAATGGTGGTGGTGTTCGATTAGTTTACGGTTCTCTAACATCAGAAATGAGACAGTAGTTGTGGGTATTATGGGAATATATGGCAGAGAAAATATACGATTAATTCCGACATATAGGTAACCATCTATGCACTCAGACACTCATAATGACTCTCTGCCTAACGGAGAGATATTTCAAGATATAAGCAAATTATCTTACTAGGTGATATGAATTATCTAAACATAAACTGGGATAACTATACATCTAATTTAAAGGCTGAAATAGATTTTCTTGATATTCTGCTTATTTAATGATTTTTTGCAAATAATCAGATGACAAACTAGAAACAAAAAAATCCTGGATAGTATTGCTCCTGTGAGGATTTGAAAAAGAATGTCGATTTGTGATCCCCCTGGGAACTTATTATCATATATCATTATTGTTTGAGATTTTTAGTAAAAGAATTACACATCTACCGGTCTATAAAAAGTTTCACTGCAGTTTACATGATGACAACGATGATGATGATGTTGATGCGGATGATGATGATATTGATGTCTCACAATCACTCTCAGAGTAACTGGCACTTGGAGGCTACTCATGATAAATGCATGGAATATTCCAGCTTAGAAAAAAATGTTCTTAATGTATTTAGAAAAAAAAAACTATGTACGATTTAACATGTATAAAGAGAATGGTAAGTTTTCCCATTGGTGGAACATACATATGATTAAGATATATAAAAAGAAAAAGTGTATACTTCAGTGGTATAAGAAATACCCACATATAAGAATACATTTATTTTCAATAAAAGGTACTATTAGTCCTATAATATATAACAACAACATCTTGTAGAACTAGAAGCTATTATTAATGAGTTGAATAGATACTTTGCCAGGCGCACTGGTTTAACAATGGGTACTTTTCAAATTAGCATGAAATGTTCCATTATTTATAAATAATATCCAACTATTTCCAAACTTAATGGTAAAACAGCTTCATTGTGATCTGATAACATTCCTACCATACTTATATAAAGTATTCTGAATCAAGTCCCTGTCTTACACATGATTTTCAATGAACTAATACAAAATGGATCTGTCACAAACTCATGGAAAAATATTCTAGCCCACTAATATTCAAAAAAGGCAATACAAAAAATATTTTATAAAAAAAATTACAGGCCAGTTTGGTGTAAATTCCTTGATGTGTAAATGCTTTGAAAGATGCCTTATTATCTTTAGATGGTTGGCTAACACATTCAGCTCAAAATTATACTGACGTACATCACTGTGGTTTTACTGCAGGTAGATCTACTTTTACCAGTCTCACAGAATTCTTTGACAAGGTATCTTGATATGGCTCTGGGTCTTACTGCAGGAGTCAGGTTTCTGGATCTTACGAAGGCATATGATATCTTACCACATCATTCAACATATAGAGCATTATTACACTACGTTTAATCCATAATTAGTTGGGTTACAAACTGACTTACTGACACATCTCACTGTGTTACTATGCAAAGCACATGTTCAGGTCATCTACCTGTTATTCATGGTGCCTTTCAGGGTTCAGTCCTGGGACCCTTTCTCTTTAACTGAGTTTTTTCACTGCTGGATCAGTAAACATGTGCATGTTTGAAAATAGGGTTCATTCCAATATCATGTAATTACATGAGTGATATAAACAGATTTTATGAGACTTCTCTGACTAAGCACATGACTGTGATCTACAGGTTAGGTAAGAAATACCAAGTGGTGTATTTTGGTAAGAAGACTGCACCCTTTAATATTGGATGGAATAACCCTTGATGTCATTTCTGAGTATAAAGATATTGATTTTAATATCACTAACACTTTTTCAATTGAAAACAAGTTAATAACATAAGATATAGAACACTAAGACGTGGTTCTTAAGTTGAAATCCATTTCTGTGAAACATGAAACAAACATGGTCCTGTTATACGTACCTTATGTAAGACCAAGATTGGAGTATACCAATATATGTTCTACATACGTAAAAATACCCAGATGTAAAAGTTGGAATTTGTACAAAGGAAATTTACTAAGCTTATTCCTGCAGTAAAGAATTTGAGTTGCTATAACAGGTGTAAGCAATAAATCTACATACACTTCATTATATTATTTTCTTGGGGAGGGGAGCTTATCCTTAAATGCTTACAGTAATGATATATTGCAATCTTCATTGAACTCAGATGTATATTCAAATTCATTAAATGATAAATACAATGATATTAATTTTTGCTTGCAAAAATGCATGGGTGTTTAAGAAGCAGTACGTAACTTTAGCCATTCCAAGACTCTGGAACAGACTACAATGTAGTATGAGAACATTTGTTAATTTGACAACATTTTAGGAAAAACTGGATACATGGAGGGGATATAAAACATTTAACCCCTGTTTTACAGAGTCAGTGTGCTCTTTGAACATAATCATAGGCCTACAAAGACTGGCTTAAACAACTTATGAATTTATGAACGTCTTTGGATTATTCGTTTTTCACTCCGGACAAGGAATATGAATCAAATTTAGATATGCTGTTTAACTTTTTGAAGTTGTTGCAAAACCTTTTAGACCCATTGGGGTCAGTATAAAGGAACTATTCCACTGACTTTGTAATTTTTTTTTTGATGAACTCAAGTTTCAGCAGTTTTACCTTTTCTTTACCTGCTTGATGACATGACTCTGGTATCTAGTATGGTTTCAGATTTAGTTTCGCACTGGGTGCAGTTTCTATGTTGTGTTTAATTAAACTGGGCCAACCAGCTATCTCTTAAAATATTCTTTATTCAGAGTACAAATCCCTTAACTTCTTTCTTTCCTGAGACATTAATAATATACAGGCTACTTTAACTTCAGGATATACTGAGGGGGCCTTAACTTCTGCAAACACACTCACCAGTTTCTGTCCAAGATTTCAAAACATTTATTTGGTGTAACTGTTGTGGCTTTCTTTTCTCTGGTTGCCTCATCATTTATTTTACTACAGTTCATTTAATATTTCTTTAGTTTGCAAAAAGCATATGCTACTTTGCAATGAACTTGTTTTCTATAGTGGATACATTAGGTGCTTTATCCTCTGGTTTTAATTGTCAAACACGACCATTTCTTCTATGCTCTCTGCTGGGTCTTTTTGGCTTTGTTTATGTGTCTGCTTACTGTAAGTATTTTAGATCTTAACCTGTCCTTCAGATGTGTAAAATGCTCCTCTATCACACTTTGAAAGTGCCTGTTTTCCTTCTGCTATGTTTTGTTTGCTGTATCTAGCAAGCCACAGGGATTTCTACTGCAATAACCGTTCAAATGGTGTGAATCAAGTTGAGATTTTGTGCACTTCCCTTACTGCAATGGGAATATATGGAAGCAGCTGGTCCCAATCTCCCCCATCCAGTTCTATATCATTTCATAACAATGATTTTAGAATTTTACTAAATTGCTTAATTCATTCTTCTGTTTGAAGACCTAAAGGATTAGTATGCCTAAACACCTGCATACTGAGTGTCTGTGTGGGCATCAGATTACAATCAAAGGCCCACACTGATACTACCTTTACTGTCTGAGGAGGAGCATGGGCCAGCAGATATTTACTAGTCACTCAGATATCATGAATGAAGGAGCTTTTGGCCTATTTCTTATTAACAACAAGAAAAATAATACCCCTCCTTCAGAGTGAACTTGCATCCTTAGAATTATAGACCAGCAACTTGACTTCTGTTTATTTACTGGAATTCATGCAGACAGAGTTTATAGTCACTTAGAACAAAATTAAATCACGCCAATAGAACAAAAGGGTAATAAAAAGTAAAATGAAACAAAGGATCATGTATTGATAAACAAAGCCATAATAGGAGTTGTAAAAAGGGGATGATTGCCATAATAGATAGATGTAAAAAGGGGATGAACCTAAGTATGGCATGGATAGATTATAAGAAAACATTTGGCAGCATCCCACATTCATGGATAACAGAATGCTTACACATGGATAGCATACAGCCTATATTGATCTGCTATATCACAGTGATTATGAAAAGTGGCAAACCACTTTGCAGCTAAGCTATGACAAAGGACAAAATATTATCTCTGGGATAAAAAATTCACCGGGGGATATTGTTTAATTCCTAGAGACCAACTTTGTTTAAAGGCATCTCATCTGCATTTTTTTGGGATGATTTATAATTGTATGGCTCATCAACTGAGGATCTGAAAGCACACCTACAAATAGTTACAACTTTCTCAGGTGATCTAAGAATGACATTTGATCTTGATAAATGTGCAAAAGCAACATTTCTAAAAGGAAAGCTCCAGTACCAAGAAGCAGGGGAGAGAGAGAGTACATAAATATATGGTAATAGATGAAGGGTCAACAATAAAATATGAACAATTAAGAATAAAGCTTAGTAAGGAATACTTCAGAAGACTAAAGCTAATATTAAAAACTGCCCTGACGTCTAGGCATGAAGTCCAGGCTATAAATTAATTTGCTCTTCCAGTTCTGACTTACAGCTTTGGTGTGATTAACTTGCCCCAAAAAGTATTTAATTAGTTGGACATGAAAACAAGAAAAATGCTTTATGATTATCAAATGATATATAAAAAAAAACAGTGTATAAAATGAATGCTCATGTTCATCATATTGATCACGGCTACAGTAGCCTTAGCTATACAGGCTATATCCTGCCTAGGATATAACAGACGGCCAGCTTTCAAAGCACCTTCCATGAGCCCAAATCATCATTCAATTTGAGCTGAGATGACTACAAAAACAGGTTTTGGCACTAACCCCTTCAGAGCTTCCCTATTGCCAAAGAGTATGCTCCTGTGAGGCTTTCGTTGACCAACGGTAAACTTGTGCTGTCCCCTTTGCTGGGCAGATAAGTTCCCTTTGGCAAAAAACTTCCATTTTAAAAAGAAATGATTTATTTAATAACACTTTCTTGTTCAGGAAAGTAATTTCAAAGCTAAGAGTTTCTGTTTTAGGAGACTGTTCCAAGACTACATAGTACTTTTAAACAAGAGCTCTCATTTTTCCTCTCAGTTTAAAAGTTGTTTAAAGTAATTCAAGAACATTTTTTTTCCTGTGGAAAAATTGTATTTATTTTACTTTTGGGGGGCTGGCAAAGTGTTTTAAATTGCCTTTTAATGCATTGTTGTGTGAAAAAAGTGACTTTTAAAGAGTTTGTATTTTTTCAGCCTTTTAATACTTGTTTTCTCTGGTGAAATGGGCACCATTTTCAGTTTGGCTATGGAACAAACTGTCAGTCCTGCAGTCGGTCTTTGTTCCAGCCACAAAAAGAAAAAGTTAAACAAACCGCCTTTGCCACTACAGCAGGCTAACAATTTGTCTCAGTCGCAGGTGGGTGACTGCTGTGGCCATTAGTTGTACCTCAGACCACTTAACGTTTAGCCTGGAGCCCTCTAGTGTAGCACGTATAACCACAATGGACCAGTGGTTGGTGACATCCCCTGCAGCTGTTGTAGACCTCTTAATGTGCAAGGCAGAGTCACTCTCGTCAGTCCTGGGAGAAGGAAAAGGGAAGGCTTCTCTGTTTTGTCAGAATGTTGTAGCCGTCACTTAGGAAGCTGCTGCTGCCATTAATAACACTGATGGCCACATTTTTCCTGTCAAAAAGAAACAAAAAACTTCGTATGTATCTACTCTTCAAATTTTGTTAAATAGGAATAGTTCACTGGATCTGACTCGAGGTTTAATTCAGGTTGTTAATCCTTTTTATAAAGTAGTTTCTGGTAGAAGAAAGAGGGCTACTTCATTTCCTGAAGAGATTCAAGATTATGAATTTGGACAGGTTGATGAAGGGACAGATATGGGTTTTCTCCTCAGATTTCCGATTAAGATTCAGAGGAGAGCTCAGTTTCTGAATCTCACTTAGGGGTTTCTCTTTCTTTGAGACTATTTCCAAAATGTACTGTTTTTTTTTCGAGTGGAAGAACACTGAGATTTCTTGGTCTCTGTGAAAAACGGTAAGCTGTTACAGAAGGAATTACCAGAACCTGAAGCCATTCCTCCAATTCTGTCAGTATGGGGGATGTGTGTGTGTGTTACTTCCTGCTATTTTCCTTATAGCCAGCTGCCCCTAAAAAGGCAGATAGGATTTATAAAGTTTCCCATTCATTTAAGTTTGTATACACCCTTCCCAAACTTGACACAGCAGCTGTAGCTTTAGTTAATTCTTCTGCTGCTAAAAATTTAGTTAATTTCAATCCTACTCTTTCTGATAAGGATGGAAAAGTTATTGATGCCTACTCTTTCTGATAAGGATGGGAAAAGTTATTGATATATATAGGAAAAAAGTGCATACTTCTGCAACTTTGATTTTCAGAATTTTGAATTGTCAGGCTCAAATGTTAAAGTTTGTTCTAACTAATTGTGAGAGTATGAGGACTATTTTATCTGCAGGTTCTTCTTGTGAGGAAAAAATCTGCTTTAAATAATTAATTTCTTTAATTGCACAGGTCACTACTCATTGTTTACACTGTGTGCATGACTCAATGGATACTTCTTCCAGGACTATGGCCACTGGTACTGTTTTGAGGTGGTTTGCCTGGTGCATTCTCAGAATCTCCCAGATTATGTTAAAATAAGATTTTAAATTCTCCTTTGGATTTAGTTTTTGGCCTTTCTGCTGAAGAGGTGATCAAAAGATGTGAAGAAAGAGGTAAGGTGGCACAGGGAATCGTTTAAGATTTTTCAGCCATCCTTTTCCAAATTTTCAAAGGGATTCTGTAAACCCTCATCCAATTGTGACAAAAAAAATTAACAATCTCAGCAAAATACAGGTAAACAGGCTTCATACTTATCAAATAATATATAAAAAACAATGTATGTCAAGATTATATATTCTTTGCTCTGAAGGCGTTATGGGCCCACCGGAAACTGACTACATGTATAGATATGCAATTGTGGGACTGTGTACATGTCTGCTAACTTCATCAAATCCAAATATAGTAGCTAAGGTTCTAAAGCAGTGGTGCACAACCTTTTTGTGGGGAGGGCCACTACACAAATTCTTAATGCATCTGCGGGCCACCACAAAACATAGTAAGGCGTTACAAGTTAACAATAGGTACAGGTGGCTGGCATTTTTACTTAAGACAGCAGTCATGAAATTGCCTGTTTTCTACATCAACTTTGCATTTAATTTTATTCTGGCTTGCAGCCATGACTTATTACAAACTCTTGCAGAAAGTTACTACTGTTTACAGACTACAAGTTATAAACAACAAAGAATAATTACTTACGCAGCTGAAATTAGAGGTGTGCGCAACTGCAATCAATTAGGTAGGTAAGCACATGCTGGAAAGTTTGCATGACTGGAGTAAGGCATTGCATTTTTTTACTTTTTAAAAAAAAAATTGGTTACTCTCTGGGGGCCGGATGGTGTTGCATCGAAGGCTGGGTTTGGTCCCGGGGCCGGATGTTGTGCACCCTGTTCTAAAACATGTAAAGAAGAAATCTAAAATACCATTTTTGCTTAGTTTAGAAGAAGCATGTTGGAATAGATTGGGAATGGCTGTCAAACCAGAAGAGACAAAATCAGATAACAATTAAAAGTGCCAAAAAAACAAACAGAATATAAGGAAAAGGATCAGATGAGAAGGAAAGGACATTGGAAAGTCCACAAATATAATGGCATGTGTAGAGATCATCTAAAACAGCCTCATGCTGGCTAGGATTTGACACAAGAAAAGTTAAGAGGAGGTGAGTTGAAACCAAAAGGTGAAAAACTAAAAATGGTGGCCCAGTATAGTGGACTACATACACATTGGCTTACAAAGTGGGTGAAACAGACAAATACAAATTCTGTAAAACAGAACTGGAAACAGTTGCACATCACATTATTGGGTGTGGTACACTCATAGAAGAGGGCCTGTATACTGAAAGTTACAATAATGCAACAAGACTATTGCTCTGGAGATTGTTGAAACACTACAGTACAGAAGTAGCTGAGAAGCACTGGAAACATGAACCACAAAGCATTGTAAAGAATGATGAAGTTAGTATGACTTGGGATCACCCATTACCTATGGTTAGAAAGATATATGCAAGAAAACAAGGTATAGTAATCCATGAAAAAAAGTAGAATTGATCACTGAAATTGCTACACCCAGCGATTACAGTGTCTTATGTACAGAGGGACACACAGTCATAAAATATCAGGATTTTCAAGCAGAAATTAGAGTATTGTGTAAGAAAGCTACATTGACAGTTCCAGTAGTAGTAGGAACAATAGGACTGAAAATAGAATTTACAGTCGCACTTAGATATGCTGCCAATGCATGCCATCCCATACGAACTCCAAAAAGAGTAAATTTTGGGCACATTGAAGGTGCTGAGAAGAGCACTCCTGGCTAACATCAAAGACTGACACAGTACTAATTTCATGAACTCTAATCATACCCTGACTTAGGAATGGGGTCCATTCCTGACATGGTATTATAAATCCAAAACATTCTGTGAAATTAAAAAAAAGCAAATTCAAGACCTGAGACTCCTAGAGGTAAATCCATTGTTCAGTCAGGTGCCTTGCCCTTGCAAGTACTGAGTTCATCCTAAAGTAGCACACTAATGAGTCTGCATCCATCCTGCACTTCTGCAGAAGATGAAGGAACAGAATTTGGCAAACCACAATTTGGTTGACAGCTGACTGCACCTGACAGCCTGGCTTATGTAGATTCATGTTTCCTCAAAGATTTGGTACTAGAGGTCATGGGGGTTACTTAGGGTCCTAAAATGTATTCTTTTAAGGTCTACACCTCCAAGTGGAAGCAGTTCTCAATTTAGGCAGAATTGCAGAGAGTCTTGACATATCTTGGACACCTGTGTAACTTGGGCCTCTATTTTCCCCAGTCACGATACATGCATGTCAGCCGTCTCTGCTCATCTTGACTCATGGAAGACAGGACTGTGGTCCAGCACTAGAGGTTCAAACACTTGCTTAAAAAAAGTGTTGCATTTGCATCTTCCTTCAAGGAATACCTTATTTCTTTGGGGAGTTGTAATGCTTGGTTGGCAGGTTTGCCTGTATGCCGTTTAAACTTAGTAGCATGGTAGTGTTGATGTTTATGGGTTGAAGGTCTTCTTGCTTTGTGCTATTACCTCTTGCCATTGCATCTAAGCATTTCAGGCTCTAATGATCAAAGAACCATATCTGATCTTTCACAGAAGCAAGTCCCCACTGGCCCATGTTTTCTTCCTATAGCTGGTTGTGTAGTGATCCCTGAACCAGTCCATTAACATCCCAGATTTTTACAAAAGGGCAGAAAACAGGGAAATTGGCTGTCCACATACTGAATATTCACTGACAGTTCACATATAGCTTGAACTGGGTGCATTAATTTATGATGGTGGACCATTTGAAAAGAGCACATTAATTTAAGAAGCTGGTCCAGTTGTTCCTTTGTGCCAGGGAGGAAGGGGCTTGCCATTGCTAAAACGGACACTTTTGTAGTGATCTGGAGCTATGCTGTTTGTTGCCATCAGGCAGCTAATGCTGTGGTCAAATCTCACTTTCTTGGGGCAGTGGCTGTCTCTGGTACTTGCATTAAGAAAGCCTCAATTACAGGCATCTGTAGCATGGCCACATGGTTTTTGGCACATAGATTCATCAAACATTATTATATTGACTGTAACTTGCAGAGTCAGGCATCTTTTGGGAAATCTCTAATGAGGAACTAAGTTGTCTGAGCTCTCTGCTTGTGTGATCTTCTGACTTTTTCTGCCCTACTGATTACCAGTTGGGGATTCAATGAAGACTGAAATCCATCAAGGTGGATCCTCAATGATCAATAGAACAGACGCATTCTTATCATATTACTTGATCTGTAAGGACCCTTCCTGATGTTGTGTCTCATTCACCAGACATGGTTGTTGAAATGTACTGTTAATCATGCCTATTACTTGATTAATAATGTCTCTAATTTTGTCATTTTTTGATTTGTGGGAAGGTGCTTGCTAGTGGCATGTGGGAGAACTAGCAGGTTCTGAGGTTATGTACCTTTGCAGCCAATGTTCTACACCACATCATGTGGGGGTGTAGGGTGATCTTACCCTGTAAAAGTACTTGTATATATTTTTTTCGTTGAAGTAGTTTGTTGTCAATTTTCTTATATGGCATCTCTGTGCAGTCTTTTTCATTTCTAGTGTTGATCACAGAATATGCCTTTTAGCTCATATTAAGGAATTTCTAAAGATGTTCTTTACAGTTCTTTCAATAGCCAGAAGTACTTCCTCGGACAAAATGTTTCTTGCAATCCCATTGCATAAGCTTATCTTTTTCTGTTGATCATTTAGTCCCACTAGGAAATGGCTTGCTTTTCAGGTGATCCAAGGTGGTATTTTTACTAATTATGAGTAATTTCCCCAAGAGACCGGGGATCTTCTACTGTTTTTAGATAAGTGTTGTGGGATGTTTAACATCCACTCAAATTCCTACTGTCATTTGGACCTAGAGCCTTGGTTTACCATCACTTCCAAATGACTACACTTCAGGAGTGCAGGACTGTCAGATTCTACACTATGTGTGAGTATTAGAACATATATCCCAGCACCATATATGGGGCTAGAACTGAGAGCCTTCTGATATTCCCAGCATCAAAGATGATTGTACTACCTGCTGAATAATGGACTCTGATCAGCTGGTTGCCTTGTGCAGTTAATTCTATGTATTTTTCAAGTAACTATGTAGGCCAATCAAGTTTGCTTTAGCTGTTCTTACATTATGACTAGTTTTATTACAAGGATAGAAGTTGCATCCATCAGGGACAGAGTGAAATGTGCCACAATTAAATCAAACCAAAATCATTAATGCATGGTGTTGTTATTTGTGAAGATGTTTATTTGTTGACATCAGAGTGTAATCATATGCATTGTACAACAACTGTAGAGTAGAACTAGAAATAACTGCGTTGCATTATGTGGTGCCCATTGTCACTTGTCTTGGTTTATAATTGAAGACGAACAGGTGGGGTAGTTTGTTTATATGCTTTATTACATAGGAACACATCAGGATGGATAGCAGCATTCCAAAATATAAACAAACTGATTAACTGACAGACTACACAAACATGCATGCCTACATCTCAATAGCTTACTACAAAATGGCAGTCAGGCTCACATGTGCTCAGTATTTATACACTTGTGCAAGCCCATGGAAAGTGTCTTAAAGATATACATACATACTGTTCTGACACACTGTACAGACACTAAGAAATAAAGTTCATATTCAAGTTGCTGTGTATCTGGAACATGGTCTGGAAATGCGACCTGATCTAGTGATATAGCAATTAGGACTGGGTTTAGCAACAGGGACAGTCATTGGTGAACAATTTGCTTCAGGAGTTTTGGGATTCATCTCAGGAACAGGGATATTTACTGGAATGTCCTCTGGAACTGGAACATTGGATAACTCACTCTGGGATCTAGAGTCTTTTTCACAGGCAAGATGTTGCAATGTAGGCTTGGACACCAGTACTAAATGTTTCCAATTCCGCCTCAGTTCTACTCCTTGTGATTCCAGAATGTACGATCTCCGCTCTGGACATACACTTTTCATGAATCCAGTCTGATCAAAACCTCTGGACGTCTGCATCCTCACTATCTCCCCTTCTCGTAATCGATTGAGTAGTTTGCTGGACTTGTCGTAATAGAACTTCTGGGATAAGCGCTTCTTTAACAGATGGGCTTTCACTGATTTGTTGTTCTTAACACATGGAACCAGTAGATTACTGATGATTGGTAATGTGGTTATGGTTTGTCTCGACAGAAGTCTCTGTGCAGGTGAACCAAGATGTTTATCACAAGGAATATTTCTGAGATTCAAGAGATTCAAGAAAACATCACTAATGTCTCACTTCGACTTCTCTAGTAATTGTTTCACACCTTGAACTGCATGTTCTGGCAAGCCATTTGACTGTGGGTACTCAGGGCTACTCATAACATGAATAAAGTCCCACTCTTCAGAAAATCTCTTGAACTGCTAGCTTGTAAACTGTGTACCATTGTCAGAAATAACTTTGTGCAGACTACCATGGACTGCAAAATTACACTTCATATTAGTAAAGACAGTACTGGACGCTAGATTAGGAAGTAGGTCAATCTCGAACCAATTTGAGGTCTTTCCAGGCTTGTTAGTTGTTGCTGAAGCACCTACCAAGGGGAGAAAATGCTGAGAGGAGAAAGGAGCCACTTTTGAGATTTTAAGTATTTTCTTCTGCTTTTTTCTTAAGAATTATTGCTTTGCCGCCTACTTTTCAGCATTTTCCAGCTTGCTAAAGTTTATATCTGTATTAGAAACAGTATTTAGAACACATCTAGAGCCTGTTTACTGCATTTCCTGTGTTGCACTTAATTTAAAATCATTTTTTTCTCTTAAAACTGCATTTTACCTGACTTTGGCCTAGCACTCAAGTGTGGGGTCATTTATTTTACTGTTGTGATTATTTTGCTACTTGTGTATCTCTGCTACCTTTAAACTAAAACAAAAAAGAAAAAAAAGAAAAAAATCTTGCTTTTTTCCCACTTTCTGAAATTTAAGAAAGTTCATTTACAGATCTGCTGTTCTGAACTGTTTGTAAGTTTCTTGGAGGCCAGTGCTTGCTTGGACTACAGGGAAGTGTCTGTGTTCACCAGTGGCAGTGGTTAATACTGAACAGCCTGCCTGTCCCTGTAGGAGTGGTTACTGCCTAGAAGCTGTAGTTTTATTGGCTATTTTGGGTCAATTCTAAACTCCTTGTTCTCTATCTCTTAAAACCCTGCTGCCTCGTGGTTTTGGCATCTTTCCAGGCTTGTTAGTTGTTGCTGAAGCACCTACCAAGGGGAGAAAACGCTGAGAGGAGAAAGGAGCCACTTTTGAGATTTTAAGTATTTTCTTCTGCTTTTTTCTTAAGAATTACTGCTTTGCCGCCTACTTTTCGGCGTTTTCCAGATTGCTAAAGTTTATATCTGTATTAGAAACAGTATTTAGAACACATCTAGAGCCTGTTTACTGCATTTCCTGTGTTGCAATCGTTTTTTTCTCTTAAAACTGCATTTTACCTGACTTTGGCCTAGCACTCAAGTGTGTGGTCATTTATTGCACTGTTGTGATTATTTTGCTACTTGTGTCTCTCTGCTACCTTTAAACTAAAACAAAAAAGAAAAAAAAGAAAAAAATCTTGCTTTTTTCCCACTTTCTGAAATTTAAGAAAGTTCAGTTACAGATCTGCTGTTCTGAACTGTTTGTAAGTTTCTTAGAGGCCAGTGCTTGCTTGGGCTAAAGGGAAGTCTCTGTGTTCACCAGTGGGAGTGGTTAACACTGAACAGCCTGCCTGTCCCTGTAGGAGTGGTTACTGCCTAGAAGCTGTAATTTTATTGGCCATTTTGGGTCAATTCTAAACTCCTTGATCTCTATCTCTTAAAACCCTGCAACCCTCTTTTAGAGCGGTCTTGCGCACAGAGTAGCGTCAGGCAGCGCTGCTTAAACAAGCTTAAACTATTCCCGGCTCCACAAAGTCTACTCTTGACTTTTTCCCTTAGAACTGCTCTAAATCTCAGATTAAGCACTCTATTCTCATTCTAAAGCCCTGCACTTGCTCGTATAAGTAATCTCATAGGTAAACACAAACTAAAGCACTACATCCTCTTATACTCCTTCAAAGCACTTGCTCCCTATTGGTTCTTTCTGATCAGTCAATAAGTAGTTCCCTATATTATTCTGGTATGTCCAAAAGTCAGTTTCAGGTTTACTCTCCAGTCCAGCTGGTGAATCTGGGAATCTTGAGGCAATGTTACAACTGCCTTATGTATACAGACCACCCTCTCCTCCTCCCAACAAGCTCAAATATATGTGAGAGATGCAACTATATAGCCAAACTGGAGGCGGAGCTCTCTCAACCCAATACTGGCGCAGTCAGTCAGGAGGAGAAGGTAACCACACACACCACAAATCCAGTCTCACATAGACCTATTGCAACAGAAAACCAAACACATAAACACACAAAAACATACTCAGAGGCTCTAAATAAAAATCTGCCTAAGCAGCAGAGACCTCCAAAGCAGACATCCAAGCAACACCTACCACGAAACAATATCCACATAGCACATAGCTTACAAAGTCAGGGTGTCACACAGTCACAGCCCTTAAGGCTAAACAACACACCTAATACACTTGTAATAGGTGACTCTATTGTCAGACACACTGACGTCCCACTCACCAGGCTGAACAAGGAGAAGGTCACTGTAGGCTGCCTGGTGGGTGCCAGGATCCGCCACATAACAAGCACTCGAGTCACTCCAAAGCAAATACAAGTATGACTCCATCATTGTTCATGCTGGTGTGAATGACCTGAGACGTACCTCCCTGGACTGCATGAAAAAAGACGTACAGGAGCTCTTTGATCATGTAGCCCAGGCCGGTATGACCCTGAACTTGAGTTGCATCTTTCCCTCACCAAGAATGATGCCACAGTATAAAGACAAAATGATCAATTTTAACAATTGTCTAAAGTATTGGTGTCATTCAAAGGGGATCCAGTGTCTGTCAGCCTGGGATGACATGCTTGACAAGCCATGTTGCTTCGCTAGAGACGGCTTGCACCTGTCACCCCTGGGTTTTCGAATACTGGCTAAGGCTCTTGCCTCCCCCATAGTGCCTTTTTTAGGCAAGGTTCAAATGACAAACCCACCCCCATAGACAACACAAAGAAAAAAAAAACTAAGGGTAATGCTGCTCAATGCCAGAAGTCTAAACCTCAAGATGCACACACTCGAGACTCTCCTCAGTATGGAGAATATCGATATCTGTGCAGTAACAGAAACCTGATTCAAGGCTCCTGAGAGCACCCCAGCACTACCAGGCTATACTTCATACCATGCTTTCTGGCCCCAAAACTCGGACCGAACTACAAAAGGAGGGGGAGTATCCATATTTATCAAAGATACCCACACCTCCAGGCTAGTGGCACTGCACAAAGCTTTGGAGACCATCCATGTGCAACTAACAGTGGGCAGAACTGCCTTTTAGTTTGTAGCCTGCTACAAACCACCCTCCCAAACACAGGAACCTCACTCGGCTTTCCTGAGGATACTGGAGAATATGAAGGTCTCTCCAAACACTATTATATTGGGTGACTTTAACTACCCAAACATCGATTGGGAAAACTACTCAAGCCCAAACACCCTAGCCCAACGGTTCCTAGAATTTATAAACTCAGATGCTATGGAACAACTGGTCACCACTCCCACAAGAGGGGAAAACATACTGGATCTGGTCATCACCAACATGGGGTCTCTATGTTCCACACCAGAGGTATACCCCTCATTGGTAAGATCAGACCATAAACAAATCTCACTGGACATCCATATTCTGTCCCCACCCCCAGCCAAGGAAACCACGGTGAAGAACTTCTCAAAAGCAAACTTCACACTTCTCAAAACTGAGGTGGAATCCTTCAAAGCCCCCGGGCCAGTGGACAATACGGCCCAAAATGCAGAGTCCTTTACAAAAGCATTCTATGGACACCTACAGGAATACATGGAACATGCTATCCCAAATAAAACCAAGACTCACTCCTCCAAAGACAGGAGACCTGTCTGGTGGACCCCAGCCACAAATAAGCTATACAACAGAAGTAGAAAGCTACTACATGACAGAGCAACATCCCAAAAAGGGAAGGCATCACTGATCAGTACTAGCAAGAAACTACGATCCCTCATAAAATCTTCTAAGGCCAGCTTTGAAAGAAAAATTGCACAAGACACTAAAGATAATCACAAGGCCTTCTTTAGTTATGTCAGAAACCTGGGAGGCAACTCCCAGATATGCTCTGAGTTAGTGCAAAATGACAAAAAATTCACTGAACCCACAGACATTGCCAACATCCTGGCAGAAAGGTTCAGTGCAAACTTCTCCCCCCCCTTCCCACCCAAAAGAGCAAATGTCTATCCCAACAGAGTGTAGCCTTCCTGAGATCACAGATGCACAGGTGAGAGCTGCCCTCTCCAAAGCTAAAAACACAGCATCAATGGGACCAGACGGTGTCCTGGGCTGCATCTTACATGAGCTCCAAGAAGAACTAAACCCTCATATAAAGTCACTGTTCATTCTTAGCCTTACTACAGGATATGTTCCCAAGGAATGGAGTACAGCAACAGTGGTCCCACTCCACAAAGGTGGTGCCACAACAGACCCCGGAAACTATCGCCCTATAAGCCTGACTAGCCTGGTCTGCAAAGCTATGGAACGTATCATCATGGAAATCATAAAGACATTGGGAACCTCCAGACACTGGATCCTACCCAATTCGCCTTCGTTAAGGGCAGATCTTGCCTTTTGAACCTGGTCGACTTCTTTGAAACAGTTACCAAAGCCATAGATGAAGGAAAGGTAGTCCACACAGCCTACCTGGACCTCGCAAAGGCCTTTGACACAATACCCTACTCGGGCATCATAAATAAGCTCACCAGCTTAAATATCAATCCCTATGTCACAAGATGGGTTGCAAACTGGCTCAGGGTTAGAACCCACATGGTCAGAATAGCAGGTGCCATGTCAGACTCTAAACCAGTTACAAGCGGTGTCCCACAAGGCTCCGTCCTGGGACCTCTCTTGTTCAGTATATATTTCTCCGAGGTACAGGCTAACACGGGTGGACTATGGCTGACCAAGTTCGCAGATGACTGCAAACTGGGTGCTATAATCCACTCTCTGACTGACACAAGCATCCTCCAAAAGGGTCTCACAGAGACGGATAACTGGTGCCAGAGCCATGGCCTAAAGCTAAATGCCAAAAAGTGCATAGTCATCCCCTTTGGAAAAAACAAAGTGCCCACAAATTACCACATAGGTGGTAATCCATTAAGTATGGAAGAAGTAATTAGGGACTTGGGGACCCAAGTAGATAGCAATCTCTCCTTTGACAATCACATTGCCAAAGTGGTTAGAAAGACCTTCTATATAGCCCACCTTATCATGAAAGGGTTCACATCTAGATCAAGAGACGTCATTGTGCCCCTCTACTCATCACATATCAGGCCCATAATTGAGTACAATGCCCTGTTTGGGATGTACCTTACCCGACACCTTCAGCAACTGGAAAGACCCCAAAAGTATCTCACCAAGAGGATCAAGGGGCTCAAACAGATGCCCTATGCAGTTCGGCTAAAGAAACTCCAGCTGTACTCAGTTGCGTACCGCCTACTCAGAGGCGATCTGTGTCTGACGTATAAAGCCATGTCCAACCCAGAATTAATAGACATGCTTCACCTCAGGAAGTCTAAATCCCTTAGAGCTACACACTCCAGGGACCTGAACCTCAGCACAGAAATAAATAGGACATGCTGGAGGGACAGATTCATATCCCAGAGGCTCCCCTCAGTCTGGAACAAAATCCCAATCCATGTCAGGCAGAGCCCCTCACTGACCCTCTTCAAGAGAAATCTTGATGAATGGATGGGAGATCGTAAGTTTACCCATGGGATCTCTTCTGTGTTGCTGCTTGACAGAGGTAAAGTAAACAAACCTTAAAAGGGCTACCTTCTGTGACCTACTATACAAAGGCACAGTCAACTAATCTAAAAGGGTGGTGAAAACCAAACATACTCTGGCTAGGCTTATAAATGCCCTAGGGCAGATAGCCTAGTATCAACCTATGAACCTATGAACCAACATCAAGTAATGCTGACCATTCCATTTGAAAATGTCTGTAACTACTGTTGACCAAGGTAGTTTAGGAATCTGGTTTAGCTGAAGTGGTTCTTTCTGTTGATGTGGCCTAGTACTATTACATACAGAACAGGATGAAAGTACTCTCTCGATATCCTTTGACATAGAAGCCAAAATACTAGTCCTCTTGTCCTTCTTTTGATAGAATCAATTCCTGGGTGGCCACGATGCAAAATCATAATATACTGTTGTTGCAAGGATTTGGTACAGTGGTAGTGTTGTTGCCTTACAGCAAGAGGTTCTCCTGTTCGATTCTCAGCTGGAGTGCCTTCTGTGTGGAGTCTGCATGTCCTCCCCGCAGTCGAGTGGCCTCTGAAAGACATGCTTCAATGGGTGTGCCTTCGCTAAAGGTTGGGCTTCGGGCTGGCAACTCAGCACCATAAAAATTGACTGCCAATCATTAGCGGACCGGAGTTCCGCTATGGCAACTCCTAACTGGGAAAAGACAAACAAAAACAACAACTTTTGGACCTTTCATGATGATACTATTGTCAGACAAAATCTCATCTCTGTAAGGAAAATATGGTTGCACTTCTTTTGGTAAACAAGATTGCTTTGAAGGCCATCCTCGACTGATAAAGTGTTTGAGATTCTGAAGTATTGAATCTGAGGCTGTGTGGCTTTTAAGCTCATCAAGACATGGATGAAAGAATTCTGACTTCCAGGATTTCAGAATCAAGTCTCTCATTTTCATGCTGTTCAGTGGTATTTTTGGGCAAACTGGATAATGTATCAGAAAGATAAAGAAGTCTGCCTTTTGTGTAGACAAGATTCAAATTATACTTTTGCAATTTCAACAGCATGCATTGCAATCTGGCAGGAGATGTATGCGTAGGCTTTCTTAAAATAATGACTAGAGGTTGGTGATTTGTCTCGGTCTGAATAGGTTCTCTAAATATAAACATGGAACTTCGAACATGCAAACACAAGTGCCAAGAGCTCTTTTTCAACCTGCGCATACTGCATCTCGGTTTAGGTTAGAGTTCTGGACGCATAGGCTACTGGTCTACCCTCTTGAAGAATGACTGCACCAAGACCAAATTTTGAAGCATCACAGGAAAGTGTAAATGGTCTATGAATATCATAGTGTCTGAGAGTTGGCGGACTTGCAATTCTCTGTTTGAGGACATCAAATGCTCTTTGGTGTTGCTCTAACCAAGACCAGGATACATCTTTACATATCAGCTCTCTGAGTGGTGCTGAAAGTTGGCTCAAATCTGCTATGAACTTGCCTAGGTAGTTGACCATGCCAAGAAAATGTTGCAGGGCTTGAATATTGTCTGGAGCTGGCATCTTGAGAATGTCTTTTTGCTTAGGAGGGTCTGGTCGTAAGCCTGTACTTGTAAGTAAGTGACCAACATAAGGAACTTCTTCTAGCCTGAATTTGATTTGTGTAGGTTGAGCTTAAGATTCACTTGACGGGTCCTTACTAGAACTTTTCTTAGGTATCTGCCATTTTCAGCTTCATCACGACATTCTACTAATATGTTGTCTGCTACACAGCACAAGGATATCGAGAACAAATTTGCTCCATTGCACGTTGAAAGACTTCACTTGCAGAATTTATCCCAAATGGCATGCTCAAAAATCTGTACCTGCCAAACGGAGTACTGAATGTAGTGAGCAATGATGATTTTTTGTCAAGCTGAATTTGCCAAAATGAACTCTTTGCATCTAAGACAGAAAAAATAGTGGCATTTGGCATTAAGGCTGCGACTTTTTCGACTGTGCACATTGGATGATGAGTTCTTTTTAGTGCTTTGTTCAAATCTCATGGGTCAATACATATTCTGATGTTGTCTGAGCTTTTCTTATGAGCCACAACCATGGAAGATACCCATTCAGTTGGAGTTTCAACTGGACAAATCCCACCTTGTCGCACCATTTTATCTAACTCTGCTTTGACTCTTTCCTGCATGGCTATTGGAACTTAACATGCTGGTCTGACCTCTGGGTCTAACTTCATGGCGTACACAACTGGAACTTTGCCTAGTTTGTCTTGGAAAAGATCAGGATAGATTGAAAAAAATGTGCTGGACAAAAGTAGAGTAGTTGTCTTTTAAGCTAACATGGTGGACTTCCTTATTAAATGAAAGCAGTCCCATTTTCAAACTGTCTGTGAGCCTTAATATTGACTGGACATGCCTGTTGACCACATAAAATAATAAATCATAGCTTCTTCCAGCAGAGTAACATGAAAGCACTACTGAGTCTTTGGTGTGAATTTCTTCACCTCCATAAGCAACAAGCTTCGCACACCTTGCCAAATCAAGCCTTTCACCTTTACACAGTCTAGCAAAAGTTTATGCAGGCATAACATTGCACTTGGAATCTGTATAAACTTTGAGCTCTGTGGGTTTTGCCATTTATCTGAACCATACAAAAGACTTCATTCTTTGCATTTAAATCTACTGCATTGACTGTTTCATGAAGCACTGACACGCCGTCAACATAAAGAGTAGAATTGCCACTGTCTAACTGATCAACTCATTTCTTAAAATGTTCCATTTTAAAAAAAGAGTGTCCACATTATTTTGATTTACAAAATCTTTTGAAAAGATTCCATTTATTACATTTGTAGCATTGTTGACCAAAAGCTAAACACTTTTCCCTTTTAGGTTCATGACTACCCCCACAGTTACGACAGTTGGCAATGAAATTAGGTTAGGGTCCCTGCTTTGAGTTTGTTGACATGCTTCACTGAGATTGTGCGAAGTCTGGAATGTGCTAGAAAGCTCTGGCATTTACCAGTGAGTGCTGCAGGGGTTACAGCTGCCATATGCTTGGGCCTATTTCTTTTAACCACGTGCTGCATACTATCAACATGAGCTTTATCACTGTGCCTTTTAGAGCTGCTTAAGCATATTTTAAGCATATTTCTGTGCTTTTCTGTGAGCTCATATATCTGACAAATCTCAAGTGGCATTATTCAAAGCTAAATCACTCTCACAAAGCAAAATCTTTCTCAGAGCATCATCTTTTATGTCACATACCTGTCTGTCCTTTATCAGCTCATCCCTTAAGTCACCAAATCTGCATGTTTTAGCCTTATTTCTCAGGTCAGTTATATATGCTGCAAATGTTTCACCAGGCTTTTTTATGTTTTAAGCACTCTGGGTCTTCCCTTGACTCAACTGGTACCATTATATGTCAGTTTCCCCCTCCCCTGCAAACACAGCAGGTGCATACACAAATTAATGCTCACTTTCTATGGCTTCTGAACTAGCTAAATTAAGCAGAATAAATGCCTTTGTATGGTCATCTTTATCAGAAAATGCAGCCTGTATGAAAATGTCATACTCTTGCTCAAACATTTTCCAGTTCTCTGTGATATTATTATCAAATACAAGTGGACCAGGTTTTCGAAATCCTTCAGCCATGCTAACAAAAAATGCCCAAACACACTGTAAATATGGCTCTTGTAATTATGTCTGAACATGCACACACAGCAGGTACTTGTAATACTCAAATGCACAATAAACTCTTCAAAATACTATACTTTTTGAAATATGCTTTGAAATGGCTGTGTTTTGAAGGGATAACTGTACCATAATATTGCACAATCTTGTGAACACTTTGTATACATTGGATATCTTGAAGAGCTTTAATTAATGCAAAAAAGTAGCACATAGTGAAAAAATGCAGTGGTTTCCTTTATTTTATACATTTTATGCGATTCGGACATTATTTCAAACATTTTCGTAATATTTTGAATATTATCAGTATGTTACAGTTTCAGACATTTCATTTAACTAGAAATTCGTTTTGAGGGTTCTGATTGCTTTGTTTTTTTCCTTTGAGTAAGATATCATTTAAGCAAGTTTTAGTACCTGGAATTCGTTTCTGACCTGTTTTGCGAGTTGTACATGCAGTAGGGATGATCCATTCTTCTATATTCCTCCAACATTAAGTGAATACCTCTTGGTCTTGAGTCTGGATCCCATTCTGATGCCATGTTGCTCGCTTTGATTTATAATTGAAGACGAACAGGTGGGTCGTTCGTTTATATGCTTTACTACATAGAAACACATCAGGATGGATAGCAGCAGTACAAAATATAAATGAACTGATTAACTGACAGACTACACAGACATGCATGTTTACATGTCAACTGCTTACTGCAAAATGTCAGTCAGGCTTGCACATGCTTAGTATTTATACACTTGTGCAAGCCCGTGGAAAGCTTCTTAAAGGAATACTGATCTACAGCCGTCCTGCTGGTGTGAAAAGTCAGCATGTGAGTGTGCTTGTGTACAATAGCTATAAAGTTCTTTCTAATTGTAAACAAGCACGTTACTGTATAATGATAGCATCATGCATGACACAAGTGAAAAGAAGTCCTTTATAGTTATGCACATAAGTAGGCAGCAGACAGTAAAGACACTCTGTCTATCCAGTTTCTCATTTCTTCTGAGGCCACTAATACCCTTCATTAATTATTGTTGCAGTATTGCTTACATATGGAAATATCCTTCCAAGGATACCTTATGTCTGGCCAGTATATCATAGCGTAGGCATCTTCCTCTCCAGACCTATAACCCAAATGCAAGAATGTGAACTGGAACATAAAGAACGTTCAGTCTGTGCCAAATTTTATTGTTGGTGGATAGTTAATTATCCCCACTGGGAAGCCTTCCTTTTCCTTTCAATTTTGACTGAAAAGTTGATTTTTTTCGTGCCAACTAAGAGGAGTAAATGTAAATGCAGGAGGGAAATACCATATAAAGACATACAAAATGCTTATTCTGTCTGGGACCTAAACACAACTACAAGCAGTGCTCCATTTGCAAATCTTTTGTTCCTAAAATATTAAGGACTCACTTAGTTTCTCTTAGCATATATTTAGAATACCAGAGCCTAAAGGAGCTCATGAGGTGATGGATGGCCTCTGAATCTTACCAGTCACATGTCCCTCAGAAGCAGTGAAAGAAGCTCAAACCGTCAAAGCCTTCTGAAGTTTCTATTTGGGCAAATTCAGATGTCTCTGCTGTGGTGCTTGATGAACCCTTAGACCACCCAGTTTTAGTTACTACTTCCCCCGTCTCCAACCAGCTGGATATGGTGCAACACACAGTACATCTGGTATGACTAATCAGATGGTCTGTTCGGCCATTAAGAGAGAACCTTACCTTATTATCTCTAAGGAACCTGAGAGATTGCCTCAAAAGGAGGAAGCGCCTGGTGCAATTATTGAGGCAAATCAGTGGTTGGGTCTTCTGCAACATGTTTTGCTGATGCTTCAAATAATAATAATAATAATAATAATCAGAATACTAATAAACATACTTCTGCTTCTTCTCCTTCTACCTCTAAGAATCCACAGGAAAAATGATATGACTTCTTCTAAGGGCTTCTTAGAGCAATTATGTCACTATAGCAGCCTCACTTCCTTTCTTCTTCTGCTTCCTCCTCCCATCTCTCTTAAGAAAGTTAGGGGCTCTTCTTCTGAAGATGCAGATTCTGAATCAGAGGTAAAATCCCTGGCTTATTCCTCCTGAGTCAGAGGATGACAATAACATGTCTCATGATTCTCCCCTAAAGGAGGTTCCTATCATATGGGTATTTCTAGGTTTGCCTATCTGTCTGAGCTGCTCAATTTAGGCCCATCTTATTCTTCAATTAAAGCACATTTTCAACAATCTTTGCCTGTTTGCTTTTGGATTCACAGCTATCTGCACATTCTGAGGTTAAATAGTGTCTAACGTGTATCCTTTACATCAGGCCTCCATGAAAATCTGTTATTCTTCTTTGGGACCTGCATTATGTCTTGGAAAGGTTGACTCTTTCTTCTTTTGAGCCAACCTCTTCCTATAAAGGGTTATACCTGGAAGACTGTCTTGCTAACCCTTACCCAAAGCTGTAGCTAGATCATCTGCTGGTGACAGTCCCTCTAGTAGCACCCCACCACCTCAGCTCAAAAGCTAGTTGGTACTTTTGTACCAATTGGCTTCCTCTAGCAGCCATATCCACCACTCCTCCAGCTCTTCATGTGAAGAAAAAAAAATGTTGGCATTTACTGTCGAAAGAACAATGATGTTTTTGTATCAACTGGCTTCCTAAAGATACATAGCCCCCTCCTCCCAGCCCTTTTGAAGCGTGACCTGAAGTGCATTTCTATACCAGTTTTTTATAAAGCATGCAGGAGCTTTTGATCAGGCCCTCTAACACTTTTCACCTTGTGCAACTGCACCCTTTTCCCCATCTTTGCTATGCTATTGCCCTTACGTTAGTAAAGAGAGTTTCTGAGATGCAAACCCTTATGGCTTCTCCTCCTTTTCTAATTTTTCACAAGGACAGGATGTTGTTGAAAACAAATCCTTCTTTTATGTCTAAAGTTAATAATGAAATGTCACTGAACCAGTCTATTTAACTTGCCTACCTTTTCCCAGATCCTCAAAATAAGATGAGAAAGCATTTTTCATTCCCTAGACATTCATAGATAGCTCAGATTTTCTCTAGACAAAAAGGAGGATATTATATCAACTGTTTATTTCTTTTCAGGATAAAACGCTGGGTTACCTTGTTTCTTAACAAACCATCTCCAGATGGATTTCCTTGACTGTTTCTTTTTGTTATTCCTTTCATAGGACATCTCTTCCATGCCGCCTCAAAGCTCACTGTATCAGAACTGTTGATTCTTCTTCTGGTGCCTTTTTCAAGGGTATGGACACAAAATCCATTTTAGAAGAATCCACTTGGTTTTTCATTAATAACTTTGAAAAGCACTATAATTTGTTCCCTTTAAAAGCACTTTAATTTTTTTCCCTTTCCATGGCCAGAACTGGTTTTGTAGATCAATCCTTCAAGGAATGCTAGATTCCAGTTCTACTCCTCAATCCTCCTGCCTAAAAAACGTGGGAATCTTCCCATTTATTAGTAACCCTGCAACAATGATCAGTCAAGAACATAGTGCAGTTGTGTAAGGACTTAACATAACAGTGGATGTCTGCATAGATCACTGTTGCAGTACTGACACCCTATTTCATTTCTTATTTCCTTGTATGTTTGGCTGAAGTTGACCTGCTACGCATTTTGCTGTCTCCTTGCTGTCATGTCTTAGTTTCTTTTCCCTTTTTGCATCTTTTTTTCCTGGTCTGGGGCAAGAAAATTCTGATGATGTTAATGCGCATACATCCATTTTGTACTGATTTGCATTCTCCACCAGTTCCATACTTGTAAACAGCAATAGAAACTTAAGAGCCTTGTTAGAATGCTGCTCATATTCTCTGCTGATGTTTTCACAAAAGTTAATAAGAAATTGTTCTTTGAATTTGGCTTTTAAAGTGGTATCAGTTGAAAGTTCAATTAACTTCACTTTCTCCTTGAATGATAATTTAGATGGCTGGACATATTGTTCTTCAAAATGATTTGAAATCCAATCATTTTCTTCTTCAGGTTTGGGGAAGTACTTCTCAAAATCTGATTTTAGTCCTTTAAAGTGTTCAGTTATTGTCTTGCCTGTTTCCTGGGAGAGATGAAGCATGTTATCAGATAAGAAATTATGCAGTTTCAAATACCTCAGGTTGGCCATTTTCAAGACATGACCTCCAAAAATCTATTTTTTTTTTAGTCATAGATTCAATTTTGTCTGTGACATTGAAGGTTGTTATTGAGCTATTCTGAAGTGTCAAATTTAATTTGTTTATATTTTGGAAAATATCTGATAAATACATAAGCGCCTGAAGCCAATTACAGGCATGTAACTTGGAAGCTAGGAGGAAAGGATGGTCTTCAAAAACACCTGGACTGCATGTCTAAGTTCAAACCACCAGGTAAGTACTTTACCATGAGAAAGCCACCTTACTTCTGTATGAAGGAGCAGAACAGAATGACTCATCATCTCTTCACACAGGGCTTTGAAAATTTTTGAGTTTGTGGACTTTGACTTTATAAAATTCACCACTTTCACAGCTTCATCCAAAACAAGTTTAATTCACCAGAGAGGTTTTTACATGCCAGACTTTGTCTGTGGATGTAGCAGTGGCTCTAACTTATATTGGAAGCTACCTTCATGACAAGACCGCAAAGACTGGAGTAAATACCTGACATAGACTTGGCAACACTGGTGCATAATCCACAACAATTAAAGCAATTCATTTCCTTTTCTTTGAAATAACAATCATTAACATTAAATATATCCTCACCTCTTGTGGCAGCAGATGACAAAGCAAAGGGTTTTTGTCAACTTCATTATCTTTCAAATACCTCACAATAACAAGCAATATAGCAAAATTAGCAATATCTGTGCCTTCATCAACTTGAATAGCGAAAATTTTGCTATTTTTAATTCTGCCTATTACTGTCATCTCATCATCGGACATATCTTCAATTCTTCGAGATATTGTATTGTTCGAAGGAGGCATAGTGTTCATTGTCTGCACATGTTCTTCTCCAAGCATACATCACATCTTTTACACAGGGAGATATTAGATTCTCAGCTATAGTATGATTTTTACCACATTTAGTGATATGGTAATCAGTGCGGAAACTAGCTTCAACTGCATTTTCATAATCTTTGTTAGCTGACAGTATGTATGATTTCATATTCAGTGTTTTTTTTTAAATTCTCCCCTAAGTGTTTGAAAAAACTATTTTATTTATATTTTATTTATTTGTTTATTTATTTATTTATTTATTTTACATTTGTTTACCGGGATGGTCCGAATGAATATATGTCCATTTTCAGCGGAGGCCCGGGGAGAAAAGCTCCAAGTTAGTAGATTACATTACATTAGTAACATTTACAAATTAACATAGTTTACAGGCTTCAGTAAGACTACAAACATTTATAGAACATGGTAGACAACTGAGAGTTTCACACAGGGTTTCACACAGATAAGGACTTTATCTCGTAATGAGCTCTAGATATGCCACAAAGCAAAGTCATTCACATTTTAGAGTCAAATGACAGATTTAATTAGGCAAGATATCCAATACTGGGGGTGGATGTTAGTCATGTTTTGAACAGGGACATTTTAAGTGCATCTGAAAGTGTAGTTTGAGGCTTTTTTTTAACTGGGTTAGAGAGAGCAGGTAGAGGGTTCCAAGTTTTGCCTACAGAGTTGGCAAATAGAGAGTCACCAGCCACATTTATGCTTTTGGCTGTTTGAACAAACAGTTTGTCAGCAGAGTGCAGTGACCTCAGGTTGCTGTAGGGATTAATGATCTTGTTTAGTGCTGGTGTCTTATCGGGGTGGTTTAGAACTTTGTGGGCTACTATAAGTTGGTTGTATTAGAGAAGCCTAGTCCATTCAAGCCAACCTAGTCAAGTTAAGTTGATACAGTGGTGGGTCCTAAAGGTTGTACCTGTAAAAAATCTAGCAATATGGTTGTAACAGCTTGTAAGTTTGCTAAGAGTGGTTTTATTCAAGTTAGTGAAAAGAGGTAGGCATAGAGAAGGGTAGACAGTAAGTGGGAGTGAGCGATAGAAGTTCTTGCAAATGGAGTGAGGAAAAGTTTGATCCTATAGAGGGAGCCCAGTTTTTTGTTGACTGTTTTGATGGTTTGATTGACATGGGTATCATATTTAATGTATCATCGATTGTAACCCCTAGGAGTTTGGTGTGAACATCTGTGGATATAAGTGTGCCATTACTGGATTTTATGGTAAAGAATGGTGAAGAGGACTTACAGGTGGGGGAAAAAATTAGCAGCTTAGTTTTGTTGGGGGTTAAAATAAGCTGACGGTTTACGAACCATTTTTCAACATCATTAAAAGTATTCTGGGTTAGAGTTATCAGCTTAGTTGAGGAGGAGGCTGCACAGATTAAAGTGGAGATATCTGCGTATTGGATGCAGGTGGCCTTGGGAGTGATTGGGGGTAGGTCATTGATAAAGACTGAGAAGAGTAGCGGTCCTAGTATGGAGCCTTGGGGGCCTCCTAGTGTAATGGGTAGATGAGCGGATAGTGTATTCTGCCATAATACTGCTTGTTGTCTGTCAGATAAGATTGCAACTATTTAATCGCAGTTATTTAGTGACAGTTTCTTCAGGGTATGGATAAGTAGCTGGTGGTTGACCATATCAAAGATCTTAGAGAGATCTAGGACGAGAGCTGATGTAAGTTTGTTATTGTTTCGGTTGAGGTTAGGATAGTAGGGCTGAGGAGGTGCTGTGGTTTGGTCTAATATTAGTCCATAATATTAGTAACATTACTGTATTCCTTGTTTTTATAATTAGCATTTTTCATTTCTGAATGTAAAATTAGGGAAGGTTTCATGCTGCCATTTAACAGCATTTCCCCACACACCACACACTGGGGTTTAGGACAATCTTCATCTCCCGCATACAAAAATTTCATGTATTCATCACAGTATTTTCTCTTTTTCCTTCTTTGAGAAACTAAGGATTGTGCCTGGTTCATGTTTTGCACCAAAATGTTAGACGTGTCTCGAGAAGTATTGATTACTTTCCGTATCATGCTTCAGCTGTTTTCGTGGCATTTGTATTGAAAACTCGAACGTTGACTTATCCGAACACCTAAACGCCGACACATATTCCGCGAACCACAAATACACCGGATGCCCTAAACCCTCGAAATTCAAAAACTCGAAATATCATAGTTGTCCCATCCTACCGCCCGCTACATACTACCTAACTAAATAAACCACATAAATACACTAAACAAAACCCTACTTCTAACCCTACACTAAATCTTTCATATACCACCAAGTATGCACTTAACTTAACCTGCACCCTAACCCTAAGGTCCGTAACTATCACACACTTACCTTAAAAAGCTATACCCAAACAAACTAAATAATCCACACACATACACTTAATAAATCCCTACTTCTAACCCTATACTAAATCTAACATACATTACCATCTATGCACTTACATTAACCCGCACCCTAACCCTAAGGTCCGTAACTATCGCACACTTACCGAGCTATACTGCAGAAGGGCCAACCATGACAAATCAATGTTTTGGATTTTGCACTTCAGGATGATCAATGTTTTTGTGGTTCGATGAAGACGTGTCGGCATTTAGGTGTTCGGGTAAGTCACCGTTTGAGTTTTCAATATAGATCCATTTTCTTGTGCCAGGTTTCAGCCACTTATCCATATCTAATACTAAATGAATTAAAAAATTAATTTAAATATTAAATTTAAATAATGATAAAATTATAGTAGATTAAGACGATCAGGAAAAAACTTACTCTTCTTATACTGTTCGATGGGCCCAGCAACAGCCAACCTACAGACTAATACACGTGGAGCCAATGAGGTTGTAAAGCAGGCTTAGTTTGGTGAGCCATCCGCAAGTGACAGTGTAGTACTGGGATAGGTCTGCCCATAACAAATCACTCTCCCTTTGCTGCTTACTTATATCTTATTACTTTTTTTGTATAAACATACAGTCTTATTTCTGTAGAAGTGTAAAATAGAGTAAATAGGTCAATGTATGAGTCTTTTGTGGGGAAAGTACCCTTGAGTAAAGGATCTACTTGCTACCCGGAGAGGTTTTAATTATAAATTTGCTTACAGCCTACCGAGAGCTTCTAGTAGGATTGACCGGTTATTTAATTGTTGATTATAGACCATAGCGTTACTCGCTGTGACCTAAACCAGTTGCGCTCCTATCTTGTGCTCCGATATTAGGATAGCACTATAATACAGTAAATAAGTGAAAGAGGGGTTATTTAATTGTTGATTATAGACCATAGCATTACTCGCTGTGACGTAAACCAGTCGCACTCCTATCTTGTGCTCTGATATAAGGATAGCACTGTAATACAGTAAATAAGTTATAGAGGGGTTTTCTCCTTTGCAGCTACTCTACTTGCTATCTGGAGAGGTTTTTATTGCTTATAGCCTACTTTTATTGTGCTCAGGCACAGAGCGCTGTACTCTTTCACCTAATTTAACCTTCGGTTATTTTTTACTAGGCACATAAACGCGGGTTTTTTGCAATCTGGGCTTGTATTATTGACCTGCTTGCTGCAATTGGCTCACACAATTTAATTTGGAAGCTGTGTTCTGAAAAGCGCTTCCTGGTTTATGTGATGTGAAACACACTTGGGGACATTACTGCTGTTTTAGCCTATGTAATTTAACTAGCTATAATAAAAAAAAAAAAAAGCTCATACAATTAATCGGAAGTTGTGTTCTGAACATCGTAATTTAGATTGTCTGATGTAAAATGTACTTGATTACATTATTGCTGTGCTAGCCTGTACAAATTACCTAACTATAAACCACCACATGCTTTTTCTGATTGAAGTCCAACTACCTAATTGTTTTGGAAAAGGTTTAAGCTTATTTTCTGGGCTGTATGTGCTGTAGTCCACAGGAAATGTTCTACTGAATATAACATTATTTAATGAATGCGAAGGTTGTACCAACTGTAAACCTGTTGTGTTCATTTTTCTTTATCTTTAACTAATCCTTTATAGGAATTAGGAATTACTTGAATGTGACTATAGTAGGTAAATGTTTCTTCTTTTTTCTATGAGCGACACAATCAGATGTTTAGGAGTCTATATGCTGCCTACCTGTGTTTAAACTGTACTGTGTCTTACACTCCACTCAACTACTGACTTGCACTCTTCCTCACCATTTTACCTCCCACTTCTGCATAGACTTTAACCTAGTTGCCATCTTATAATTTCCTTCTTTCTGTCTCTTTTTCAGCTTTTAAGCCTTGTGCTTGAGATACAGGCTGTCCCCTATCAGCAGCCTAAAGGTAAAAGGTAAAAGAAATCCAAACAGAACAGAAGGGAATACCCAACCGGAAAGCCCTACGTGAACTACCAAGACTCTCCTCGCTCAGCCGCACAGTGTAGGTGGCAACCTACAGTTAGGTATTTTAGGTATTTAACTAAAAATTGTGAGTGATTTAAAGTAGAACTAATTGTATGGGCCAGCACACCCGCAGACCTACCCCTTAGACCATCTATTAATATCTTACTTTTTCCTCCTTTACTTCCTATCTTAGTGAATTTAGTGTAATTCCCTACATATACCACTAGAAGGCAGCAGAACTCAAGGCATGTAAAGCTGTTTCTTACTGCCAGCCAAACTCCTCTAGCTCTGAGGATCAGCCTTTCTCCGTTATCCCTGTTAGTACTGTTACTTCAATTAATTACCCCCCACCCCATGAAAGATATTAAAAGGAATTAACCTTGTTAGTCTTAAATATAAATAAACTAGACAGCTTATTCTGTTGTCACTTACTAATCCTGTTATAGAACTCCTTAATTAACTCTCTAATTAACCTTACTATTCCTGCTGTAGAACTCTTTAATATTACCTTTCTCCCCTACACATCTATGCAAAAAGCTCACCCTCTTATGTCTTATGATAAGAAAATACAGAAAGTGCCTCTTACCTACTCAAAGCTTGTAGAACACAGGCTCACTGTATAACTGATTGCCTGTCAGCCTCTCTCAGCTGTGACTCGCTCCGTTCGCCCTGCAGGCTCACTCCGCTCCCCTACCCTACCTCCAATTCCCACCCACCCCAAGTGGTCCTAAACTTATACTTCTTTAACCACACCATCTGTCCCATCCAACCAATCCCATTCACCAACCTTTTCACAAAATTAACCACACCCATACGTTTTATCTATCAGTTACAATAAGCTACTCCTTATAGTAATTTACCATATCCCTTTTCTTTTATTAGTTCCCTTCGCTCTACGCTCTCCTTATCCAATACCTCCTTTTTTTCTTAATTTAAGACTCAACTCCTTAAACTTCTTATACATAATCTCAACAAGATGCCTTTAGATGTAAAAGCTAATATAACCAAATTAATACTCATAGCTATACTTTCAACTGCCCTCACCTCTGCCTACCTCCTCACCTCCTTTGAAAAACTGTACTATTACCATTTTAACTACTCTCTAAAACAAACAGCAGTACACACTCCTATACTCCCTAATAGTCAGACTAATATCACTTCCATTCCCAGCTATCTACTACCTAATTACCATAGACTCTCCCCCATTAAATACAATAAACTCACAGTAAAGAAAGTGAAATATCAAACCAACTTTATATATAATTGTGCAATAAAACTAAATAATCCCTCCTGAAAAGACGGTGACATCCACTCTATCCCTGGCCCTACCAATCCTGCTACCCTAGTAACCCACCTTATACTCCCTAACTCTTACCTAATAGGACATCTGAATATCCGCACTATTAATAACAAAGTAGCCTATTTCCATGCCCTTCTAGATATTCACTGCTTTGACACCTTCTGCCTGACAGAAACATGGTTAAAACCAGGGACCAAAGACAATGAAATCATTCCCAAGGATATAAAATATTGAGACAAGACCGAATAAAACGTAAGGGTGGGGGAGTAGCAGTTCTATTCAAAGATGGACTTCAGATCTCCACTTTACCATACAACCCAACTCAGGATAGGTTCATAGGTTCATAGGTTAGTACTAAGCTAACTGCCCTTGTGAGCCATTTTAAGCCTAGGCAATTATTCCTTGTGAGACTCAAACCCTGCACCTTGTGTTTGTAAGGCAAACACCTTAACCATTAGGCCACAAGTAAGGCAGAAGTCCTTATCACCAGATTTCAAATCAACCCAAATAAATCTTTATATATCATCTGTATCTACCTACCACCCGGTAATATTATCAGTACTATAGAGGATATTCTAGGCTGGGTGTCCTCAACTTACCCCCAAGAAACAATAATACTTGGTGATTTTAATACTGACTGGAAAGTTGTCAACGCTGATAATCCTACCTCCCATATCAACCTTCGCGGCTTTAGTCAAACTATCACCTCCACAACCAGAATCAATAAACCAAACAAAAAAGAGAGCACCATAGACTGTATACTTATACATAGACAGAAACAAGCTTACAAGGTAGGAACTCTGCAAGACGATGTAAGTGATCATACTTTGACCTACATCCTAAGGCAAAACAATGATATCTCTAACCCCCCCACATATAGGATTGCATGCACCAAAATGAACTTAGTGCCTGTGACTGGAACCCTTTAAAAACTCTACCACTTGAAGAGTTTGTTAAATATCTAAACTCTAAATTCTTATCTATCCTTGATAAGCACGCACCCAAACGGTCCATCAGAATGAAGTCCAAACCAGCCCCATGACTTTCTAAAGAAACCAGACAAAAAATTTTACTTAGGAACAAGTGTTGGGCTAAGTGGAGAGCTAACAAAAATATCTCTGATAAACAAATTTTTAGGCAGTTGAGAAATAGTACAAAAAAGGCAATACTTACTACTACTGTAAACTACAGCAAAATCACCAAAATAATCCCCAGAAGTTCTGGTCTAGTATCAATAAACTCCTTTTCCCAGGACACTCTCGTACACCTACCCCACTTCAGGCCGATCCAAATACCCCCCATCAAACTGCCAATGCCTTCAATACCTTCTTCACAGAGACCATACAATCACTAGCCAGTCAACTAATCCCAGACAACTCAAGCCTTCCCACCACCATACCTGGCACTCTATCAACATTCCATCTGCAACCCATCTCTACCACTCTCATCTACAAATTCATCCAAAAACGTAAGCCTTGTACTCCTTCTGCTGACCAGCTACCATCTGAATACCTGCAAAAAGCAGCCAAAGTAATTTCCTACCCTATATCCATCCTCATAAATAGAACCATTAAGGAGGGAATCATTCCAGACATCTGGAATATCTCCCATATTATCCCCCTACACAAAGGTGGTAACTCAAATGACTACTCTAACTACCAGCCAATAGCTCTTTTATCACCCTTAGAAAAAATTATGGAAAAATGCATTCACCAACAACTGTTAAACCATTTATCTCAACATAACATAATAGCAAACTGCCAGCATGGCTTTAGGCCATCACATAGCGCCACAACTGCCCTATTATCCTTTACAGATGCCATCAATAGAAATCATAATAAAAACAACCTCTCATCTGCACTCTTTACTGACCTGTCAAAAGCTTTTGAGATGGTAAACCATGCTCTTCTTATCAACATTCTTGAATCCCTTTCCCTTGACTCTCTGGCAGTTAAATGGTTCAGGTCCTACCTTACCAATAGGCAACAGGCAGTTCTCTGGGAAAATAATATATCATCCCTTCTGCCAGTCACACTCGGAGTCCCTCAGGGCTCTATTCTAGGTCCACTTCTTTTTTCACTATTTATCAATGACCTCCATGTAGCAATTCCACAAGCCACCTGCATTCAATATGCAGATTATTCTACACTAGTATGTTCAGCAAACTCCCCATCAGAACTACATTCTCTAACTCAGAATGTATTTAACATAGTTGAAACATGGTTCACAAAATGTTGCCTCCGTCTCAATGCTAAAAAAACTAAGCTCCTTCTCTTTACACCCACCAGTAAGTCCTCCCCCATAGATTTCTCTGTCATTTCCAATAATGGCACGATTATATTCTCCGACTCTGCCATTAAATTGTTAGGAATTACTATTGACAATAACCTTACATTTGGCAGCCACATAAATAACACCATAAAAACTGTCAACAGAAAAATAGGCTCCTTATATAGAATCAAACCTTTCCTAACTCCAATAGCCAGAACCAAGATTGCACACTCCCATTTAATCTCAACTCTTCTGTACACCTCACCCATATATACTAACCTAAAGAAAAATAATGTTATCAAACTAACTAATTCCAATAACAACATCACCAGCTGCATGTACCCTGGGTTAGGAATCGCTGTGATGATCCTAAAATGCGCAGGATGTGAATGCAAGCCACCAGTTTTAACGTGCCAGTAATACAGTGTTAGTAGCCTTGCAGTAGAGTTCAAACCATATGTAAGTGGTCCAGTCCAGTGTTAGGAAGTCCCAGGCATAGGACATTACAGTAGCCCAGTGTTAAAGAAGAGACTAGGGCATGAGCAGCAACTAAGAGATCAGTTTGAGATAAGTGTTTGACCTTGAAATATTTTACAAATGGAAACTTGAGAATTTCACTACAGCCAACACCTGGTCCCAAAGAGTTAGAATGTAAGTTAACACCAAGGTTACACACCTACAAAATTCAAGCATATTGCAAACACTATATAATGAAATTTGGTAAGGGAGGGACAGATGACTCCCTCAAAACTGCATGGACTTCAAGGCCTCAGTATGGAGGTGTTGAGTTTCAACCAATTTTGAATTTGTCATCCAGAAAATATACACTTGCCATATCAATTTGTGGGAAAGAAAGTTAAATGTGTGTGTCATCAGCATAATTATGGTATGCCAAATCCCTCTTCTTTGACATATTTCCTGGAGGAAGCATGTAGGCCATGATCGTAAAGGGCATAAGGCAAAAACTCAACATTCCACTTGTTATGTGGAATATGAGATGATTCCAGAACAGACCTTTGTGAACAGTAAGAGTGGTAGGAAATACGCTGCTCTAAGACAATGATAAAAATACCACAGTACATGTGCAAAACATTGTATCAGAATGCCATTGTCAACATTATCAAGTACTGCTGAGGGCTGAAGAGAACCAGCACTGAATATTACTTCTGGTCTCTGACTACAAAATGATCATTAACAACTCCCACAAGGCCTGTCTCTGTGCTATTGCAAGTGTGAAAAACTAGACTGAAAGGTATCCATGAGCCCACTAATGGTAGTAGGGATCTCAGATCTTTTATAGACAACTTTCTCAAAAAAATCCCAAATATGGAAGGTTAGAGATCAGATAGTAGTTGTCAGAAATACTTGAGAGTAGGATGACAATGGCCTCTTTCAACATGTATGAAGAAACCATGTCTCTCAATGACAAAACCAGGATCTGAAAGATCACTGGTCAAAGGACATCAAGACTAACCATCACTAGCCTCGATGGACAAGGATCCAGTCCACAAATTGTTTGCTGTATACTTGTGATTACAGTAGTGAATTAATTGTTCTTGGGAATATTAAATCCCATTCAAAAGGTAGAAAAAGAAGATCAAACAACTACAGTACCCATAGGGTTAGTTGACGGAAGAGAAGATCTTATAGTGACAGTCTTATCAGGAAAACAACTGAGCAGCAGACTCACATTATACTGTACAAAATGTTTGTCTAAAGATAGACTGGGCTGTAAAGCCACTGAGCCACCCAGAAGAGTGCTGTTGGTCAGTTAACTGCTAATTTATTTATTTTAGTATTACATTTGTTTACCGGGAAAGTCTGGCTTGGACTGAGGCAATTTTCAGTAGAGGCCTGAGGAGAAATGCTACAGATGCATGTGTTTACAACCTGGGAGGAAACAGGAGCACCCAAAGAAAACCCATGCGAATGCAGGGAGGACATGCAGACTCTGCACAGAAGGCACCCCAGCAGTTAATCGAACTGGAGAACCTCTTGCTGTGAGGTGACAATGCAAACTGCTGCACCACTGCACCATCTAATGAGATCTGTCTAGACAAAAATATTGTCTTTTATGAGAACTCTCTGCTTGGTAGGTGGCATAATTTATCACTCCACACACCTAATTGGTGTCAGTGATATTCCAACTTGTGCTCCTGTTGTTTACAGAGTGAATGTATTATAAATTATGCAAGTAACAGCTGTAAGAGATGACACTGATAACTTAAAGTGACAGCATAATTCAATATTCCATATTAATAATAATGAGGTTTGCATAATGAATGCAGGAATGCTTCCATGATTATAAGGGTATTGAATAATTAAGCTGAAAACTGCCATCAAATTGGCAGATGCAATTCAGAATGTGATGAAGGGATAAGGGGTAGTGACTGGAAAGATTGCAAAAGTCCATTGGATGTTTACAGCAGAGGCATTTAGCTATTGCTTGTAGTACATCTATTAATTGGTACAAAATGACTTGTTAATTTTTACTTCTTGATGATATGGGAATATAGTCCTTTCAGGGCCATGTATGTAAAAAGCATTATAAAATGAGATTAATGTAATTTTGTGGTGTATTGAGAACTAGGGTATCTCTATTAGAAGACCTTATCTGGTAAGATGAATTATGAGTTGCTATGTGCTAGCAAAGGAGGGCCGAGTATTAGATTTTAGTAGATTAAAGATGATTTTAGTAGATTAAAGATGAAAGATCCAAGAATTAAGACTACACATTAATTGATAAGAAACTATTTTTTTATGGAAGACTGAACAGTGATATTCATAATGAAGGTTTTAAACAATCTTGACAATTGAGATAGAGGGAGTAAAGAGGAATCTGTATTCGGAATGTTCAAACAGATTTCCTTTTATTTACTGCTGAGGCTACTGGGAGGAGATTTTTTCAACCCAGTTGTGAGCATATTTACTTCTGTTTTCATCTAATGTGGTATTTAAGGGAAAGGTTTAGAGGTAACTGTAGTCCAAGATATAGGAAATATGGGGTGATATCTTTTTGAAACCAGAAGGCCAGTGATTGCCAACTTGAAAGAGAGTCATTTTAGTTAATAGGTTGGTGTAAATAGTATTTTTTGCTTGTTTTATTGGGGTTTATTAATTCACTGTAGATACTAAAATATGATTTGAACTTGGAGGGGTCTGATTTAAGATCCTCTCTGAAAAGGGAAAAGAGGGTGGTGCTGTAAATGATTATGCTGTTAGCATATAGATGGGTTGTAATGGATAGCACAGACTGATGAAGAGTTAATGAACAAAGGAGAGAGAAGAAGTGGACTACAGAGCCTTGGATAACACTCTTGTTAAGATGAGATACAGCGAATATGATGGAATACATCTTCGCATGGAAAGATTTGCTTTAAAGGAAATTGGAGAACCATTCTGCATCTTCAATGCTAATGTTAGACTGTTGGAGGATGAAAATAAGAATATGGTGATTTACAAGGTAAAAGACCATGACAAAATAGACATGGCTCATCTGAAAAGACCTTAATACATACTTTGGTATAGGTGATGATACAAGATGCTACAATTTAGAAAGAACACCATGATTTGTATGTTTGGGTGTGTGTATGCAATTTTCCTGACTTCTTTACAAGGCTGTAGAGAATAGTTAGAGCAGAAATATTTTGTGGATTGCAAAGTGGAGACTTTGAAGACTGGTTATATGATAAAAGTTTTCCAGGTATTGCTGAGTTTGTTTGTAAGATTAGTTGACTGTAAACATATTAGTGGGACTTAAAATTAAGTTGATAAAACAGAGTGAAAGGCCATCTGCACCGCTAATAAGAAGAGACCACAGTGGCTGTGCAGATGTCTGATTAGGGTGTCATGTTCCACGGGGTTAAATGCTGTTGACGGATAAAGGATGAAAATCAAATATGGCATGTGAGCCATTGCCACTCAGTGGACATTAATTATACACATGAAGGCAAGTTCACTGTTGTGACTAAGTCTAAAGCTAGACTAACGTGGGTCAAGGCTGTTATAAGATGCAATTTAAGAGCACAGCTGTACATATATAGCCTTCCCAATGACTTTTCTGATGAATAGAAGATATGAAACTAATAAGAAGCTAGTCATATTGAAGATAGAATGTAATATTGTGTTTTTAAGAGAAAGTAGAAATATCCTCTGAGAATATTACATAATTTGCTATACCACTGGGCTAAGGAGTCCACTCAGATTTAATTTTCCTTAATGGTCCAAGATCTAGCCTACTGTAGGTAAAGTGTAAAGCTAAAACAGCATCCATGATGAACTCCTTATAGAACATTTAACAAACCTCCATGCAAACATTCTGTAATTGAACTATCACAATGAAGTTTAATTACATTTTAGGGAGAGCTTGTCTGATGCTGGCTACCTTATCAGAAAAGATTGAGCATCTTCCTCACAATCTGAACAACAAGTAAATGGGCCACATAATTATCTACCTCCAATGATCCAGAGTAAGCTTATCTTCAGTCGACTGAGAGCTCTGTATTTATTCCCACCTGTACACCTCAAGGGTAAAATAAGGCTTCATTGATATAATAGGCATGAACCATATATGACCTGGGGTGACAAGATCCAGAACACCTGATATGGTCCTGTTATAGTCCACCACTAGTCACTCTGGATCATTAGCACCAGTATCCAACTGGAGCTGATCCTTTAAGGACATAACATTCCTATTGGATATTTTGCTTAAATCCCTATAATGGATCATCTCAGAATTGTTTAGCAAAATCAAGAGGACCCAACCGTAAAATGAGGTAGGTAATGATCTAACCAGAAAACATATTATATTTCAAGTTCCACAACAATAAGAACATATTGCAATATAAAGTCCAGAGAACATCCCTAAAATATCAATAGCAGAAGAACCAATACTGCAGAAGTTGAAACTCTTCAGAATATGAAGATGTTCCATGGCAAGTTTGACTAATTTGAAAACAAGACTGACCACCTTGGGTTATTCCTCGTTGTGTAAATGATGAAATTGGTGAACTTATCTATAAAAGACTGAAAATACGAAGATGGTATTGTGATGGCTTGGTGGATAGCTACTGGGACTATGGTGTATAGGGTTCTGGGTTCGAGACCTGCATGGCTGCTTATTCCTCGGGCTAGGCTTATAAATGCCCTAGGGCAGATAGCCTAGTATGAACCTATGAACCTATGGACAGTATATAAGGAGAATGTAAGGAGAAATCTGAAATGTACTCCTGCTGTAAGCACATACTCAAAACTGTTGGCATGTGTACAGTTTACCTCGGTCAACTCAAGAACTGGTTTATGGCAACCTTACCATCAATGTTACTCTGCCTGCCACTCTATATATCACTTAGTCCTAGAGGAATGGAACCCAACTGGACCTACCTCCACAAACAACAATGATGGATTTATTTCATATGGACCTGTCAAACAACAAAGCCCTATTCAGGATCAAGGAAGAGCATATCCTGCCTAAAAATCAAAGTTGTTGATCAGACGTCTAAGGCTGTTGGAGGTACACCCATGTCATGATTATTTTTCAACTTCAGGTGATGTTAGTTCATGCTAATTTATACACGATTGTCCAGCTCAGGGGATGCTTTTGACCTTGCCTGTCCCCTTATCTAGTGACTCCTCTCAGTACCCAACCAATAGGAAATCAAGGAAATATTTGGAAAAATCATAGACATATATGGATGTAGAGTGTGCAGAAAATCATGAGCATTGGAGAGCCTCATTACTAAGATAATGCTCATAATTAACTAAAGTATTCATAGCAAGCAATAGATGCCAAGGCATGCTCAAGTGTAGCAAGATCAAAAACATAGAAAGTATTACAATAATTAGTAGATAAACAGCTTTAGTGAAATCACTATCAAAATAGTAATGATGGATATAATAGTTATCATCCAAAAATCTGTGATAATATACATTCAACAACATAAGCCAGTGATATGAGAGAGCAAAGTAACATTTCAAAATAAAGTGTAAGAATTCAGTAATATGGAAATTAAACTGCAAACAGCATAGTAGAGTCCATAGACACACAAAAGCTTGTCATTCTTGATGTTAAATAAATCATCAAAGCAAGTACAAAGTCCACTGATCCACATCAAAAATAAAACAAAATTACAGTTCACAAAATAAAATCCAAGGATGGTTAGACCTGGTACTCATTTCTAGCTCAGGACATGTATTTGAAATGAGGAACTAAAAATGTGCCACTCGATGAAAGGCTAACTAATTTAAAATTATATGGTTTGTTAAAAACACTGTCATTTTCAAAACAAGACTAAATGTATCAGACAAAGTAAAACAGTATAATAAAATTGAAAAGGTACACTTTATAAATTCTAAGATGGATTCATATGCAGTATCTGATTACCCGAAGTTAGTTCATTTTTCATTAATGAAACACAAGCCTCCATAGGCAATTTAATCTCAATTGCCAGGCCATCAAAAAGCAACACATTCAGAAATAAAAAATAAAAAAAGTCTATGATGATGCAGTGTTAAGAATTCAAGATACAAAACCAGGACTCCCTCTATTATTTGACAGCAGCATAGTATGAACCATTGAACATAGAAATGACAAAGTAGGCAGGAAAAACAAAGCAGAATTAAGTCAGTTATAATGAAAAATCCAGTGATTTACAGTAACTGGACAGTCCCACAACATAGGAATGTAGGACCAATTTTAGGCAAACAATCACAGGGACCATAGCAAACGTATCTATATACACCTTTAAAGATAGTCACTTAAAAGTTCTTGCCACCCTTTGCATCCGTGGTGTAACTTTGTGTCCACACATCCAATCATCGACACTAGCCTTGAAGGTAGCCAAAGTAGTACTTATTTGGCCTGTAGAGGTAACTTATTCCATAGGCTGGGAATATGTTGAGTTAGGAACCTATTCCTCCTTCAAATCTTGTTTAATGTTTGGTGTAAATTTAGGTCATAAGTACGGGTGTTTATTTTATGAAGAAACAAGGAGTTAAGTAGGATTGAGCCTTTCATGGTTTGAAAACTGAGACCCCGGTCAACTTGGAGTAGCTGATAAGCTACTAAGTATAAAGGGGCTGTGGCAATCTATAAAGACAGTTAAAGAATTAAAGGTCTTTTTTTGGTTAAAGGACATTGAGGCCTTTCTAGTTGAGGGGTATGCTTAGCTCTGTTCATATTAAAGGAGCATTATATTTGATGATGAATCTAATTAGGGAAGAGTATAGTGGCAAGATGACTTCTTTGGATATTGAAAATATTTGGCTTGGAAATTTATTGGTCCAGATAGAAGCATTTCTGACTATGATGGAAACATGATGATTGAAGAAAATATTTCCCTGGAAATTAACTAGGCCACATAGAATGATTTACTGACTGTAGTGGGCACATGATGACTGAATGAAAGAGAGTTGTCCATATCAGTACCCATGTGTTTTAATTGGAATGCAACTTATAACATATTAGGTGGGAATAATTTAGCCATCGCTGACGAATTTAGCTATCTCAGACCGTGGCTAAAGCCAGCGCTATTGATATTTGTCTTATGTGAGGTCACCTCCCATTTATTGTGTAGAAAGAATGCCTACTTATTATACTTTACTGTAAGTTATTGGCTGGTTAATCTCTGGTATTGTATATATATATATATGCAGTAACTTCTTTTATGCTGTATAGATACCCGAGACTCCTTTTGGGGCTTGGGGCTTTTATTTGAGATTTCTCTCTCTTTTGCTCCACCTCCTGTTTAAGAAGTATGCATCTGTTCCCACAAGTTTTGGTTGTATTATTTCCTGCTGCCTAACTCCCGTACTGCTTCTGCATTTAAAAGGTTCTTATTTTGTCCCCACGAATGAACCTTAAGGGTTCCTTTTTTTCTTCCTCGCTTCAGTTCAGGGACTAGTAGCAGCTCATTTAAACTGTAGCTCATCCTGTCCATGCCCTAAAGGAAATTGGCGCCAAATTCTAAGGCGCTTCTGCAAGTGGCTAGTTGGTCCTTAATCTCCCCCTGTGGTGGTTATTTTAAGGAGTATTCTCTCGCAATCTGCTGAGTTTAGAGCTACAAGGCATTCTATTGACTCACAATTTACTTACAATGAATGGTATTCTTTGTGAGTGGCTTCTCCGGCTCAATAAGATTGTTTTTTGTAACTGAGGAAGTAGGATTTCATAACATGTCCATTTGAGTAACTCTTACTTTTGGGTAATTAAAATAGCTTACATTGGAAGTAGTATTTGACAGCAGGCTTATCTCATATGTGGAGAGCTTGCAACACTGCTTGTCTAAACAGATTGGTGTTTAATAAGTTGTTACCTATATTTTTATTCTTCTCCTACTTTCAATTGTACCTGTGAGTTAACATTCTTCCAAAGTTTGGAGACGGCCCTTCCCATTAATTTGTAGCTTATGTGAGTTTTCCATGTTCAGAATTACTTCACCGCATTTTTGTCACTTTCTGTACATTATCTGCCCTGCTTAGAAAATGCTCTAGTGACAACACTAATTTCATATTTAGTGTGTTCTTTAGCTGGGATTTTATTGGCTGTGATTGCTTGAGTTCACAAATGTTTAATTTGTCCTCTGTCTCTTTGAGAACACAAACTGTGCATGCATTGGTCATTAGTAATCAACAGCCTCACTGTTGAACTGGATATTTCCTAGTTTCCTTCCATTGTCTATAGAAGGAGAATTAGGATTTGTAGTTGTTTTGAATATTGGTATGCTACTGTTATATACTGTTTCTCCTAATTTCTTTCATTTGTTCTCCAAGCTTATGCTCTCTGTCTTACTTCTTTTATAGACTACCCCTCATTATTGCTCTTTTTTCCCACTCCCTTCTCTCTCCACCTCATATTTCACCATTACTATGTTGCAAATATTTCTCTCCTTCTAAGCCTGACCTCTTCTCCTATTTCTCCTTTCTTCTAGTCCTTATGGTATTTTGTTACTCATAACTTCCCCCTTTTTTCCTCTCTCTCATATACCTATAACTTGCTAACTTAGTGTTCTCTTTTTCCTCTCTTCCAGTAAAGGCATCCTGGGTGCTCCCTCCCTTCCTTACAACCAAGAAAAATCTCTCCTAAACCAGAAGACATAGCTACCTGCTTGTCAGGCTTAGTAAAGATTTTGCTACTGAAGTATTGTTTCATGTATGTGAAATTCCTACTTTATCAGCAGTACCTGTAATTATTATATCTATCTATTTGGTAACCCCTCTGTGTGAGATCTTACAGCCTAATGCAGACCCCTATCCACCACCTCTACCTAGTCTTGTTTCCCGTACCTCCTGACTTTGTAGTAAACCCTCATTACCTCTCCCAGTTGCCTTTTTCCTTCTGTCCACCAGATGGCAGTATTCAACCAACATATTTTTTAGCTTTTAAATATCTAACCTAATTAGTCCTAATCCTTTTAGTGATAACTACTGTCCTAACCTCCTTGTTAAATGGTGTAAATCTGACTATTCACCCCCTTAATTGTTTTACTAATTTTAAGTCTTGAAAACACTTTTGTAACAAGCAGTTTTTTCCCTAATCTAACATTTTAAAGGCAATTCACTAAAGACAGCTGATTTTTTTTTCTGCTCTACTTACCATCCAGTTCCACCCACTCTGTTTGCCCTACGGGCTCACTCTGCTACCCTCCCCCAATTTCCCACCCACCCCAGTGCATCTAGCCTTATATTTCTCTAAACACACCCCCCTTTTTACATTATCCAATAACCTAATTAACCTCATTATATACTTAGCAATCCCACTTCCACCTCTCCTATTTCATTTCTTCTTCCTATCTTTGGAATTAGTCCCTCCCCTAACCCCTATACTTACTTCTTTCTAAACAGACCCACCCCTGACTGATTCTTGTTCTCACTTCAGTCTCCCTTTACTTATACTTGTACATACCTACTCTCCCTGTATCTCTATTCCCATTTCCTACTTTAAAACACACTCTAACATGCTCCACTTTTCTATAACAATTGGCACTCTGCTTTTATCCTACAAGCTCACTTACTATGAATCCCTACACTTTACACAATTCTGTCCCCTCCCAAAACAAATTACCCCTCATCACCTTTTAAACTCTACCTCCCATTGCAACATTACATCCTCAACAGTCTACCTTAAACCTCATTTTCATAGAACAACCAATTTCAAGTATTCCCAAACATCTGGAAAGTGTCTCATATCATCCCCCTCCACAAGGGTGGTAACTCAACTGAACTTTCTAATTTCCGCCCAATAGCCCTTCTCTCACCTATAGCAAAAATTATTGAGAGATGTATTAATTGCCAACTTCTTGATCATCATCTCCAAAATCACCTTCTAGTTGACTGCCAACATGGTTTTAGACCTTATTATAGCACCACCACAGCTATCCTATCCTTTACTGACTGTATAAATAAAAATCATAACAACAATCTCATATCCTCTGCACTTTTTATTGACCTTTCCAAGGCATTTGACATGGTGAATCATGAACTATTGATAAACACACTTAATTATCTCGCATTAGATACGCACTCAATCAAATTGTTTAAATCCTACCTAGGAAACAGACAGTAAGCAGTCCTCTGGGAAAATGAACTGTCATCTCTGCTCCCTATCACTCTTGGAGTCCCACAAGGTTCAATCTTGGGACCTCTCCTCTTTACCATCTTCATTAATGATTTGAAAACCTCCCTTCCTCAGACTACCTGTATACAATATGCTGATGACTCAACTTTAATCTGTTCCTCCTCCTCATCGTCCCAACTTCAAGCCAGAACCCAAAAAATATTTACCTTAGTAGAAAACTAGTTCCACCAATGCTGTTTCCTCCTCAACTCTAAAAAACTAAATTACTACTGTTTACCCCTACGCATAAACCCCCCACCATAAACTTCACAGTCATATCTAAAAATGGCACCACAATAGTTCCTGACATTACCACCAAACGTTTGGGGGTAACAATTGATCACAATCTTAATTTTGACACCCACATCAACCTAACTATCAAATCTATGAATAGAAAACTTGGTTCCCTATACAGAATTAAACCTTTTCTCACTCCTTCAGCCAGGACTACTATTGCCCAAACTCACCTACTATCTACTCTCCTCTATGCCTGCCCAATCTTTACAAACCTCTCCAAAAGCAATATCAATAAGCTGGCCACAGCTTACAACAACATAGCCAGATTTGCCTCTAATACCCCATATTGTACCCGTCATTGCAAAAACCTAAAACTTCTAGGATGGCTTGAAATGCAAAGCCAGTTTCTTTTTCAGCAACTCATAATCATTCACAAGATTCTGCATCATTCCTCAAAAACTCCCATTCTCAGAAACCTTATTATCCCCTATCAAAATCCTGCTACCTTGCGATCTTCCAACAGACTTCTTGTCTCTTTCCTAAAAGCTAACAATAAATCTGGTGACTCCCTATTTACTAACTTAATTGGTAAAGCTTGGAATAAACTACCAACTGAACTTACATCCCTGACTTCCACTCCACTTTTCAAACATCAACTTAAAATCTTCCTAAAATCACAATGGCTATGTCCATGCTCAAATCCTGACTGACACTAGCACCTCTTGCTTATCTCTCTTAAGTCTATCATTTCTGAATTCCTCCTCCTTTGGTGTTTCTCTCCTCTTACTCTACCAAAATTATTTTTTCTTTAGTATAAGTAATGTCTACCTTCCCATGTTTGTCATGGCCTATGACCGTACCTAAGGGGGAATTGTATACTTGAGGTTTTAACAATTTTTAATTTGAGTATTACTAGTATGGAATTCTCATTAATTTGTTTATTTTTATCCAAAATTTTCTTGTATTGTATTTGGAGCTAATCTCCCAGAGCCTCCACTGAAAATGGACATGTATCCAGTCGGACTTTCCCGGTCAACAAATGTAAAATAAAATAAATAAAATAAAAAATAAACAGCTTTTTTTTTTTCTTCTTTTTTGTTGAATGCTACCACGCTGTCCTTTTTTTTGCATTTAGCTTGAGACCATTTTCAGTATACCAGGTGTGTGCATATTCCAGCACTTTTTGGAGCAGTTCGGTATCATTGGATGAGCAGATAACAGGGCCCAGGTTGCTGTTATCAGCAAACTTGGTCAACCACACATTAGGGACATGTGTGCAACATAAATACCAAACAGGAGAGGGCTCAGAACTGATCTCTGTGGTATCCCAGTACTTACAAGTTTATGCCCAGAAAGGGTATTGGCAACTTTCACTACTTTTAATCTGTTGAATAGCCAGTTTGCAATCCAGAGGACAACAGAGGGGTTCATATTAAGTTTATCTACCTATCCAATAATGCCAGCATGAAGGATAGTGTCAGAAGCCTTGGCCAGGACAAGATAAGCAACATGCACAGAGTGACCACTGTCCACAGCGTGAGTAACTTTTTCAATGAAGTTTACAAGCCTCGGGAGACACTACCTATCCTTCACAATTTAAAACTGAGTGGAGTCTAGATCAGTTAAGTTGCCTATGTTTGCATAAATAAACTCTCCTATGATGTGTTCCTTGACTTTGCATATAAGGCAGGTGAGGCTGCTGAGTGTATAATTCTCTGGGTCTGTAGAGAGGCCACCATTTTGTAGGGAGATCACAGTGGCTGTTTTCTAGGCATCAAGTGCAAACCTTGTGGATATGCTGAGGCTAAACAATTTAAACAGAGGCTCATGTAATACATACTTGTCACTGATTGGAATGTAGTCTGGTATGCTATCTGACCTCACAGAAACATTATATTTACCCACTGACAGTAATTGTAAGAGTTATTACAATGTGATTTCAAGGGAAAATGCATTTTCAGGTATGATAGGTATATCAATATAGATAGATGGGGTAATGTTAGCACTAGATGTGTCTGCATATATATTGACTATATCCCTGAGACTGGAATGTGTACTATTAGTTTGGATGAGCTTGCTGCATTGTTAAACATTATTCCTTGATTTTCTGACATAACTGAAGAAAGATTTGTAGTTTCCTTTGGTAGTTGTAGCAATCTGAAGTTTTTATTCTGCTTTGTATTATGTGATAGTGCCTGGATCTTTACTGGCATGTTTTATTATGGTCTTGAGGTAGATGGATGGGGATTTCTGACAATGTTGCATTATTTTCCTTCTTTTGTTATACAGTTTATTATTATGGGAGTTCTGCCAGAGAAGATTATTCCTGAATTTAGCTCTATATTCAGAGCAAACATGGCTATAGCTTTCTATGCAGTTGTTTAGATGCTGGTAAAAATTTGAGGTGAATGTTGTAGCCCTCTGAATTAGGTCCATTTAGGGGAACTTGGGAATTTTGTATATATTTTGAAAAATGTGAAGTAGGATTGCTCTGGAGATGTCCCTAAAGGTGGTTTCATATGATTGTGGAGTGGTACCATTAAGCTTAACAGAGAAGGTAACTAATTGTGGTCAGATTTAACCAGGGATAAGGAGATGTGTGGTAGAGGTGCAAGCAGGGACTAGGTTGGTAAGGAACAGATCAATGGTATTAGAACCTAGTAGGCAGTTTTACAATTTGCTCCAGTGCATTGGTATTGACAAAGTCTAGGAAATGCTAAGCCTATCCATAGGCACACAAGTGTGTCAGTCAATGCTTGGGCAATTGAAGTTCCCTAGGAAGAATGTACTTGGTTTGATGTTTAACCCATAAATTATATTAAGGTAAATTCCATGACCTTTGGGGGACATTGATGGGGATCTATATCAATGAAGTAATAGCTGAATTTGTCAAGGGTGATTTGGATCTCCAGTAGCTCCAAGTGAAGGTTGTAGGTAATTTGCCATGACGCAATGGTGTTCCTGACAAATACAGATAGCCCCACGTAGTTACAAGTTCCTGAAGACATGATAGGTGCTAAATCCTAGCATGGAGGGAACAGGGTCATTGCTTTTTCTCAGTAAATACACAGATATGAATATGTTCAAATTGCAGGGCAGCCTCAAGGTCTAGAATGTTTCTGTTTAGACTGCTTGCATTGAGGAGTGCCAATGTTATCCAAATTTGGGTTAGTATAGTGCACAACAAGTTGCTGCACCAGCTGCTTCATACCTATTTTGACTACTTGTAAATCAGCTTTTAAACAAGGTACAAAACATAACACCAACATCATTCGTGTGGCAATGAACAGCATTGAATACAGAGTTCAGCTGTGCAACTCAACAACACTAACAGTAGTTAGGTGAAAATTGAATTAATATGGCCTGCAAGGCTTACAAAAGACTGTGATACCAGTAGCTTAAGAAGTACTTGCAGATGTAATCAGATAGTCACTGTGTCTACTGCAAAACCATATTTTAAAGCAAAGTGCATAAAAATGCATAGACAGCAATCCACAGGCAACTAATAGCATTAACTTTAAAGGATTTACCCCTTTAACTCCATAACAACCTAGTCCAAAATGCAACAGTAACGGCAGATAGGTGAAAAATGAGCTTCGTTTAGAAACAGCAGAATGTAAGAGCCAAGAACTGGACACTTGGAGGGGACAACAAAATTATTGTAAGCTGCAATGTCCATTAAAACTTTAGAGTACTGAAGAAATCTAATTACTAAGAGCTATATGCTTTCATTTAAAAGCTGTATTTTAATTTGATACCTTTATCTTCCTCATGCCTGCTGACCATCTGGCCTGCTGGCATGTGCTAATATTATTTGTTCCCCAGATATCATTAGAGCTGGTTATGGAATGGCACTGCATGTACTGAAACGTCAGTTGCCAGACATGAGGGCAAGATCTGCAATTCATCCACAGAGATGCTGGTCACTATCATTAAATGGCCTCAGTCGGAAGTAGGGAGGAGCTACTGTATTATTTAGAGCTTGCTTATTTAGAGTGTCTGTGCTTGTGGAGTAAGCATGAGTGGTGCATGTACCATTCCATGTTAGTTTTTTGATAATTTTACACAGTGAGATTATACTTTCGAGTAATGGAGTAGTCAACTTGTTCATTATAGCTTTAGAGAAAAACTGAATGCTTTTTCAGTTTTGAGATCACAGCATGACTGTAGCACGAGTGACTGCAGTTTTAACTGAAATGTAACTTACTGAAGCAAATACATCACATATTATTTTGCAGTTAAATTTGAAATTGCTAGTGACTGTCGAATAGGATGGACTGGAGGAAAACAATATTCCCATTAGGAAGTAATAGCTTTGATATGACTGATATCGACTATGATATACTCGGTTCCAGTGCAGTAACTGTCAAACTGTACTGTTGAACAAAATCTGATGTTTTTAGTGTTGCACATATTTTTGTCTGATTTTGTTAAATATTTAGAACTGACGACAGATATTTTTGAAGTTTACAGTATCTTACTCATTTAATTCTATAGATTTCTTGGATGTCTTGATATATAGAGATGAGGGGCTATCAACACTAAATTGTTTTGTAAATTATGTTGGAAGAATAGCCTGTTGGAGCATAGTAGTGTGCATCCCAGGCATATTTTTCCGAATATTATCAAAGGACAGTTAAGTAGAGTTGACAACATTTTTAATACAGCTATTGACAAAGAAAATGAGATAAGACTATCTACAATTATTTATAGAAAGAGGTTACAAGGGGTCTATCTTTCAAAATATTAGAGATAGAGTCATACAGAATAATAGTTGTGCTGACTATATGGAGGTTGTCCCCAAAGATGGATTAGTTAAAAAAAGAAACAAGGTATGCTTTGTTACCAAATATGCTAGTGATAGTGATAGAATGTGCGACATCATTAAGAGAAATTGGCATTTCTTGACTGGTGACAGAGAGACACTTAATATTATAGGGCAGGCTCTGAGTTTTATTCACAAGAACAACTGTAACTTGAAACAGCTGCTATGCAGTGACATTCAAAGAATATCAACTCTTATACATAAATTAGGAACTTTTCCATGTAGGAACTGTAAAATGTGCGAGCATATTTGTAAAACACAGGGTTTAAACATCCACGCTTGCCTTTTATCTTTGAACCTAGGTTTTACGCTACTTGCAATAATGCTAACTTAGTCTATTTGGCAGAGTGTAAAAGCTATAAATGTTTCTATGTAGGCAAAACTCAGAAACGGCTGAGGGATAGAGTTTATCAGCATATGTATGATGTGAAAAACAAAAATAAGCTAAATGCTCTAGCTAGACATATAATGGAATTTCCTGCACATGGTTTTACTTTTAAGGTCTTACAAATTTTTTTTGTGATAAAAGGGGAGGTAATTACAACAATCAAGTAGGATGGACTGAATTAAAATGGATCTTAAGGTTGTAGGCGCATATACATCCAGGGCTGAATAATTATGTGTGTATCAAGCCGGAGCTAGTTGCCCGCCCCTTAAATAAAAATGAATACAATGAATTAATGTTAAATGTTTTAATTATATGTTTTTAATTGTTTTAGTTGGTTGATCATTGCATTTGATTTTGTATAAAATGTAAAAGGTTTTGCTACTTTGTACTAAGGACTTGAGAAAGCATAGGTGTTCTACGTGAAAGCGCTTGTCTGTATTAAATCAGTTTCACTGTCGTGGTGATCTACTGAGTTTTTTCTTTTTTGATATTGTGTCAGTTTGCTATAAGTAAACTGGATACTTTAGGGAATAATAAACCATTTAGAGACTTTACATGGATGGATGCTGCAGAACTATGTAGTAAACTGTCCGGTTAGATTGATTCAAATACTGTTGAGTAACAAATGTAAATTAAAATGGAAGTCTTGAGTAACTGATATAAATTAAAATGGAAGTCACTAAAGGACTCTATTATTAACCCATAGATAGCTTTGCTGTTTTATTGATAAAAAGATGGAGAACGAGAAATAAAGTCTCTGGTTTGATAAAGGAAGGAATTAGTTACAAAAGAAAATAGACTGTTTAGAAAGTTAGTGAAGGATAAATCAGGTAAAAACCTGAGATTTATTTAAATATTGCAAAATTATATAAACCCTATACAATATTAAAAATGGAAGATTGGTAAAACAAACTTTTATTCTATAGAATAACTTCACTTTTTTCTTGTATATTTTGTAATAAGTTATTACAAAGAAAACCACTCTACAAACCTGAAAGCACCTGATAGCATAAAAATGATGTTGAGGCACTTACTACAAACAAATATGGTCATGACAATTAATTAATAAATACTTTAACATTGGTTGGTTAAAAAAGTAACATATTCATATAAAATTAGGATACACCTCTGGATTTTCATTTAAGTTGTAAGCTGATGCTCCAGTGGTCTTTGCCATTAAGCATAGCTTATCCATTTGTACCATTAGATGGCATAGATGTACATTTCATTTTGTCTGTTTGTTATCCATGTAGCTGGACTAGTCCATGGACCATTTTCTGCCACAACCTTGGCTTAATGCACATACAAAATATTTTGAGTAAACAAATAATAAACTACTTGTGTAGTTTTGTCATGGTATCAATAAGTCTTTTGAGTTTGCACCTTAAATATGTAGCATGGCCCATTACAAATCTGTTAATAATGCTATTTTGAAGACATTTTCAGAATGGTGGAAGTTCTACTAGTGTTGTCTCCTTTATCAAAGTTGTTAGAAAAAATATACTAGCTAACCAGCTAAAATTGTATTTGGAAGATGAGCTTTTGGTACTGGAAAAGGTAGGAGCCTTATGATAAAGTTGATGCATCAGTTATAGGAAAGATGATATGGTAGCAGTTTATTTAGACAGCTAAAAAAGTAGTAATTAGGATAATTATGTAACTAAAGTAAATTAACAAATTGCTGAAATCACTGGTATAGAATAACTACTCTGAGGCTATTGAAGACTTGCAGCAAAAGAGTAAGGAATGGAAAGAACAATATGTCCATTTATTGACTCAACAATAACAAGGAAATACGCTCACTTCCAAAGGCAGACCAACATGGATGTATAGCCAAATAGTCTTGCCAGATCATTTGAATCTGTTTCTGTGATCTGGTCACAGTCAAGGTGGATAAAGTTATAATAAATAGAGACAGTGTGTTTGGATTTTCGCAGGGCATTTGACTTGATCTCCCATAAAGGCTTAATAAGCATATACACACTGGATTAAGGAGGGCAAAGTGGTCAGTAGTGATTAGAAGCACATGAACACAGGGTAGTGGTGAGTGGCAACTTAGCAGGGAAAGAACAGTGAGCATTTGTGTGCTGTAGGGGGTCAGTAGTTGACTAAGTGCTCTTTAGCATGTTAATCTTGGGCATAGCTTTTAGCATCCAGAACATGATCAACTCGATTGAAAATGACACAAAGAAGGTTAATGGTGGTGTATGGATTGATGAGCCTGGGAAGGAAGCTGGAGGAGTTGATTAAGTGGACAGAACTGGACCAGTTAAGGTTCCTTGCTGAAAAGGCAAATTGTAGCAGAAAGTATATACTAAGAGAGAAAATGAAGGATGGTAATTGAGAGGGAGAATAGAACATCACCAAAAATTCCAGAAAAAGACCTTAAGGGTAATGGTAACTGTTCAACTGGACCATCAGGTTCAGAATAATATTATGCAGCCAAAGCCAGCAGGATATCTGGCTGTATGGTGGAAAGAACTGAGTTAAGGGACAATGATGACATGCTACTGCTGTACTGTATGTCAAGGGACAGTGATGACATGCTACTGCTGTACTGTATGTCAAGGGACAGTGATGACATGCTACTGCTGTACTGTATGTCAAGGGACCATGATGACATGCTATTGCTGTACTGTATGTCAAGGGGCAGTGATGACATGCTATTGCTGTACTGTATGTCAAGGGACAGTGATGACATGCTACTGCTGTACTGTATGTCAAGGGGCAGTGATGACATGCTACTGCTGTACTGTATGTCAAGGGGCAGTGATGACATGCTACTGCTGTACTGTATGTCAAGGGACAGTGATGACATGCTACTGCTGTACTGTGTTTTGGAAAGATCTCGAGTACTGTGTCCAGTTTTAAGGCATTATAAGGGTAAGGACATAACAGAAAGGACCCAGAGGAAGTCTACAGGGTCATTTAAGGGGTCAGACTTTCAGATAGGGTCTGATGAAACATTTTTTATACTGTGAACGCACTCACCTTTTGCTACATTGAACACCATGCACAGTTTTAATTTGCTTTTGAACTAGTACTATTAATTCTGGAATTTTATCCTGCAGTCTTGGTAGTTGCTAGTTCTCTTTTTCTATGATAGTTGTTTCACTTTAGCAACTTTTACTCAAGGGACTGCCAGGACTTTATCCCTTTGTAACACATTGCCAGGTTGGCAGCTAGGGAACTCATGTTTGTATACATGTTTAGTGTTTTCTTCATCTAGAGAGTTAATTTACAAGTTAGCAAATGATTGTTTCAGTCACCTTTTAATTAGAAATAGGTATACGGCAAAGCAGATGTTAGTTGGTATTTTTCTATATAACTGTCTAATCTGTATTTATTTTAATTTTCCTGTACAAGAATTTATGATTTCTATATATTTAATTATCAGTGTGTTTGTATAATTTCAAGTAAAGGGTTTCATCACCCAGCTGTGAAAGATACTGTCTCGCTGTTTATTAAAATGTACAAGGATAATTACACTCAGCTGGGGAAACATAACTATTGGTATATGTCCTCTAAAATAAGACTTCTTTGCTGCAGCTACCATAAAATAGTATGATATGGCTGGTTTATTTTAAAAATGCTCAGTAATTGTGACCTTGGCTGGGTGATCATTGTTTATTGAAGACATGCTTCATTCACATTTTCACAATATAGTTTTCTGATGTAATTCTTTTTACTTTCATTCTTTAAAATCAAGCAACATTTCTGATTAGATCTAGACTTATTGTTATGAACAGGCATTTTTCAAAGCTAAGCTGAACAAATTTTCTTTTATATATATTATATTGATTATTAATCTGCGGTGGTGCAGTGGTTAGCATTGCCGTCTCACTCTACATCTCCTCCCTGTGGTCATGTGGATTTCCTCCAGGTGCTCTGGTCTCTTCCCACATCCCAAAGACATGCTGTAGATGGACTGGATACTCCAAATTGGCCCTAGGTGTGTGTGTGTGTGTGTGTGTGTGTGTGTGTGTGTGTGTGTGTGTGTGTGTGTGTGTGTGTGTGTGTGTGTGTGCCTTCTGTGGAAGGTTGGGTGCCAGGCTAGCAACTCATCACAGTAAAACTCCACTGCCAATCATGAGTGGACAGGTGATCAGCTGAGGCGACCCCTAACCGGGAAAAGCCAAAAGAAGAAGAAGAATCCTGCCAAAAGAATGTTTTTTTTCTTTTTTTTTTTGCTGAATCTTTATTGGTAATGTTAGTAACATTGCAAAATTCATTGACAGTATCCAGAGTAGATTTGTTTTGGTCATTGAAAAACAGTATCTTAGTGTGTTTATTTATAAGAATATAATTTAGTGCATCCAAGCCTCGACTGGTAAAGTATATGAAGGATGATTTATTTATGAATGATTTTCATTTTAGACGTAGGTTAAGGCCGGAGGTATCATGCTGTCTTTTAATTAAAGAAGGTATATAATAATGATTAGGGTACAGAAGGATCATAAGTCTGTTGATATTATGTTTAAGATTGCTGCTTCTTGTTGGATTACCTAGTATTCATTCCACATTACCTCGATTAACGTAGTAGATTAATGTTCATAGTTTTAGGAAATTGAGTAGTTCACATATTCGGCATTTGGGCAGCGGAGTGCTGTTCTTTATGGACTGAAGTGAGTGGGATTACCTGAATGCATGACCTGCTATGTAATGTGCACAAGAAACCAAGTCTATCTGAGAACTTAGTGGAAAGATCAGTAACAGCTAGAGTATACTGAATGAGCAGAAAGAAGTGTTGCATGACACAAGTAAATGTAAAGAAAAAAGGTATACTGTAAGGGAAGTACAAGGGAGGGGGAGAATAAATTACTGCATGACCTGCAGCTTCCTGGAATCAATAACTTTAGTAATTCCATAGAAGCTCATGTTGCCAAACAGTAACAGAAAGGAACTGGCTGTTTACTAGCAGAGCAGATTCATTACTCCATACTTTAATTTATGGACTGCAGTGAAATGTACAACATTTATTCTGTCTGCATATGCCTTTTGTATTTCTACATCCCTGAAACATGTGCTGTCAGAGACACTATACTGAAATTTGATGATGACGGCAACACCTTTTGAGTCTGCATTAGGTATGCAGCACCAGGAAACATTAATGAGTTAGCTGCAGTTTCCTTTGAGAAAGGTTTGAAATATTTCTGTGGATTAGAAAATATGAAAAGACTCGTGTCTTTTTTATGCACTTCCTATCATACCCTTATTCTTACATAGCCGTTCTTACAGTTATTTAATGCTAGTGTGTTTTATTCTGTAATATACTTCCCGTATTACATGTTATGTTGCATTGTATCCAAAAAAATTCATTTGCAATTACCATCAGATTGGCCATTGTTAAGGCTCAGTCAGGTTTCATTCACACAATGAACCTTTATCCTCCAGCCACTTCAAAGAGGCAAAGTACTCCAAAACAGCTTGGATAACTCCTACAATTCTGTGCTTTAGTAAAGAACTGTAATATTAGAAAGGCATTCATTTCAGGCTGTGACATCAAAAATGTGAAATGCCGTTAGCTCTTTTTCAAATAACTGGGCTTTTTTACAGTATGTTGTAAATGTTTTATCAACTGCTTCTTCTTTTTTCTGGCCTGGTAGCATGCACATTTGGGATACTTTTTATGCAGCATGCAGATTGCCCCTACATCGCAGGTTATGAAGAGAGCACTATGTTTCACTGGTAGGGATGAGAGATGAACACCAAATTTCATTCTATGATGCTGTAAACCATTTTGTTTTTTGCACTGATCCCTCCTTATCATCAGACCTTCCTTCCACTGTTCAGCTGTCCCATTCTTTCTTCATGGACATGACCCTTTCACTCCATTTGCTCCCCTGAAGTTGAAGGTCAAGCCAGGTGAGAGTGTTGCTCTTATTTGCACAGAGATTGGGGTTTCTGTTTAAGGCCATAGTATTTACCTGCACGTGCCTGTTTGCAGGTTTGTCATACAATAGGCCTTCTCAGTGTATATTCTCGCTTCTGGGAGAATGTAATCAAAGTGCCCCTGCACCCTCACATCATCCTGGGTCTCACCATCCATCCTCTCCCAAAGGAGAGGCCAGCTTACCCTACTTCTTCATTCTTAACCGTGTCAGCTTCAATCCAAGCTGCAAATTCAATCTGGGTCACTCAAGTTGTAGTCAAGGGTTTATCCCTATATACCAGTGGAGCTAGCTGGTAGGCCATTTTTAATAAGGCATGATGTAACATGGGAACTGATGCTGGAGAAGACTTCCTCATACACTAAAAACAGTAATGAGTGAGCTGCATAACATCATGTGTGCAGTAGCCCTAGATAATCCTATGAACATTACATTTTATTGTTCAGAATGATGTAAAACATATTAACTTGCTACTTCAGAAGAAAGAATGCAGGTCTGAGGAGTACAGATTGTACAGAAGCAGCAACAGACAGCTGTTGTTCATTGCCAAGTACCATACCTGTGTGTACATTGATAATGACTGAATATGTTCAATGGTCATTTAAAGTTTGTATTCATCACTATGAAGGTGATTTGACAGGTATACCTGATGGACTGATGTCTTTTCTCTGTGTAATGCTCTGGTTGGAGCCTGAATCCTGATTATTTCACCATGAATTTATTTTCCAGTGTTAATTTATGCAGGACATTCTTGAAACTTGTTAAGAAATTATATAATCAAAATTTTAAGGGTAAATAATTCATGTATGAATAGCAGTCTCTAAAAGTAAGGAATTCGGGACTCAGAAGTCCATCTGTAAGTCATAAGTCTTGATTTCATTAAGTCACAGTGATGTATTTTAGTGCACTGTATTACCAAAGTATGAATATCAGTGGGAGTCCCCCCCCGCTAGTTTTCTAAGTGTGAACGACTGAGACACAATTATACTGCTGTATATTATAATGAAAGTGGTTGAAGATTCATTGACAGAATTGTCCTGCCTGATAATCTTTTTCTTGGTAAGATCTACATGACATTATCCAGCCTTGACTGGCACCCTGGCAGTGTGGCTTAAAATATTTAAAATTCTGACAATGTACATTTGAATAATAAAAGCATCAGCTGCCCTGAGTAAAGAATACAGAGGCTTTGATGTACCAGACATTACTTGCTTTCCAAAGTGGAAGAGATGCATGTTTTTGCTGGTAAACAGGAAGCGTATTGTTGTTCTTCGTGTTTCACTGTTGCAGTCATCATATTTGGGTTATCTACTTGCAGAAGCCCTCAGTCGGCCTGATTATCAAAGTCTTTGGTCCTGTGTCAGTTGCTGTCTCATCTTCCATGACTTCAGGTAGTTAGGGGTATAAAGCATGCAGCCTACGCCATTACATCAATCTTTCTTGCCGTGCGGTGCCCGAAGCAGAAGCGGTTTACAAGTGCCGGTCGGCCGACTCCTAAAATTTTCATTTTCGAGTTTCAGATCCAAAATCTTCAACTACGCTAAGTACCCCCTCGGGGATCCTTTTTTTGCTCTAAACCGATGTCAGTAAAAGTTAACAATTGTATTTCTTGTGGAAAGCAAATACCTCATAAATATTTTCATTCATACTGCATTCCTTGCTTAGGCCCAGACCACGACGTACCTCGCTGTCGGTTTTGTGCCTTATTCAAACCTTGTACTATTCTTCGTCAGTTCATTTACGCATCTAAATATTTTGGTACTCGGTTCAATTATCCAGAAATGGCTTTGGTAAGTCATCCGACTACCGACATTCCGAAAAAACGCAAAGATAAAGACAGAGACAGACCTAAGCTAGTCGCCAATTCGCCGGTACTCAGTGAGGTGCTTTTGCAGCCCCTGATACCCGTTACTTCATGTCAAAGGAAAAATATACTTTAAAAATGATCAAAACACGGTAGGTTCAGGTTAAGGCACTTTAATCTTGCAGCAAGGAGACAAAAACGTGCTAATACAAGGAGACAAAAACGTGCTAATACAGAGTTTGTCTAACCAGAAACAGGAAATACTTTCATTTTTATACATTTTTAAACTGGTTATGTCCTACCATGCTGACGTAACAAATTACCACATTTTTCATCATCATCTGCTGACCATCTTTCCCATGAATTTCTGCTGATTTATCAATTTTTATGTGAAACTTCCTGAGGAAAACAACATGGCCTTGATTACTCCCAGTTAGATACATGTTATGTTACTATTCAAGGTGCTATGGCTAATTCAAGCACAATGCTAGCAGTTCATTTCTCTAATAATCCTTTGTCTACTTTATCTCGAAGTTACTACAGCTGCACAAGTTTCCATCCTTCGAACAGAGCTGTTTGTCTAAAGTCATTACATTTGTAAAATAAGGCATTGTTCATTCATTCGCTTCTGACCTAGCAGATAAACACCTGCTTCTCAAGTACATTTCCAAAAGGCATAAACATGAATATTGCTGTGCTAGCAATTACTAGGTCAGAGGACAACTTGCAAGTTTCAGAAAGCATACTGCAGTTTTCAAAAAGCATCTTTTTCAGTCTCATATGAAACTCAATTTGTATAAAATACAGTGTATGAAAAATAGAATGAAAAGCGTATTAAAATACTTGGTTATTAATTGGCATTAAGCATACACACATTAATACATATTTTTCTAACATTTCCCTCCTGTTAATACTTTTTTTATTCTATTTCAAAAAAGAATAAACAGTTTGCTTCTTTTCCTAACCACTTCCATTCAGGATTTGCAGTTAAGAAAGTCATTCAGTTTAACCTTTTATGAAAGTGTTTCGCATTCTAGCAGCTCTTCAAATTCAGTACTTTGATACATAGTCTCAGTTATGGATATATCTATGAATTCTTTGACTAATCTCTTCATGCAGGGGATTCCATAACAAATACAAACTCCTATTAGGAGTAATCCTACCCCAATGGCGATCAATATGTTCATAAAAAAAGGAGCCCCCCCCCCCAAATGCATTCTGGAAAAAGTCTGTCAGAGGGTTTGGGCCTGGCTTGGTCATGGCCGACACTTGCTGAATCACCTCGAGATGATCGTTAATTTCATGCTGATGGTCAGGAATAAACGCACAGCATTCTTCTTTGATTAAAGCGCAAGTCCCACCTCTCGCCGCTAGGGTGAAGTCAAGAGCCATTCGGTTTTGGAGCACTACAGTTCTCATGGCATTCAATTCATCAGTTATCAGTTCAAGAGCAGAAAAAGTCGCATTACTCATTACTTTGAGAAGTTTTGACAGTTTTCGCAGCTCCCATATTGATTTAACTGCGCCATATGCAGGTAATAAACCTGCCCAGGATATAACAGCATCACTCAAGTCCATGTGCACAAGCTTGGTTCCCACATCACGATGGTCTTTCCAGCCCGCTTCAATTCATCCCACTGGATTCTCAGGTTTCTTAACAGTATTTTTGGTTACGTCTCGAGTATTTCGAATATTTCCCTGAGGCAAAACTGCAGTGTGTCGGATGGCTGGAACCAGGTACCCCAAAAAACAACTGCCAGACCAATTCTCAGGTAACCATTTACATGCTTTTTTACCACACACAAAATAACAGTCCTCTACCTTAGTTATTACTTTGTTACAAAATGACTGCCCTGCATGAAACATTTTCCTATCTATTACAGATAACTGTTTAAAAAGTACAGGATTGCGTTTTACCTGATCAAGAGTCTTATGCATAGATTTCAAAAATGAGTCATAATCTGTACTACAAGATCCACTCAAATCATTTGATTTTCTATAACATTTATACTGTACTGTAACATTACACTTGCTCCATCCCACTTGGATGGTATCGTTTTTGTAAAAACATACAATTCCTTTTTGTGTCACAGGCAAATACAGTGCTACTTTATCATGTGCTTTAATAGCAACTGTGTCAAAAACCAGATTTTCCCAGGTCTCATTGACCCCTAGGGGGATAGCAGTCATCAATAAACCCCCGTATGCTGTTGGTATGGCCATACAGACCCAGCAGTTCGAAACATTAAAAGTCTCAGCGTACACAAGTGTAATTGCCTGATAAGTGTTAAAGTTCGGATGCCAGTCTATGTTTGGTTCATTATGTCTAATCAGTTCAACTTTTGTGGCAGGAAAAAGGAGTGGCCACAACAAAAAGAACAGTGTAATTAGTATTGCAATAAAAATGATCATACAAGTTTTCTGAGGTTGCTCAATGTCTCTATTCACTCTGTACCTGGCCATTTTGTTCTTGTTGTACAACAGTAACAAAGTTTTTGTCCAATTCAAAATTCTTAACCAGTTTACAGTGCGTCAAATTAATCCAGGAAGCTCGCTCTGCGATCTTGACTGCAGTGGGTGTCGACAGTAGTACCTGGGACGGACCTTCCCACTTCGGAGAACTCCAATTCTTTCGCTTCACAATCTTCACCCAGACCCATGTGCCTGGGGCTACTGGTGCTTCCGATTTCTGTTGCTCTTTATCTGAAACAGAATTTAACTGCAAAAGTTTGTTATTCAAAAATCGCCTCATATACTCTGCAAGTGAACTGTCAGCCTCCTGCTCTGCAGACATGAGAGGTTTCCACTGAGGTGTATAATATGCCCTCCCAAATAAAGTTTCAAAAGGAGTTAATCCCTTTGCATTTGGAACAGTTCTCATGCTCAACAGTGCTAAAGGCAAACAGTGCACCCAGTTCTTCTGTGTTTCAGTCATCAGTTTCCTAAGCTTATTCTTCAACACCCCATTATGCCTCTCTACTAACCCTGCAGATTGGGGGTGGTAAGCACAGTGGTTCTTTAACGATATCCCAAAATAGCGACTAAGTTGCTGAACCATTTGGTTCACAAAATGCGTACCGTTATCACTATAAATCTTTTCTGGTGTACCAAATCTGGGTATAATTTCTTTGACAAGTACCTTTGCAACAGTAGCTGCATCTGGATTTTTGGTTGGAAAAGCTTCTACCCATTTGGAAAACATATCTATAATGACAAGGCAATATTTCTTATTCTCACATTTATTCAATTCTATGAAATCCATACAAATAGTATGGAAAGGATACGGTGGTGTAGGAAAACTCCGTTGCTTAGGCTTCAATGCCCCTTGTGCATGATGCTTGTTACAAACATGGCATGCTGCACAAAAATTTTTTGTATAATTTGTAAATCCGTAGGTTGTAAGCACTCGATTCACTAACTGTACCATCCCCCCTGTTGAGACATGGCTCTGCCCATGGCTCAACAACGCTGTATATCTAAACAAGTTAGATGGCAAAATTGGTTTCTTCTCCTTGGAGATGTACAGTCCCTTCTCGAGGATTGCTCCTCGTTTTATCCACTTTTGTTTTTCTATATTTGTAGTAAGTGTCTACATTGTTTTTAACATTTCTAAATCCAAAATTTCAGAGGGTTGTAATTCCTCACTCAAATGAAAAGTTTCTATGGCTGAAGCTGCCTGCTTCGCAGCTGTATCAGCCCGTGCATTACCTTTTGAAATTCTGTCCTGTTGTTTCGTATGAGCTACGCATTTGCAAATAGCTACTTTTTTAGGTAACTGAATTGAATCTAACAAATCTAAAATAAATTGCGCATGATTGATCGGTTTACCAGTAGATGTTATCATTCCTCTATTTTTCCACTGCTGCGCAAAAACATGTACAGTAGAAAAAGCATACTGACTGTCAGTATAAATGTTCACTTTCTTACCTTTTGCTAAGGTACATGCCCTTGTCAAGGCAATCAATTCTGCCGCTTGTGCAGACAAGTTGTGCAGTAAAGATTTTGCTTCTAAAGTCTCAGTATCAGAGACAACTGCATACCCCACTAGGTTCTGTCCTGTAGGACCCCTCCTGCACGAGCTGTCCACATAGTATGTCACCTCTGCATCATCCAAGGGAACATCTGTAAGGTCTTGTCTAGGTAATGTCTTTTGCTCAATCTCCTGCAAGCAGCAGTGTGGTTTGCCATCTGTAGGGGTTGGTAGCAAGATTGACGGATTCAAAGTTGTGCATCGTTCAATTGTCATATGAGGTTGGCTCAACAGTATGGTCATACAGGAAAGATGTCTAGCCGGAGAAAGATATGCTACTTTTTCTTGCAGTAAAATAATTGCGACTGCATGAGGCACTCTCAGTGTGAGAGGGTGGAATAGCACTACTGAGGCCGAAGCCTGCACTGCCATTGCAGCTGCAACTACTGCTTGTACACAGTGGGGCAGGGACCGCGCCACTGGGACTAACTGTGATGAATAGTAAGCTATGGGGCGTTACTTGTCCCCATGTTGCTGTGTCAATACTGATGTCATATAACCCTGCTTACAGTCTACAGTTTGAACAAATTGCTTATGATAGTTTGGTAATCCTAAAACTAAGGATGATGCTATCAGTTGTTTCAGCTTGCAGAAAGCTGCTTCTGCTTCAGGTGTCCATTGTAATAAATCCTGTGCTGCCATTGGCTTTTTAAATATTAAATTGGCCAGTGGAGCAGATTCCAAAGCATAATTTGGTATCCAGCTCCGACAAAAATTAGTAGTTCCCAGAAAGGACATCATTTCCTTCTTGGTAGTTGGTCTAGGTGCTTGTAATATTGCTGTTTTTCTATCTTCATCTAATATTCTACCTTCTTTGGATATTACATATCCCAAGTACTTAACTTGTTTTCTCCAAAGTTGTAGCTTGTCTTTATTTACTTTGTGACCTTGAGTAGCTAAGAACTGTAATAAAGCTATCGTGTCCTCTTTGCATTCTTGCTGGGTGGGGGCTGCCAGCAGAATGTCGTCTACATAAAGTAAAATCTGACTACCTTTTGGTGGGATAAATCCTGCCAGGTTGTTTGCTATTTCCTGTGCAAATATTGTTGGACTTTCACAATATCCCTGTGGTAATCTTGTGTATGTATACCGCTTTCCCTGAAATGTAAATGCAAACCAATATTGGCTGTCAGGGTGTATCGGTATTGAGAAAAATGCATTACTAATGTCTACCACAGAAAAATATTTTTGCTCTGGCTTTAAATCATTCAGTAAGGTATGTGGATCTGGCACCGTTGGTGCCCTGGGTATAACTGCATTATTTACAACTTGCAAATCTTGGACCATACGCCATTCCCCGTTTGCTTTCCTGACAGGAAATAAAGGTGTATTACATGGTGAATCAGGAGATTCTATTAAGACTCCTTCCTTAAGTAAGGCTGCTATTATAGGCTTGATTCCTATCTCTGCATCCTTTCTCAAGGGATACTGTCTTTTCTGGGGTGTAAATGCTGACTTTGGCGTAATGGTAACTGGTCTTGCTGTTCGTATAAGTCCTACATCTGATTTCCCTGTTGACCAGAGAATGTCTGGTATGCTTCGCAAGGCTTTTTCCTCTTCTTCTAATAAGAGTAATACTCAGCTATTCTCACTAGCCTGTGAGTGCACAGCTGGGTGTGTCTGTGTAATCCAATTCAGTTTCTGTTTCTGTACTCCTTTTTCGGAGAGCTCTAATTCTGTCTGCTTTTCCCACCTTGTGATTTTTTCACCTAAGTCTGCCCATTTCAAATTTCTATTCTTAGTTAAGCTAACATGTGGCAATCGATTAGATTTGTAAAGTACTAGAAATTCCTGGGGCAATGGACAGCTTACTACACTGTTTCCTTCTGTATCCCAGTACAAATTTCGTAGCACTAGTCTGTTTGCGTGGTTCTGAAATAATTCCTGCTCATAGTCTTTATCAGGTCCTGGTCTATTACATTAATATAAAGTACAATGCAACAAATGCTGTTTGTCAATGTCGAGGGAGGGGGACTTACTGATGGCTACGTTCATCAGTTTTTTGGTTACTGCCCCTGGACCAGTCGTAACTAAGTCCTGGCTGTACCAATAATATGTCTCACCCTCCGGTCGCACTACAAAAGTATCCATTTGTCGCTGTGCTTCCATACCCTGCATGGTTGGAACTACGGCTATGCCAAATATCTGCATCAAGTCTCTACCCAAAAGATTTACTGGGCATTTTGCAGAAACCACAATTTTACTTCTTTGGGTCATTCCTGAAACGGGGTCTGTTATTGCTATGTCATGGGAGAGTGGCTTCCAATACAGCTGTCCATTAGCTGCCTTCACTAGTATATAATATGGTGATTCTGAATCTTCCGGTAACTTGGAAGGGTGTATCAGGGTCCGTGAAGCCCCTGAGTCACACAAAAATTTTACTTCCCTCCCCTCTACCAGAAGCGTCACTTCCGGTTTCATGTCTGCTAAGTAAAGCTCTAGGCTCAATAGAGCTAAGTCCAAAATGTCATTTTCTTCTGTCTGTGAATTCAAGTACATCCTCTACTCCTTCTGTCACATCCTCTACCCCTGCTATCATATTTGCACTTGTTTCTTCCTGCTTATTTTCATTCAATGATTCCTGACTATCATATAGTCATTCCTCATCTTCCTTATTTTCTGTAGTCACCTTCTTGTTCAGCCTGCAATCTCTTGCGAAATGTCCCTTTTTCCCGCACTTAAAACATTCACCTTTTTTCTTTCTTTCTTCAAAATCTTCTGATCGCTTGTCAGATTGTTTATTTCCCTGGGTATTTTTCTTACCCTTTCTCACAGTTTGCACTACAAATACTTCTGACCCATCTTCTGCCGAAAATACTTGAGTTTCCTTTTTCTTTTTACTATTAAAATGTCTTTCTGCATGTCTTGCATATTCAAGTAATGGCTGTAATCTACTCGTTCGATGATCTACCATGTGCTTTGTAATAAAATTGCTAATGGGAGTTATGCTACCCTTCAAGAATGCATTCTTTAACTGTTGTTCATATGGGGAATCTTGTGTCTGGTTTTCTGGTATCTGCATTCCGCAGTGATTATTAAAACACTCTAACAGTCTAGCATAATATCTATCAACTGTTTCACCTTCCTGTTGAATGCATTGATTAATGCAAGTCCAATCAGCCCTAGGCTTCCACTTTTCAGAGATTTGGTCTGTCAGACCTTTTACTCTGCCATTCCATTCTGCATTAATATGTGGGAGTGGTCTAAGTTGTGCGTCACGAGGATTCCAGTCGCCACTGATCATGTGCCAATCTGGACCCACAATTTGTCTAACTACTTTTTCTACTTCTTCTCCATTCAAATGGTAGCTTAATCTCATACCCTGTAAGTCCTCTAAAAATTTTCTAAAATTCACTTTTGGGTGGGGAATTCCCTCCGTGGCTTTCTAGATATCATCCGGTGTCCGCGGTCTATAAACTAAATGAGCGGATCCTGTCCTGCCTGTCCTGCCTGAGGATTTGGTACTTCTGTGAGTGGACATATCTCTTCTTCACTCATAGCCTGGGATTTTCTATTTATTTCACTTAATTCAATCTCCCTCCTCAAGTCGCGTGTTCGAGACCTTGCCTCGATAGGATCCCTAACAAATGGTTGTGATTTTGCAGGAACAGCTGGGTATAACGGAGGTGGATCAGCTTGTCCACTCGCTTCATATTCTGGTAACGGAAGTAGAGGGGGTGCAGGAGGGGCCGTTGCTATTACCAGGTTATTGTCTTCTTTGTCTAAGAACATTGTCTTTGAATTCTTTATTCTCTGTTCCCTGCGATTTGCTTCCTCAAGCCACCTATGCGCCTGAGGGACTCCTAATTGTCTTTGCTTTTTTAGTTGACCTTTCACATCTTTTTTAATTGTTTAACAAGTTTCATAAGTGCAAGTTTATCTAAATTACCATCGAATTTATACTTATCAACCCATTTTGTGTAATACTTAACATTGTCGGCACGCTGTAACTGCATATACTTCGCGTCTTCGGTTAGGGGCGGGTCTCGGGAACTTTTTGTGCACTGATTTCCCATTTCTGTCTTGGCTAAGCTGTAAATTGTTACGTAACCCTTTCTATCACGTGGTACCACAAACCTATACCTTTTCACAGTTTATCTAGAATAACTGCCTACCTATTCTGTTTCCCTGATCTATGACAAAAACAGTAACCCCTTTTTCTGTCCGTGATCTGCACATGCAAATCTACCTGACAAAAAGCAGTTCTGTAATTGGTCCCTGATCTTGAAACAGAAATAAGGTAATTCCTCCTTACCTGACCATCCATGAGTTGATCCACCGGATCGTTGACTCGTCCTCCAATCCCAGATCAGAAACAGTGGCTGGGCCTCTTTCGAATGACAATTCAGTCGGAGGTCTTTCAGAACAGAAGAGCTGATTTGGCCTCTTCTCCGTACGGATGCATGCCACTGGGCCCAATTCTGACCTAGGCCTAGAGGGAGAGGTACTTTCCGGTCCAAAGGACCAAACTGTCAAAAGAAAAATATACTTTAAAAATGATCAAAACACAGTAGGTTCAGGTTAAGGCACTTTAATCTTGCAGCAAGGAGACAAAAATGTGCTAATACAGAGTTTGTCTAACCAGAAACAGGAAATACTTTCATTTTTATACATTCTTAAACTGGTTATGTCCTACCATGCTGACGTAACAGATTACCACCTTTTTCATCATCATCTGCTGACCATCTTTCCCATGAATTTCTGCTGATTTATCAATTTTATGTGAAACTTCCTGAGGAAAACAACATGGCCTTGATTACTCCCAGTTAGATACATGTTATGTTACTATTCAAGGTACTATGGCTAATTCAAGCACAATGCTAGCAGTTCATTTCTCTAATAATCCTTTGTCTACTTTATCTCTAAGTTACTACAGCTGCACAAGTTTCCATCCTTTGAACAGAGCTGTTTGTCTAAAGTCATTACATTTGTAAAATAAGGCATTGTTCATTCATTCGCTTCTGACCTAGCAGATAAACACCTGCTTCTCAAGTACATTTCCAAAAGGCATAAACATGAATATTGCTGTGCTAGCAATTACTAGGTCAGAGAGCAACTTGCAAGTTTCAGAAAGCTTACTGCAGTTTTCAAAAAGCATCTTTTTCAGTCTCATATGAAACTCAATTTGTATAAAATACAGTGTATGAAAAATAGAATGAAAAGCGTATTAAAATACTTGGTTATTAATTGGCATTAAGCATACACACATTAGTACATATTTTTCTAACACTTCAGATTTGCAGGCCTCTACTTAGAGTTTGGAGTCTGGCATGCCATGAGATGCTTCTTCGACTGTGGAACCTGTTGATGTCTCTACCTTGGATGGGTCCGGAGCCGCTGTGCAGGCACTTGCTTCTGAGGGTGTATTCAGGCCTACTGACTTGCATATTAAACCAATGCCATCTTCTTCTTCAAGGCCTAAAAACTTGATGCATGCCTATAAAACTGACGCCCAGACTGCATGGTCAAGCCTCTATGCCTAAAAAACATATGATAAGAATGGCTGAAGACCTTATTACTCTAACCAGGGGAAGCCATCCTTCCCCCTCTAAGAGACCTAGGACTAATTTTCCTTCTGATTCTTCTGATCCGGATTTTGAAATTTCTGTTTTCTCTGATGACCAGGATTTGCCCTTATGTACCTATGAGGATTCTAATGCAGAGGACTCCATTGCCTCTGCTTCCCCTCCAGAGGTTTTCTCTTTTGGTGAAACCTTGCATACTCTTAGGGAGCATTATTGCTGGGAAAGTCAGGATTACTCTGACTCCAAAAAGAGGCTTAGGGAATTCTTACCCCTGCCTCAACACAGGCCTTTAGCTGTCCCTCCTGTACTGGACATTGTAGATGATGCCTTCTTGGAATCTAGCTTGGACCCTGACTCTTTACCTCCTGCTCCCAGAAAACCTGATAGGTATTATAGGGTACCTGACTCTCACAAGTTCCTCTTTAAAAATCCTACTGCAGATCCTGAGACCATTTCACAGGGACCCAAGGGGCAAGGGCATTAAGGCTACTACTGGCAAAAATCCTACCCCCTCTGATAGAGATTCCAGGGCGCTGGATAGATGGGGTAAGAAGGTATTCACTTCTGTAACCTTAGCCATTAGGGCCTTAAACTGCCAGTTTCATATGTTAAAGTATCAGCAGCATATTACTGGATTGCTTAAACAGAAAATGATGTTGATTCCTGACTGTGCTGAAAATAAAGATTTACAGGATTTAATGCATTCTGCTGAGCAAGTCTGAAAACATACTTTGCAATGTGGTTTTGATTCATTAGAGGCATCTTGCAGGGCTGCTATCACTGGGTCTGTACTTAGAAGGCATGCTTGACTTAAGGAGCAATTTTTGCCAGATCATGTTAAAGCTAAATTACTGGATGCTCCCTTAAACCAAGACCGCCTGTTTGGCAACAAAGCAGAAGAAGCACTTAAAAAGATGGAGGAAAAATCTAACTCCATGCAAACTGTTAAAGATTTCCTGCAAGTACAGCCTCCCAGATTTAGTAGTCATTGGCCCTCTAAGAATTGGTCCTTCCTGCCTTTTCCAGGCTTTCTCAGACCAAACCCAGAACCAGTGGAGCACCCAGGCTTCAGTCCCAAGGTACTCACAGGCCTAAGCAGTGGGGGGCTCCCACTTCCAAAGCAGGGAGTAGTAAGACTCCCTCCTATGGTAAACTGTCTCAGTGACTTAACTTTAAACCTTCCAAGCCCTGCTCAACTGACTGTTCCTTTAGGGGGAAAGATTGCCCTGCATGCAAAAAATTGGGAACTCATTACCCGGACAAATGGGTTTTAAATATAGTTTCCCAAGGATATAGATTCCACTTCCACTGTTTACCAACCCCGAACGGTTGGCCAGACCTACCACCAAATCAGTGGGCAGAGGCTCAAAAGCAAGTTCTCTCTCTTTTCAGCATCAGGGCTATTCAACCTGTTCCAGAAGAAGAATGGGGACAAGGTTTTTACTCAGGACTTTTCCGGGTACCCAGAAAAGACTATTCCTGGCGTCCTATCCTGGACCTGTCTATCCTAAACACATTTTTGGTAATCCCAAAATTCAAGATGCTAACTCTTCATCAGCTGCTTCCCATGCTAGGCAAAGATGCCTGGTTGATAACACTAGATTTTAAAGGAAGCCTACCTGCACATCCCAATAAGGGAATCTTGCAGAAGATACCTATGCTTCAGAGCAGGCTACATGCACTATCAGTTCTCTGCACTGTCCTTTGGCTTATCTACTGCGCCCAGGGTATTCACAAAGTGCCTAGCTCCAGTCATTGCATTTTGCAGGCAAAGAAATATTCAAATATACCCATACCTGGAAGATTGTCTAATTCAGGCAGAAAGCCAGAACATACTATTAAATCATCTGGCATTTGTAAAGAAATTGCTAACATCTCTGGGATACACCATAAATGAAAATAAATCACATCTTGTACCCTGCCAACAAATTGTATTCCTGGGAGCAAGCTTGAGTACAACTTCCCAGATGGCCTACCTCATGCCAGAGAAACAAGTTAATTTGACAGTCTACTTCAAACTACTGGCCACAAAGTCCCAGCTATCTGCAAGGAAAATACTGTAAGCCCTGGGGTTCATGGCCTCTTGCATTCTACTAATTCCATATGCAAGACTGCATATGAGGAAACTACAATGGTATCTAAAAAGCCTATGGTGTCAACATTCTCATGATCTAAAATATATGATTCCTATCATACCTTGTCTACAGATAGAGTTCCTTTGGTGGGCAGAGGCCTGCCACCAAAACAAGGGACTGCCATTCACTCTACCCACTGCCGTACAAACCCTAACAACAGACGCATCAGACTATGCATGGGTGGCTCACTTGGCAGGGCAGTGCATTCAGAGCAAATGGAACCCAAATCAAATGCACCTGCATATCAATCAAAAAGAAATGTTAGCTGTACTGAATGCTCTGACAGCCTTCAAGGACCACATTCTTCCAGGACAATTATTGGTAAAGATGGACAACACCACTATTATGTGGTACATAAACAAGCAGGGAGGAACCCCTCTGTGCAGACTAGCCATGGCTCTGTGGAACACAGCCTTGAACTACCAAGTGCACATACAGGCTCAATTCCTGCCAGGAAAGCTAAATACACTGGCAGACGACCTAAGCATAAATCTCATGGATGCACATGAGTGGAAACTGCAACCAAAGATATTCAACATGTTGAGAAACAAATGGGGGAGCCCAGAGATAGACCTGTTTGCCTCCCACCAAAACTACCAATTGGACAAATTCTGCACAAGGACTCCCCACAAACAAGCTTGGAAAGTGGATGCCCTGTCCTTCACCTGGAAAAACCTATCAGTTTATGCCTTTCCCCCTCGGCCTCTCCTCTCCAAGGTACTGCTAAAGATCAAACAGGACAAACCAAGGACAATACTGATTGCACCAGACGGGCCACGCCAGCACTGGTACCCCCTCTTGCACAGTGTGTCACTGCTGGCACCATGGCACCTGCCTCAGACCCCTGCCCTGCTGTCCCAGCAGGAGGGCCAGATTCTGCACCCACAGCTTCAAACCCTGAACCTGGCAGCCTGGTTAATTACCTGATCTCTCCGTTACCATCCCTCAGTAAGCAAGTGCTGGATGTCATCAAGGAGGCTTAGTACTTAAAATCCTATGCTGAAAAATGGAAAAGATTCTGTTCCTAGTGCCAAACTCAGGGGATGGGCACAGCAGCGCCCAATTTACCCCATATTCTTCAATACTTAACTGAGATGCGTCACAAGAGCCTTTCCTTTTCCTCCATCAAAATTCATGCCTCAGCCATTTTAGCTCATTACAATACAGAACCACCCCTATTCTCTCATCCACTGCTGAAGCAATTCCTCAGAGGGGCCAAAAATGTAAGACCACCCAGAAGATCCCCTACTCCAGCCTGGGACCTTAATGTTTGTATTGGAAAAGCTCAATCTACCTCCTTTTAAGTCAGCTGCAAATGCAGAGTTGAAATTCCTTTCTTGGAAAACATCCTTCCTTCTAGCCATCACTTCAGCAAGAAGGGTGTCTGAATTACAGGCCCTCATGGCAGTGGAGCCTTTCATCATCTTTTATGCTAACAGGGAGTCCCTCAGGACCAATCCCTCCTTCATGCCCAAGGTGGTATCAAGTATGGCCCTTAAGCAGTCCATTCATTTGCCAAACTTCTTTTCTAATCCACAGAACAAAGGGGAATGAATACTGTACTCCTTGGACGTGCACAGACAACTTAGATTTTACTTGGACAGGACTAAGACTCTCAGGAAATCTGAACAGCTGCTGGTTGCATTTGCTGCAGGGACAGAGGGGAAGGCCATTTCAAAGCAAACCATTTCTAAGTGGATAGGCCATTTCATTCATTTCTGCTATAAGCACCATGGAAAACCTACCCCACAGGGGATAAGACCATATTCAACCAGGGCTGCATCTACCTCTACAGCCTTTCTCGGAGGTGTCCCTACAAGGGACATCCTAGAAGCTGCTACCTGGAGTTCTGTACATACCTTCACCAAGCATTACCACTTGCCAATTGTTTCTAAATTCAGAGCTGGCTTTGCCACTACAGTCTTGCAGGGCCTTATAGCTGGTCCTAATGCTATCTAATTACCTCCTCCCATCCTTAGCTTTGGGAACCTACCCAAATGTGATGACTGGAACAGTGAAACACGAAGAACATAGTACAGTTCTGTACACTTACCATAAATGTAGATATTCGAGTGTATTCACTGTTGCAGTCCTGGTTACCCTCCCTCCAGCCCTCTACTTCTATTGAATATACCTCTATTCTTGTTTACTATGCTTAAAGCTTTTTGGTGTATTTGCTTTTTTGTTGGAGGTGTAACCTTGTATATAATTGTTTCCCATTATGGGGGCACCTGACATCTGGGGCAAGAAAAACTGATGTAATGGCATCGGCTGCATGCTTTATACCCCTGACTACCCGACGTTATGGAAGATGAGACAGCAACCGACGCAGGACCCAAGACTTTGATAATCAGGCCGACTGAGGGCCACTGCAAGCAGATAACCCAAATGTGATGACTGCAACAGTGAATACACTCGAACATCTACATTTATGGTAAGTGTACACAACTGTACTTTTCACTCTGTATCACATTTTAATTTCTTTGTTCAGTAAGGCTGTGCTGATAACCTCTTGAGCTGTGCATTTTTCATTGGTTGGCCTTGCATTTGGAACTCTTTATTAGGTGTTTAGAAAGTAGTGGATGTGTACTGTTGACATAGACTGAGTGCTGCAAGATGTATGTGTGCAGTTTAAGGAATGTAGTTGTGCAAATTGCAGTTTCACAGCCTTGCCCCCAAAGCTACCTTTTCAAAAGTGGTTGCTAGAAAGAGGAATCTTAAAGATGTATATAATTAAGAAATAAAATAGAGCTTTTACAAGGGACTATAGTGCTATCCTCAGCACTGAAAATGATGTTTTCATATTTTGTATGGCTGTGGAAACTTTGCATTTAAAGCAATAGTTGCTCTGCATGGTTAGTAAAGAGCTTAACTTCTGGACTGTAAGCTGTTAAAGTTAAAATCTTTGCCTTATAGCTCCGAGGTAGCGGGTTCATTCCCGAACCTGTGGTCACAGTTCGAAGCTTTGCACATGCTTTCCTTGCGTGTGATTTTTTCTGTAGCCCCTTCTGTGCCCTCCCACACCAACCCCTGCTCATTGACTGGCTACACTAAATGTCCTTATATATTGCATTTACCCTTGGCCTTGCAGCCTATGTCATGGCTGGAGAAGGTCTGAGAACTAATTCCCTTACCCTGAAAACAAATACATTAAAAAAAATATATTCCTTTGACAAATTGCTACTTAAGTGTCAGACTACAGACCATCTAAAGATCTCTACAGCACTGTGCTGTTACTTGGATCCATGCCACAGTTTTAGGACAGATTTCAAATAATTTATTTACATGGGGGAGAGATAGGAAGACGGTCTGCTGTGTCTTAACTAACATTAGCAACCAAAAAAGAAATTCCACAGCCTTGACACACCTTCACAAATAGTGCATTTTCACACTTGGTAACAGTCACAGATTTGACCATTACAACTACTACCATTTTGCCCCAACTCCCAACCTGTCTTGCGCTGTCTCTCTTACTAAATAACCAATTGCGTTATGACTTTTATTTTCTTGTCCTTATTTGTTTTCATATGTTGGATGCACTGTCCAGTTCCCTGTATGTTTTTTTTTAATTAAGAGGCAGCTACCTGCCTGAAACTTAGAAATATAAAATGCCTCGTTTCTTGTAGCACAGCTGATTGTACCAACAAACAGTTTGTAACATATTAGTTCTGTTAACTGTATTTATGACTACTTCGTATGTGTGGAACTGACGCACAGGCAGTGTAGTTTTTTGCTGTTGTATGTCTGTGGTAATGGTGTGGTGTCAGGATAGGTATTTTTGTATGCATTACTGACATCTTAACCCAGTATTGCTCTTGCATGAGGGATTGATATTACATTTCCTATTACTGTATGTTTTATTCAAATGCTTTCCTAGCTCCTTACACAGTGGTCACTGTATATGTACGTGATACTTTTGACTAGAATAAAAATATTCAAACACCTCTTCACCCAGACAAAGCGCAGCTGCATTCACACAGGTCACGTCACATGAACCCTGCAGCTCTCTCACACATTCATATATCCTTACTTCATCCTTCATTATTTCATCTCATCATCCCCTCACTTACTGCTTCTCATTCATCCTACCTCCCTATTCTCTATGAATCGCTCACACGTTTGTCCTTCGTTCTTCTCTTCCCTCTGCATGACTCTTCTCTGTCTTTTCCCCATGGTATCCTTTACTGCAACTGTTCTCACTTGCCTCTTCAGATGTCTTCATATTTCTCTATATAATGATATGCTGCTACCCCTGCAGCATAAGCCATCTCAGTCATTATGGCTACATCTTTTCCAAAAAAACTCTGCTAAGCATAATTCCATTTTTCCATTCAAGTTTTGACTTTGTTAATTGATTTTTGGACTAAGTGTTGTACCGTATTTTGTATGCTTTATAGGTAACCATTTGAAATGGCAAAATCCACAAGACCGAGTCACAAAGTATGGAGACTGAATGGATGAAAGAACAGACTTACTAAGTCTGAGATGCCATTTCTCAGATGGCGATCTCAAAGTTGATATATATTTACATTTGGGGAGTGGGAGGGGGGATGCTTGGGGGGTTGCTCCACTGCAAAAAGAAATTTTAAGGTGAAGTGCAATTTTCATGATTCTCTTCCCTAGGTTTTCAGCCTTTTTTTTTTTTTGGCATGTTGGCATTCAGTATTTTGTAACTGACATTTCAATAGGGAGCCTGCTTTATGCCATATCCTTGTATCTCTAAATATGTTGTGTTCAATTCTTATGTTATCCTATTCACCCAGGCTGTGCCTACAAATGTTCCATTAAAATCAGTGCATTATCCCGGTAAATAAATATAAATAAAATAAATAAAAAAAAATTCAGATTTGGTGGTTATCTAGTACCGTCTTTGTGTGTGTCGTTTCCCTTTAATGGGCCGATGTTAATGAACTGACAACGTGCACTGATTGCACAGCCACATCATTCTATGGGCAGGGAAGTTTGGTCCAGGTGCCATGCACATTGTATGGTAATGGACAACTTGGGTCTTTAGTATTTTATAACAAACAGTAGAGCTTAGTTTCTCCTGTGGTAATGGCAGTCTTCCTGCTAAGTGTTTGTCCCAAGCAAGACAGAAAATATTACTTGTTTGTACTTTTGTGTGTGATCTTGCTAAATGCAAGAGCAGAACAGTAAATGAAAAAAAAATGTGTTTACTGCAGTCTGTACTTAGCTAAATACTGGACAATTTGCAGTAAACGGCATGCATTGAAAAATTTGATCTGATGAAGTCCTGTTGGTGGACAAAAGCACTTCTGATTAATTGAAGCTGAGTTATTCTGGTGACTAAGCCTGTTTGAGTTTGTTTCTTCAGTACCTTCATAGAGGAGGAATTAACATCTGAAGTTTTGGACTGTTTATTACTCTTGCTTAATTGCTGCGGTAGCATTGTTGCCTCACAGTTAGACGTTGCCCATTCAATTCTCAGTTAGAGATTCTTCTGTGTGGCGACATGCGTGAACAGGCGTTCCTTCGTTGAAGGTTGTGCGTTAGGCCCGGCAAGCCAGCACGTAAAACTCTACTGCCAATCATTAGTGGACCGGAGTTCCGGTGTGGTGACCCCTAACCGGGAAAAGCCAAAAGACACAAACATTACTCTTGCTTAATATTGTAAAGTTTAAGTGTTTTTATTTTTCATTTTTCACAGATAAAGAAGTGAAGTTAGCCCTCTACATTTACATTGGGGGCAGCTATCTCCTTGCAACCCTGTTGTGTTTTTTGCACTGTTTCGGTATTATCACCTCCTTAAAGTGTTGCTGCTTGCATATGGGAGGGGAAACATTTATTTAATGCATGGCTTTTGTGTTACAGGACAACTTTCTCTTATGGACAGCCTCCTCAGGACTTTACTTTTGTGCCATGACATTACTAGTAGTGCATGTTTCATGAGTACTGTTTCCGTGCATGGCCCAAGTTTGGTCATGTGCATTGAGTACATAGTGGTACATGTGGACATGTTTACTGTCCTGTCATTGAACCCATTTGTGGTCTTAACATGCTGTATTGTTAACAAAGGGAGTGCTCCCAGTCTGTGACACTGACAAACATTCAAGAGGATTATTATATGACTTCCAATTTATTTTGTCTGTTTTTCAAGTTTTACAAGTGCTTTTGATAGTTTTTTACATATCTAACTCAGTACTATTTTATTTTCATTCAAAACTGAATTTGCTTTTTGACTGTTTATGATCTTCTGCCATTATTTATTTTGATTTTTTTCCATTTTAGTAGATAGTTGCAAGGCATGAATGTTGTTCTTTAAATGTATTTGATATGTTTTTCTTAAATGTAATTACATTATCTGGTAGTGTTTTGATATCCATGGTGCTACATTTCACTTATTTTCATGAAAGCTTTCTGCTGTGTATGTATTAGAATAATAAGTTTTGTTTTAAATTTGTTCATATGCAGACACATTGCATTTCATTCACTCTTTTTTATATTTTCATTGGTTCTGTTTCATGTTTTTTACTTTCATAATAGCTTATTGTCTGCATATATTCTAGTAAGTTACTTTTAGATAAACTCTTCAATTTTTGTTTGAATACTGTTTTATGTTATTTTTGGATTCTTTGTTTTTAGTTTGCTATTGTAAATTGCTTTGGACTAGAATACTCTTATTTAATTTGACTTGACGCTGAATAAAACACAATGCAGTCTGCAAGAATACAGACAAGCCTGGAATATCTTTAAGCAAAAAGTGGGTTAATATAAAATTGATTGTTATACAAGTCGCACATTACCTTTCTCAGGAATCCTAGGTAGTATTGTGATCTTACACCATGAGCAGACCAGAGACTTGCAGTGCACTTTGTCAGTCTCTTGAATATTCGATCAGTCACAACAGTATATGTCCGCAGTCTGCCATGACCTTTGCTTCTGTTGACCATCTGGCACACTATTACTGTATCCCTCCATACAGACAGCTTAAACTATTGAGAACTATCCAGGCCCCAAGACTATTGCTGAATATCAAGACCTGTGATTGGCCTGCTGCTGATTGTATTCTACCCATGGCGGTTAGAATGGTGATCTCTTCTGCTCCTCCATTATGTTACTAAGTTGCTGTATCAGATAAAGCCATGTCTTCATCCTGTGGAAAGAGGATGTACTGCTATCCATGCATAAAAATAACAATTTGTGTCTTGTTGTTATATAATCCTCACTCTAAAGTCATGGGGAAAGCTGTGCATAAACAAGTAATTGAATTCTTGAGATACCAAGGACTGTTAATGAATTGTTGACACAGCCTTCGGGAAGGACCTGGCATTTACACTACTTCATCAAGATTACCAGCATTGTTTCAAACATGGAGGAAGGGAAAGTAACAGCCACACTATTCTTTAATTTAATTATGTTAAAATGATTTAAATTAAGTTCTAAACAGGTGTTAGCAAACTAAAACTTGGGTGGAACACCTTAGATTTGATATCAAGTAGACACCTTGTAAGAATCCACAGAATGAAAATTGGTCAGTTACTGCGAACCCCTTCCCCTTTTAACATAACAGCATCAGGTCAATCTACCGTAATGCCCTTTTCTACTGCCCCAGTATATGAATGGTTTAGTGGTTAGGGAGCGATAAAATGTGCTAATCATGTTGCTGCTTCTCCATGACACGAGAAAGTCGGAGAAAAAACAGTCAGCAGGTTTCCTCACACTTATAACAGCTTATTGACAAACAGCTTACTCCAGATAAGTCAAAGACAGTACTGGAAATTTTGAGTGTAACTTAGTTGCTTCTCGATTGTGCACCGTTAGCCTAGCATTTCTCTGCTGATGGCTGCTCATACTCTTTTGTGACTGAGCATGTCGCCCAAACAAGTGGAAAATGTAATAAAAAGTAAGGTGCACTATACTGAGACGAAAGATTCCCGACCCCTGACTTGCTGAAAATGCTTGCTGCCATAATGTATTTTACCTGTGCCGCTGTGAGGTTGTTTTTGTCCTTTTGTAATCCCATTCTGCTTCTAGTTGTTTGCTCTTCCATTTAAATACTCATGACTTGTCCCTTTGCTACCCTTCTCTATTTGTAGAGGTTATTACTGGAGTACCAAATTCTGAAATTATTACTCTGTAAAATTGGGACAAGTGTTACTTAATTATGTAAGCTGCTACAAATTGTACCAGATGGGTAAAAAACTGTATCTTGTGTAACATTTCTTCTGCTGTGTAACCTAGTGTGATGTTTGCTGAATAATCACTGTAGGTAAATTGTGCCATGCTTGCTGTTTCCTGTAATCAAAATGCTACAACTGTCATCATCTTTAAACTCCTATGCAGTTAATATGCACATGCGGTATTACACTCAGTCTGGCTGGTTTAACCAACCACAGTCTTTTGCTAAGTGGGATCTCCTAGCTAATATCTGCAATAAATAAATAAATATATAAAAACATGACAGGCAAGAAACATAATACAAGTAGTTCATAAAAGACAAGAGTCTTCATACAATTTCAGCTTATTCAGTGTAGTTGTCTTGAAGCTTCCCATGTTCTTACCAGTTAGTAAGTAATAAATCTTTAATTAATAGTCATATCTGTTAGAACAATCTTAGAAATAAATTATTATACCTATGTAAAACAAAATGAAAACTCTTTCTTGATTGAGTATACTGACCATTTAAGGATATACACAAATCACTAATAACTTACACAAACTGTAAAGCAGCTTCAGAATTAACTAAGAAGTTATTTTAATATGAACCTTTGTAGCAATAGACAGTCCAGTGTAGTCTTTGCCATGTTGCTATTATGTATTAAAAAATATTAAAATTTTAAACTGGAGCAATGCCTGCACAGTGATCTGAGCCGTTGTGGCATGGTCCTCTCACAGGCATCTCCTTCCCAAAGCATGGCTGGATACCAGCTGTCTTCATTTTGCTTGCCTTTGTTTGCCTGCCTGTGTGGGTTTGCTGCCAGACCTGGTTTATTAGCATATTAGCACAGCGCAGTGCCACCCTGCTCAGACATGCAAATGACTGCCTTCAGCTCTGAACCATTCTGCTGCATTAGACGTTTGAAATGGATATTTCATTAGGGCAGGGTGAGCAAGAGGTTGAACTGCAGTACGGTGAAGCATATTATAATCACATGATTCGACTTCTCCATTGATTCTTTGTAAGAGTGCAAGTTCAGACTTCAGAGCTGGAGTGTTTGTACCTAAATATATTCATAGTTGCAATAAGTCCTTCTGATCCCTCTAACACTTTCATAAAAGCAAACAAGCAAGTAATTACATTGAGTCATTACCTTGTGGATGTAGCTTTATGAGAGCAGTGTGGAGGTTTTACTTTTCAATTCTGCTAAAAATACTGTCACTTAATTACTACTGTCATTTGAGACACAGAGGTAACGCATATTATAATTTGTTTGAAGACTCCCCCACAGCAAGTTGGCTCAATCTCAGCTGTTTATATTTAGTAGTGGTTTTATGTTTTGTGATTTCAGATGTCCAGGGATAAAACTTATGAGGCAGGTAGCTGCAATACAGTTATCTGTCATAAACAACTATGCTGAAGAAGAACTAATACTTGAAAAAAACAAAAACAAAGCAGTACAACTCTGACTGGCATTTCCTTTAAGTGAGACTGTTTTTATTTAGAAATAATAGAATTATTTCATAAAATGTATTCATTTAGCAGTGAGCTTAGATTTGTTAATTGAGACATTTATGTTGATTTCCAGTATTCCTTCACTTCTATAAAAGTTTCATACTCCAATTCCCTAAAGTGCTGCTGGTCAGTAACTAACTCTGTGATTCTCATTTCTTTGCGGCAGTTCAGGCAAAGTGATATAATTATACAAGTCACTGCATCCCTTTTCTGTAGATTGATTTTATACACACACAGACACACACATACACATATCTATCTATCTATATATATATATATATATATATATATATATATATATATATATATATATACACAAAGAGAGAGAGAGTCTATATTAAATCAGCGAATCCTTAAAAAAGCGAACGCTGATTTATCAACCCTCTTTAAGTGAAAGCTGAAAATCCCAATAATTCAGAACAGTGATTTTTTTTCCCATAGAAAAAAAAAAATCGCTGGGCCGTTTTCCGGACTTTGCCATTTCCTCCACTGTGGTGCGATGTCAGAGTTGGTATATTTAAATGGAGGGGTGTGTGGGGCAAAGTCCCCCACTTTTTTTTTTTCTTTCCTTTTTTTTTTTTTTTTGTGCAACAGTGATTTTCTTCTCTGGGAAAAAAAATCACTGTTCCGAGTATTCGGGATTTTATGCTTTCCCTTAAAGAGGGTTGATAAATCAGCATTCATTTTTTTAAGCATTTGCTGATTTAACATAGACCCTATAGATATATATATATATCTATATCTATATATATATATATATATATATATGGGATCCATACAGATCCCCGACTGCACTTTCCACCGAAGCAGAAATCACCGAACATACTTAACCAAAAGTGCTGTTCACCGAAGCAGCACTTTCGGATAAGTATACTTGTTGTGCCAGTCATACTATGGTGTGGATAAGGGAAAATTCCCTTTTCCCCACTGTAGTGCAACCTTGAAGTGAGAATATTAAAGTAAGAGGTGTGGGGGGTGCAGGTGGGCTTGTTTGTTTTTTTAAGCATACTTTAACGAAAGCGCTTTTGGTAAAGTATGTCCAGTAATTATGGATTCGGACTTTTGATCTTTCGATCAAAAGTCCTAGAGCTATATATATATATATATATATATATATATATATATATATATATATATATATATTATACAGGTTATATAGGGTCTATATTAGAAGACCGAAGACACATTCTTTCAAATGTGTCTTGGTCGAACATAAAAAGCTGAAAACGCAAAATGTCGAAGCAGCTGTTAAGCAAATTCTTTGACTGGGAAAGAATTCTCTTGGCCGCTTTGGTACTTTGCCGTTTTCAGCACTGTAGTGCAGTCTCGGAGTTGGTATATTTAAGTAGGGAGATGTGGGGGGCAAAGCTCCCCACTTAATGTAATGTTTGAAATTGTTTTTTATTTATTTATTTTTTTGTTGGAACAGTGATTTTTTTTTCCCTTGGAAAAAAAAATCGATGTTCTGACACTTCGACATTGTAAGCTTTCACTTACATAGGGTCGATGAATCACCGTTCGCTTTTTTAAGCATTCAATGATCTAATATAAACCCATTTTATTTAGATGTGTATATATATATATATATATATATATATATATATATATATATATATATATATCTACATAGACAGAGGGATATCGATATGAAAGGCAGCAAGCAGTCAGATGGAATCAAAATGTCTCCTCCTTCTACCAGTCATGGTCTGCATCCCACAGGGATCAATATTAGGCTCCATCTTATTCAACATGCTCAATATCCTGACGACTCAACTCTTGTATGTGCAGCCCATCTCTACTAACACTTCAGGACATCACTCAGAATTCTTTCACTACTATTGAACTTGGTAAAAGATGAAAATCTATTTTTAAATCATTAAAAAAACAAAGCTTATGCTCTTCTCTCTTAAGCACTACCAAAATGTAAGCAATGTCACCGAACAACACAAAAATTGAAACTGTAACTCAAACAAAACTTGTGGGCATGGTGACTGACATTAACCTCAAATTTGACCAACACGTATCGAAAACCATTAAAAAAATACCAGAAACTCAGCTTCCTCTGTAGAACCAAACATTATCTGACAGATGATGCTAGACAAACACTAGCATCTACCTTCCTTTTTCCAGGTCTACTATATACCTAACCTATTCGTACAAGCCTAAACTCTATGTACACTTATAACTAATTTCTCCACCTGTTAAAATAAAGTAGCCACATTTGCTGCCAACCTTTTGCATAGAAGTCAACATTTCAGAGCCATGAAACAACTAAATTGGCTTGAGCTATCCAGCTATATAACATACTCACACATTATTACTACAAACAATCTTACCCAGACACAGGAAAACGTGCAGCACTAAAAGATACCCTGGAGCACTACTTTGCATATAGAGACATTCACTCAACCAATAAGCTCTTAGTTATCAAAATTAAATCTAATAACTTAGCAGGTGGCTTACTGAACTCACATTACAAATCTAAACTCTGGAACACCATCCCATCAGACCACATCTCCTCCTTTAAGTCTTTACTGAAACAACACCTAAACCACATCTTGTGGTTGCACACATGCTCCTCATCTGGGTAACTCCATTTTCCTTGGCAGCTCTTATCCCTATCCATTTATAACTTCGGTCCTCTTCTACATAAATACCTGTCTACCATTTGTCCTTAATTTCCTTCATATCTTAATTCCCACTTTGCATTTCAGTTTCTTTACCATGGTTTAAAAATCCATTTAAGCACCAGCTAAACAAATCCTGGTCATGCTCTTGCATTGAACCAGGTTGGTACTCTTTATATCCCTGCACGTTCCTCCTATTAACCCCATAACCTGTTTTCTTACTCTTCTGTCATTTATAATCATATAACATTCCATAACTGGTTTCTTACTCTTCACTCTCATAAACAGATCTTCTCTCCCGTCTTAACTCATCCCATAACCTACCAATATCAACATCTCATTTATTCCTCCTAGCATTATTTATTTCCACAAATGTAAAGACTAACCATGCAACTCTAAATTAAAACGTGTAATACAACTTCAAAGGCAAAAATGGTATCTCTTTCAGTTACAGAACTGTAAATGTTCTGTGATACATTTAACAATGTTGTCTATGGTACATCTGTAAATGTCGCACCTATACTTCTGTAATAATTTACTGGAAATGTACCAGTGTTATTTTATAGTTTTGTATGAATTTGTAAATTTGTTAAGTTGTAAATGTACTTACATTTTTAGATGGAGCTTTTCCCTGAGTTTCCACTGAAAACGAGAACTTCCCATTCAGACTTTCCTGGTTAACAAGGACAAATAAATAAAAGAGAAGTAGCATATTCCTTCTCACCTTCCAAATTTATCCCTCTCCTTCAAATGTTCTCCACCACTCTGTTATAACCAAGTTCAGTGTCTGTAAGTACCCTAGTATTTTACTGCCACTGTCCTTAGTGCATCAGTTATACAATGCTACTTTCCCTCTTCGAGCTTTAACTACTATCTACTTAATGCTTAATGTTTCACTTTCATTATGTCAGGTTTGATTACTTCTAATATCTATACTGTACCCCTCCTTACCCATGTCTTAGAAGTCATATCTAATGTTTGCTTGTCACATATATTGCACATGAGCTGTTTGCATACTATGTGTTTTATACTTGAAATGTAAAATTATGCATAATGTCGCCATAGAAGAAATACTCGTTTTATCTTTGTGTAGTGTCACTGCAGAACAATTACCTGTTTTCATCCTAAAACCTACTTATATAATGTATCTTTGCAAAAAAAATGGTTTTGTGATGAGTATCTGAAATGCATCTGCTGGAGTTCTTTCCTTTGGGACCTTGCTGAAAATGAGCTTTGACCAGTCAGACATTTTCTAGGTAAACAAAGATCGGCAAACAAATAAATGAATACATAAATAAATGTAAGGATGCAGGGTGTTTTCCTTCTGATGGTGAGTGAGGTAGGCATGCTTAGTACCAAAAAATTTTATTTCTTTACTCTGTGAGTTTGCAGAACTGCCCTTTCAAAAATTCCTTTTCTGAATGGTCATCACAGGGTTGTCAGTGACCACCCTAACTATTTGAATCAACAGATATATGGTATTGAGGCACTGCCCTACACACACACACACACACACACACACACACACACACGCACATGCACACACACACACACACACACACACACACACACACACACACACACACACACACACACACACACACACACTATCTCTTCTTACTAGCCAGTCCTGTGAAGTAAAGATAAAGCAGTGTAGTCCAACAACATGGGTGTGGAGCCTAGTCTTGAAGAGTACCCAAGAATTGCCTGTTCTAAACACTCAGATCTCACCGATTATATAAATAGAAGCTACTGGAGAGACAGGTATGTATCTTCAAGGCTACCCCTTCTTTGGAACAGGCTCCTCATCCATGTGAAGCAGAGTTTCTCTCCAATCTAATTCTAATGTAACTTGGACAACTGGATGAGGAACTGGAAATGCACCCCTGTTTTGGCACCTCTGGAGCCTAGCCTTAAAGAGTACCCGAGAACTGCCTGTTCTAAACATTGAGATCTTACCGATTATATAAATAGAAGCTACTGGAGAGACAGGTATATATCCTCAAGGCTATCCCTTCTTTGGAACAGGCTCCCCATCCATGTAAAGCAGAGTTTCTCTCCAATCCAATTCTAATGTAACTTGAACAACTGGATGAGGAACTGGAAATTCACCCCTCTTTTGGCACCTGTGTCTCTAATGAACAAAGGTAGCCTGTGAATATTTTATCTCCCATGTCCCTGTTATACATACCAAGGGTACCCAAATTTGTCAGAGATTTGGGATGCATGGCTAGGTTGAAAAAGGCCCCATTGGTCATTGGCCTAGTAAATACCTATGATCCTATGAGAACTGTGGCCTGAATATGCGATCTGCATGAATTGACAATGCCGCAGAACCACTAACAGCACCATCTCAGACAGCTGTTCAACAGGTGATAATGGAAGATGGTGACACATGCAGGGTTATGATTGAATAGGGAAGTGTTGTAAAACTATAATAGAGATGGTGTATTAGAGACCAAGTCATGGTGCAACCTATCTATGAATGTACGCATGCATGTATGTATGTATTCATTCATAGGTTCATAGGTAAGTACTAGGCTAGCTGCCATTGTGGACCATTTTAAGCTTAGCCAATTCCCCATTTCTTTTGTAATCGAACTAACCTATCCCATTTGGTTATAGATTTGCCTTCCCAATTCCATGAAATAATTATATATCATCCCAAATGAGAATAACTGGGATTGTGCCATAGACAGTTTGAGGGGACCTGTGTATGGGATATAGCTTTTAGGAGCTGCCTCTATCCATTAGTAGCACAAAGGGCAGTCCTAGGGTAACTTTTCTGCTTTCCATTCATAGATCTAAGCTGTAGGTGAAAAATAGGACAGGAATGAACTTGTTTTATGTGGATGGGGAGTCTGTTCCACAGCAGCAGTATCCTCTGCAAAATATACTTGTCTCTCCAAACCATTCTGATAAAGTTGCAAAAGAAGTTTAGATCCCTAAACCAGGTATTACTGTTTCTATTTAACTTGCTGATGTGCAGTAAATCCATCAGTAATGGGTCAGAGAATGCCTTGCATGCCCGACTCAGGTCATCTCTTAGCAGTCTGTAGGATACAGAGTATTGTTACAAGGCTTTGAGTCAGTCCGTGTAGAACATGTTGTTTAAGCCTTGTATCCTTTTAGTAAGGTATCTCTGTGGGCATTCCAGTTGTTGCATGTGTATGGATAGACATTCATTTATTTCTGCACGTTTGTTTGTTTCTTTTGATAATAGGGTTTGTACTACTGAGAGCATGTCTGTCTTCAGAGGGGGCCTGTAGCAAAAGCCACCAAGACAGCATTACAGACAATAATAACCTTCACAAAATAGAGGTAATATAACACAAAACAGAACAAAATCATCCAGTAAGCAGCTGAGAATATTACATTATACTGTCAGCCACACTATTGTGGTGATCTTTATTTTTAAACATAGATGTTAGCATTAGTAGCAGAGCTAAGCTAGTGTTTACATAATGGATGAGGGAAAAAAAGTTATGTACTGTTGATGGTTGATAAAGCATGTCTTGCAGAGTATAAGCACATCTGTAGAAACAGGCTATAAATATAAATGAGCAGTCAGTGATGTCTGGTTGTTTTGCTTCCTGTATATTAATAATCTGTAGTAAAAACAGCATTATTTGTTATAATTTCATTGGATTGGTACTCAAAAGATGTAGAGTCCATTTTCAGCTATAATAAATTGTAGATAGTAGCGTAAGGCCTGTAAACAGTGAGGTGAATATCACTGTTGGACAATGATTAAGTAACGCTGCAGGAAGTGCTCACTGCTGGGATGTTAAGGTGAGCTCTACACTGTGATTAGACAGAGGCTCTTATTTGGGCTGGGAGTTGGTTCCGTAGATTTCATGAAAAGCTGCTGGGAGTACAGTCACTGACTTATTTTTATTGTATTTTGATTTGCTTGAAAAAATTGGATATTTTGTGTAGTACAACAGAGCTGACAATCTGACAATTCTTGTAGCTCTGGAAAGTACTTGAATAATTTGGGCTCTTTCTTCATGGTTGTAATCTCTGTTTTAATAAAAGTAAATGAATAAGTATATAACTGTATAGATAAACTAATACATACCTTTACTATACCTGAACAGGCAGTAACAGCCCTGGTGCCAGAAACATGTCTGTTAAAATGCTGTCAAGTCCGTAACACTGACTGCTACTAATCCCAGATCGTCCAGAATCAATGCAGCATATAGTCTCCTCCTTTATAACACAGAGTACTGACTTTAGCAGGGCTTTCAAGTACTCAGAATGCAGGGAAGGTGCATCTGTGTAGTTACATATCCGTATGACACAGCATAGTCTACAGACCCACAGACTGTCCTGCTCTCTTGATACTACTTGCCCATTATCAACCCAGCAGGAAACTTAAGATCTGAAAATCATCTACTTCTAAAAGTAGAAAGGCCCACTTTACCTGCTGGTCAACTCTTCTATTCCTTTGCCAAACTATGTAATTCACTTCCACCTTCTATAAGAAACACAGGCAGCACCTCCACCTTTAAACAAATACTAAAAAATCATCTCAACTCTTCCTGGCTATGTACCTGCTCCATAACCTAACCTCCTTCTCCTGATATGATAACTAAACTCCTTTGCGATGTTCTTCATTCCACATTGCTGCAGTCCTAACTATTGGGTAGTCCGCTGTCCAGTCGGCCCGAATACCAAAGTATAAGGCTGACGTCGGTCAGGGCGCATTAGACTGACGTCAGTACGTCAGGGTACTAATGCGCATGACCGACGCCATATCCTCAGTCTTTTTTGCCGCGTGGTCCGATGCAGAAGCAATTTTGCGAGTGCAGGTTGGCGTTCTGAAAGTTTCTGAAGCCAGAGTTTCAGACCGAATCAAAGTTGGCTAAGTACCCCGTTGGGGAATATTTTGTTTTCTTGCCTCAGTATTTAACCGGATGTCAGAAAAGTGAATAACTGTATTTCTTGTGGGAAACAGATACCTCATAGGGATTACCATACTTTGTGTATACCTTGTTTAGGGCCTGAGCACGGCGTTGTTGGATGCCGCTCTTGTGCTAGATTTAACAAACGCACTATTAAGAGAAGGTTAGACTGTGCCAGGTTAGTGTTTGGGAAGCGTTGTAATTATAAAATGCCGTCGGATGCTCCGGCTTCGACTAAAAACGCAAGGACAAAACAGCAAAGCCTAGAGTGGAGGAACCGACAGTCCCAGATGTCGGTTCTTTAGAGGCTCAGTGGAGCCGGAGGTTTTGCCAGGTGTTTCTTTGGAGTCTCAGGGAGAGACTTTACTGTTACAGGATGTATCCTCTCAGGAAGTAGGCCAGGCTGAGGGGCTTCTCAGGTGGCTGTTCTTCCCTCTCTTCCTAAGGTGGTCAGAGCCTCCCTTCTGTTTCCAAGGCTTCTTTGAGGGGCAGGCCGAGTTTTGCTTCAGTGGGGGTTTCTCCTAGTACTTCAGGGTCTTTGCCTAAGAAACATATGCTTAAAATGGCAGAGGATTTGATTACTATGATAAGGGGTTCTATGCCCCCTCCTGATAAGAGGCCTAGGGTGGAATCTGCGTTTGAGAGTTTTGTGCAATGTTCGAGGCTTCTGAGTCTTGACTGAAGACTTGCAGGAGTTCCCTCCTTATTCTGATTCTGATGTGGATGATTCTACTCCTTCAGCTTCCCCTCCTGAGGATTTTTCATTTTCAGAGACTCTGCATTCCATGAGGGAGCATTTTAAATGGGAAGGTCAAGATTTCTCTGATTCCAGGAAAAGGCTTAGGAATTCTTGTTTTACCCCAGCACAGGCCTTTAGCTATACCTCCTGTTTTGAATGTGGTGGAAGATGTTTTGCAGAGGCTTCCCTGAATCCAGATTCTTTGCCTCCTGCCCCAGTTAAACCGGATAGCTATTATAGGGTGCCTCAAGCTCATAGGTATCTTTTAAGAGTCCTAGGGCAGACCCGAAACTGTCTCTCAGGGGCCTAAAGGTGTGAAGGCCTCAGTTGTTAAAAATCCTGTCCCTCCTGATAAAGAGGCGAGGGCTTTGGATAGATGGGGAAAGAAAGTGTATACTTCTTCCACTTTAGCAATGTAGTCGTTGAATTGTCAGTTTCACATGTTAAAATATCAGAATTATCTTCTTTCGCAGTTGAAATCTAAGGTGGATGCTCTGGCGGAAGGTATTGAGTGTAAAGAGTTGCAGGATTTAGTTCATGTGTCTGAACAAGTGGGTAAACATTCCTTGCAATGTGGTTTTGATGCTGTGCAGGCCTCCTCCAGGGTGGCTGCCACTGGTTCTGTTCTTCGTAGGCACGCCTGGTTGAGAGATCAGAACTTAGCTGAGCATGTTAAGACAAGGATTTTGGATGCTCCTTTACAGTCTGATGTGTTGTTTGGTTCGCCTGTGGAAGCAGTTTTAAAGAAGATGGAGGACAAGGCTAAGTCTATGCAAACTGTTTAGGATTTTTTGCAGGTGCAGCCTCCGAAGTTTAGTAGGAATTGGCCTGCTAAGGGATGGACTTATCCTGCTTATGATTCCCAGTCTAGGGGTAGGTCTAGACGTGGTAGGGGCAGAGCTCAAGGTGCTTTTAGGCCTAGGGCAGGGAGTTCACCTGCTCAGACTTCTGGTGAGGGCAGGGGTCAGTCCTTTCGTAAGCAGACCCAATGACCTGCCTTTTCAGCTGCCAGTACCTTCTCGCCTGGCGGCACCTCTAGGAGGAAGACTGTCTCTTTTCAAAGAAAATTGGGATTTAATTACCCAAGACAAATGGGTTCTGGATATCATTCACCACGGTTACAGGTTTTATTTCCATACCTTGCCTCCTTTCAAAGGCATGCCAGACATTCCTCCTCTACAAAGACAAGAGGCTCACAAGCAAATTTCTCAGTTACTCCAAATAGGGGCCATTCAGCCGGTTCCTGTGCCAGAAAGGGGCCTAGGATTTTATTCTCGCCTGTTCCTAGTACCGAAGGGGAACACGTGGAGACCAATTTTGGATTTATCTATCCTCAACACTTATCTGGACATTCCCAAGTTCAAAATGTTGACGTTGCAACAGCTTTTACCTCTGCTGGGCAAGGATCACTGGATGGTAACTTTAGATCTCAAGGAAGCTTACCTTCATGTGCCTATAAGACTAAGTTGCAGAAAGTATCTGCGTTTCGAGCTGGAAATTCTCATTATCAGTTCTCTGCATTGCCCTTTGGCTTATCTACTGCGCCCAGAGTATTCACAAAGGTTCTGGCTCCAGTGATAGCTTACTTCAGGCTAAAAGGAATTCAAATCTATCCTTACTTGGACGATTGCCTGATTCTGGCTCAAGAAATGGAAGATCTTCTACAGCATTTGAAATATGTCATAGCAGTGCTAAGATGCCTAGGGTATTCTGTGAACGAAATAAAGTCCAGTCTAGTACCCTCTCAAGACATGTGCTTTCTGGGTGTGAGACTGAATACAGCAGCCCAGATGGCCTTTTTAACCCCGGACAAACAAAAGAATCTTTCCAGTTACTTCCATCACCTATCTCTTCAGTCCGGGCTGACTGCAAGGACAGTCCTTCAAGCCTTAGGGTTCATGGCATCTTGTATTCTGGTGCTTCCCAATGCCAAACTGCATATGAGGAAGCTACAATGGTATCTCAAAATGTATGGACACAGCACTGCCAGGATTTGGACACTGTCATTCAAATAATACCTTGCATTCAAAAGGAATTTTTGTGGTGGGCTCAGGAATGTCACCTAAACAAGGGACTCTCTGTGACCCGGCCAGAGGCGAGTCAAATTCTAACGACAGATGCCTCAGGCGTTGCTTGGGAGCTCATCTAAATGGAAAGTGGATACAAGACAAGTGGCCTGCCAGACTACAGCATCTACATATCAACATGAAGGAGATGTTAGCAGTCCAGTTTGCATTAATGGCTTTCAAGGAGTTACTTCTTCCAGGGCAGGTGTTGATTCTAACAGACAACACAACTGTCATGTGGTACATCAACAAACAAGGGGAACACATTCTTACCCATTGTGCAGGCAAGCAATGATTTTATGGGAGACTGCGCTAAGCTTGCAACTAACTCTTCAGGCAAGGTTTCTGCCGAGCACAGAACTCCTTAGCAGATGTGTTAAGCAGACAAATCATGGATCCCCACGAGTGGAAACTGGATCTTCATGTATTTCAAAAGTTGACAGTGTCCTGGGGAACTCCAGACATAGATCTGTTCGCTTCTCCACTAAACCACCAGCTGCCAAAGTTTTGCACAAAGAGGTTTCATCACACAGCTTGGAAAGTGGATGCTCTTTCTTTCAGTTGGAAAAATCTTCATGTGTATGCGTTTCCACCTCTGCCTCTTCTTCCAAAGGTGCTTCTAAAGGTCAGACAAGACAAGCCAAGGATGATTTTAATAGCTCCAGATTGGCCTCGGCAGCACTGGTACCCATTACTGAGGAGTCTGGTAAAGAAGCCTCCATGGCCTTTACCCTTGATTCCACATCTGTTGTCTCAGAAGGACGGTTGTCTGCTCAATGTCAAGCTTCACTCTCTTCATCTAACAGCCTGGCATATTCTGTTTTGAAAGACAGCAGGTCTCAACTTCCTCAACAAGTTTTAAATGTGATTATGGAAGCCAGAAGACCTAGTACAAGGAAAGTGTACGCAGAAAAATGGAAGAGATTTTTATTTTGGGCTGCAGCAAAGAATTTGGAGATTTCAGAGCCTAATTTGAGTGTGGCTCTTCAATATCTTACTGAGTTATTGGACAAAGGTTTGTCTTTCTCTTCCATTAAGATTCATGCTGCAGCAATTTCAGCTCACTATGATTGTGACCCACCATTGTTTTCGCATCCTTTGTTCAAGCAATTTCTTAGAGGGGCAAAGAATATAAGACCCCCACGTGAGCTCCTACTCCTGCTTGGGATCTCAATTTTGTGTTGGAGAAACTTACTCTACAACCTTTTGAGCCTGCAGCTACTGCTGACCTGAAATACTTGTCATGGAAGACTGCTTTTTTGTTGGCCATTACTTCTGCAAGAAGGGTTTCTGAGTTACAGGCCCTTATGGCGGTTGAGCCTTTTTGATTTTTCATAAGGATAGGGTATCATTACGCACTAATCCTTCCTTTATGCCTAAAGTGGTTTCTAGTGTGGCTTTAAACCAAACTATTCATTTGCCTACTTTTATGCAGATCCCCAAAATAAAGGGGAAAAGATTTTGCACACTTTAGATGTACACAGGCAATTGCGTTATTATTTGAGCAGGACTAAGGATTTTAGGCAGTCTCAGCAGTTGTTTGTTTCTTTTGCTTTGAGTTCTCAGGGCAAGCCTGTGTCAAAACAAACTATTTCTAGGTGGATTGGGTTTTGCATTGCATTTTGTTATTCCCATCATGGCAAGGAGATTCCAGCTGGGTTTAGGCCTCATTCCACTAGGGCTACTGCCACTTCAACAGCTTTTTTAAGGGGGGTGGCAACTAAGGATATTTTGGAGGCAGCTACTTGGAGTTCAGTGCATACTTTCTCTAAGCATTACCACCTTCCTCTCTACTCTAAGTCTAGGGCTGGTTTTGCCACAGCTATTTTGCAAGGCATGTTATCAGCTCCTGCTTCCTTATGATTTGCCAGCCTCCCTTACCTCTGCTTTGGGATTCTACCCAATAGTTAGGACTGCAGCAATGTGGAATGAAGAACATAGTACAGTTTTGTACCTACCATAAATGTAGATGTTCGAGGATCCACATTGCTGCAGTCCAATCCCTCCCTCCTTCCCCTCTGTGTTTAGGGGTGGTTGTGTAGGTGAGGTTATATTCTGCTAATTTTGTATATTTTGTATATATATATTTTGGTGCAGATATGTTGGGAGTTTTTGGTTTTTGGCCTTATCTTTTCAGGGTCTTCTGACATCTGGGGCAAGAAAAGACTGAGGATATGGCGTCGGTCATGCGCATTAGTACCCTGCCGTACTGACGTCAGTCTAATGCGCCCTGACCGACGTCAGCCTTATACTTTGGTATTCGGGCCGACTGGACAGCGGACTACCCAATAGTTAGGACTGCAGCAATGTGGATCCTCGAACATCTACATTTATGGTAGGTACAAAACTGTACTTTTTGTTACTGCTGACTGATGATATTTTCTCCATAATTTATTATTTTTTATCACTTGTTGATACTAGTACAATAATGCTAATTAATATATCACTATTTTATGGTGAAGTCAGAAATTTAAACTCAGCTTTCAGCCCTTAAATAAGTCTTGTGGTTCTCTCACTGTCTGAGATTCAGTTTTTATGTATAGTTTAATTACAACATGTTAAATGCTACTATGACAATTTTTTCATAAATGTTAGGCTATTACAGAAAATAAGAGATATAAATCCACTAATATTTGCTTCTGTCAAGAATATGTACAGTGCCTAAATATATAAACACAAATATATTTCTTTTTTTACTTGAAGAAAAGGGGAAAAACGCTAATTTGTTATGTGCCTGTATGCTTTTTTTTTTCACAAGCAAGGTGCAGGCATTTAAAGTTGATTTAGCATTGTAAATATTTTCTATTTGTGTTTTCCCAAATAGCGTACAAGTGTTTTTTCTTTTTTCTTAGTTTAGGCATCTACAGTGCCTTAGTTTAGTCATAAACATTTTGGAGGGAGTTATTAAGACTCTCGAGACTAATCTGAGAGAAAATCTTCTATTTACCTCATCAACAGATGCTAGCTCTAAGCCACGCACCTTCATGAAGATACGGAGCTCGGCGGTGACGTCACCATTGTAGCGGAGACTCCGAATGTTAAGGTAGAGATAGCTTTTGAAATGAAAAATGCACTAATTCACGTACACTGAATATTTCACTTGTTTCTGTTGTCCCTTTGGTTGAATCGCTTCAGAAGCGATTAAGCTCATATATAGCTAACACATTTTGTATAATCTGAAATTTATAACATATTCTGGGGCCATATAACGGAAAGCACAGTGGGTGCACAGTGTTCCAGAAATAAAAGCATTCATGTACAGATGGAAGTTCGAGGAAGGTCCTGCATCTGTTGACAGTTGGTCGGGTATTGATCGCGGCTTTGGGACCAGCTGATTGGGTCTCATCAAAACAAGAGGGTTTGGTGTAGACTGTTTATGTTAGTGCGATAAGCCACTAATTAAATAAACTAATGGGCAGCTTCATGACAAATTTGAAGAGAGTGAGTTGGGGATGTGCAAGGTAGTCATATCCTAGTGGCTTTGTTGAGCTGAATAGACAGAATCTTGCAAGGTGAATGGTGTGATTCTCGGGTGTATAAGAGAAATGAGGGGCCTTTATACAGGACCTGAGGGGGGAATATCTTTAGACATCATTGTAGGGGTTATCGGAGAATGATACAGGATTCAGTCTTGTCATTTTCCTTAAGACAAGGTGTGCTGGATGTCCTGAAACCCAGAGTTTAAATGACTGGTGCGCTAGTGAGGATGCTGTTCCATGCAGAGAAATCTGAACCAGATCATTCTGCAGAGGGACATTGTTGGCTTGGATACTGAATGATGGGTATGGCCATAAATGCACCAGTCTCACAAGATATTTGTCACCCAGGTTATTCATTACACAACCATATTCATTGAAACATAGTAATAATACGGCTGTGAGATTTCAGATCACCTTTGAAAAGATACAGCTTGAACTTCAGGAAAATGTCTGATACATTTCTCATATTGACTAATTAAAATGTCATCTGTGTTGCCTATATCAGATTGTACTTGCTCTCAATACAAAGGTGGTTCATGGAGAAGGGATGTGCTCTAATTATTACAGTCATAAGGCTTTCCAATATTTCCTTGAGGCAATTATATAGCAAACATAATTTGTGATGTTAATATTTATAAATGCTATGACTTAGAAGAGTTATCTTGAGGGAATATGCCCTGTTAAAACAGAAACATGCAAACAAAATTGCAAACATTACAACAGTTATAAAGATATTTATCTTTATGTTATGTGCGTCAGTTAAATGTGTGTGCTTCTCATTACTCTGACACTGCTTCCCAAAAGGAGAGAGACAATATTTGTTGAAGGGAAACTCCTTGAAAGAAATATGTATTAAGTGTGCAGGTTTTTGAATGCATATAAAACATACAATCCAAATACCCAGTAACAAGGAAATCATAAATGGTATTCAGACATACTTACTTTACCTATTTTACATTTGTTAATCAGGAAAGTCTGACTGGGTTAGATCTCACCTTTAGCGATTGCACTGGGAGAAAAGCTTTATGTATAGCTATTATATAAGATGTATATAAGAAATCATACAAAAATTATACTGTACTAAGTGAATTATAGTTATGGAATGGCAAGTCTAAACGAAGACATACACCTCAAAAAACAACAGACACAGATAGATATATATATACGCTAAAGGGTAATTGTTCTGTTTAAACTACTTTAAGGGGACATACAGAAGAATGACAGAGAGCATATATTAACAGTTTACTGTTTTATTTAATTTAAGAAATATCTCTCAACTATATAATTTTATAATAATGCATTCATTCGCTCTAGGGATGAAAGTTGAAAGGGGCTTAAGGGAGTACAGTCATGAATGTTTTTTCAAAACTAAGTTTTATATGTTTGTACTATGAGTTAGTCATTATGGTTATTGCTGTTCACAAATATCATCAGAATGGATCACAATGTTTTACTGTTTAAATATTTGTTTGATTTCAATGCATTTTATTTATGCTATATATATGTCTATCCTATACTTGGTTATAACAGTAATTTATCTTTGACACAATCAATATTAGTTAGTTCAGCAAGCATTATATATATGGGGTAACATCAAACCTATTTTCCTTATGCTTTTCTTATGTAGTAATAAATACATAAATCTGATTCATTAATATCTTAAATATAATGTTGAGGAATTTCTTTAATTTGCTATATATTCTATTCAAAATTGGAGCTTATACAAGGAATAAGTGAGTAGGGATTGTGCATGTTGGACATCTTGATTTCAGTTATATATGTAAATATGTTTGATATTATAATAAGGTTTTTTTGTTTAGTTAAGCAAATATACAAAGTTTATTATGTTCATACATTGCAATTGATATTGAAAATGTTAACCAAATTCACTTATATAATTCATTTTATTTTTCTTCTCTTGTAGGGTGGTGGTTAGGCACTGGGGTACTTGGGAAGAAATTTTATAGAATCTTTAAAACAACTTTTTTAGGGACACATTATGATTCAATATAACAGGTATAAGATACTGAGGTCTAAAATTAATATTACATTTTGTCAAATCTTAATTATACGTAATATATCTATCTTTAATTAATATTATGACACTAAATATTGACTCATGGAATGTGAGAGGATTGCAAAATAAAAAAAAGAGATCCCTACTATTTCATTTGTTATTCAAATCAAAGGCTAATATTTGCTTTTTACAAGAGACACATCTATCTAAAGAAGATTTCGATAAGGAAAAAAACAAGAAATGGATTAAAATGATAGTTGCAACTGGTAATAGCACAAAATCAAGCGGGGTAGCCATTATAATTAAAAACACATTTCAGGGAACTATTTCAGATGTGAAACATGATGTGAATGGAAGATGGTGTTACATTATCTCCAGTTTTCACAACATTGACAAGCCAGTTATACTTTTTAATCTTTATGGCCCTTGTGAACAACAACATATTTTCTTTATACAAATATATAATATTTTATCCTCTTACAAAGATCATTATTTAGTTCTGGGGATTGGAATGCTATCATTAATCCTGAAACTGATCGTACTAGTAGATCTTCCTCCTACAACTTTCAAGCATCCATTGCTTTGGAAGAAATTATAATAGATTTAAATCTTACAGACCCTATCTCTCTCATAACACAATATGATAAAAAAGACTTTTCACATATTATTCAAATTGTTATAAATCATGGTCAAGATTAGATTTCTTTCTTATTTCTAACTGTCTTACTCATAAGAAGATTAATTACTCTCTAGAACCTAGATATTTTTCTGATCACACCAGAATATCTCTTGGAATTAGTTTGGACTCACATGCACCAAAATTGTTCTCATATAATAGTTGGACATTGAATAATAATTTACTTTCAAATGAAAACACACATAAAATAATAACTGAAACAATAAAAGAAACATATCTTAATCTAGACAAAACAGATATCCCTTTAGATATACAATGGGCAGCATCCAAGGCAACTCTTAGAGGTATATTAATTAACAAAGCATCATATTTTAAAAAACAATACAAAAATAAAGAATTACAGTTAAAATTAAAAATTCAAAATTTGGAAAATCAATATAGAACATGCCCCGATTCCTCTACATATGAAATATTATTGAATTCCCAAAAAGAATTATTACTTCTACATCAACATAACCTTACCATTTCAGAGCAAAGGTTATTAGCTACATACTCCGAATGGGCACAGGTTCCTTCTAAAGTATTAGCCAGAATAATAAAAGGTAACCAATCTCTTCCTAGAATTTCGTCACTAAAATATAATAACAAGACTTATAACACTGATCAGGAAATTTTGCAGCTTTTTACATCATTGCTCTCAGAGATATACTCAAAGGAAAATAATTCTAGGGATAAACAACAGATAGTGAACTTGTCTTCTATCAAATTTCCTAGATTAAATGATCGACAAAAATACACTCTCTGCCACACTGACTGTTAAAGAAATATCGGAAGCTATTAGTAGACTTAAGACCAGTAAATCACGGGACCAGATGGCTTCACACCGAATTTTTAAAATTTACTCATCTGAACTTTCACCCCTTCTCTTTGAAATTTTTAATTATATAATGATTCATGGTATATCTGATTTGTATTGGAATACCTCAAAAACCATTTTAATTCTGAAAAGAGACAAAGAAAAAACTGATCCTAATAATTATAGGCCTATTTCCTTGATTAACATTGATATTAAAATTTTAGCTTCTTTACTTGCTTACAGATTAAAAAATGTTTTATCATCTTTAATTTCTACGGAACAAGCGGGCTTTATGTCACATAGACATTCATGGGATAATACCTTGACAACTGATGCTCTTATCCATTTTACCAAAAATAATTCAAATCCTATGTATGCATTAATTCTTGACGCCGCTAAGGCTTTTGATAGGGTTAATTGGGACTTTTTGTTTCACATTATGTCTTGTTTCAATATACCATCTACTTATATAGACACTATTAAAATACTATATAAAAACTCTTATACTTTTCTTTACATCAATAGGAAAATATCCAAAAATATAAAGATCATTAATGGCACAAAGCAAGGTTGCCCATTATCTCCTTTCCTATTTAATTTATATATAGAACCTCTATTATTATATATAACACAAAATACCTTCCATAATATTCCTAGGATTTTTAACACTAAAGTTTGTTTGTCCGCTTTTGCAGATGATCTTATATTATATTTTCAAACACCCAGCTCAGATTTTTCTAAACTAATTGGCTCCATTGAAAAATTCTCAAAGGTCTCTGGATATCAGATTAACACTCAAAAAACACATATTCTTCCCATAAATCCACTTGCTCACAAGTCATATTTATTTCCTGACCTCACTTTCCGGATAGTTCAAAATTTCAAATATTTAGGTATTCATATAAACCATAATGGTCTCTCCACATTTCAAAATAATCTAGCTAAAGTGTGGTCATTGATTATACTTGACTTGAATAGATGGAAACTGCTAAATCTATCACTTTTATCAAAAGCAGCTATAATAAAAATGAATATTCTTCCCAGATTGTTATTTCAATTCAATGCTGTGGATCAGCTGATTCCAAAATCCTTTTTCTCAAAAATTAATAAAACTTTGGCTAACTTCTTATGGTTTCCTAAATCAGTAAGAATTTCTTACATCAAGCTAATCTCACCTAAAAATAGGGGAGGACTTGGTCTTCCCAATTTTAATCTTTATTATTTGATTATCTCGCCAATAAATTATTAACTATCTTAAATATAAAGACTGAGAAATATAGTCAATATCCTATTTGGACAAAATTATGGTATCAATATATTTTAACTAAAAACATCAATCCTCTAGCTCTTCCTTTCCTTTCATTAGGTGTCATGAATAAGTTAAAAATTCCTAATTCTCTAAAACAAAAATTATTGCTTTTCAAGAACTGTTAAAACTTGTAAATTTAGAAAATACATTTCAATTAATGCAACCTCTCCATTTAAATCCTAATATTAGTTTAGATAGTATTTCTTTTAATCTTTCAAATTTTCCTCTGATTAAGGATCTTACTGTGTGGGATCTGATACAATACAAGAATGAAACTCTCTCAAATATACGTAAAACTCTCAAAGTTAATATTAATTATCTAACCATTCTCGTCAATTGAGAGATGTTATTAATGCTAAATTTATACACATCATTGTAGATAGCACAGATATTAATAACTATAAAGTGTTTTAAAAGTCCTCATGCTACCAGAGAAAATGTTATCTAAATCTTATAATCTTATAAATCAAATAATTCATAGCAGTGTGTCTCTTTTCCACTTATTGGGACAAATACAACTCTCACATATCTATAAATCAGAAACTCTCAGCTATCAAAATTACATTAGAATACTCACCCTTCAAAAAACTCTTCTACACTCAACTAATGATTAACAATAACGCATATTTTACTCCTTCTAAACTTAATAAATTTGATTCTAATAAATCGCCCTCATGTTCTTGTTGTTCACATCCTTGCAGATCTTTTACACATTTTTTGGTCTTGTCATCATTCACACAAACTTTGGACATCCCTAAAAGTTCGTTTACAAAAAATGGGATATCATAAATCTACCTTATCTTGGGAAACTGCACTACTACACTTACCAAATACTTATCTCTCTAAATTGGATATGCATGTGTTAATATACATATGTTCACTTATGAAATTATATATCTCTCAAAATTGGTTGGATCGTACCAAATTGAACTGGAATAATTTTAAAATTTTGGTCCACACATACATCAGTGCGCAGAAAATGATAATGCAAAGTCCCAAGAAGTTAACATTTATTAACAAAGCTATAGAAAAGGTGTTACATATTATTAATAGCGTATAGATGGCCACTTTTTTTTTTTGGGATTTGTAGACCTCAGTCTCATTTATATTTTTATACTTATTTCTATTTTAGATTAATACTTACCTAGATACATTCTTTGGTTAACATTTGTATATAATGTAAATAGTTAAATGTATATTCTCAAAATGCATTGTGACAAAACATTCATTTTACAAATTGTATCTTCATAAATATCTCTGAATGTTTCATTTTTCACATGTATTCTAATTTTGTTGTTGTTGATTTAGTTTTGTTTTGTTAAAAATTCAATAAAAAGTTTTTTGAAAAAAAAAAAATATATCACTATTTATACCTCTCTGATTGAATTCATCTGGCAACCAACTAAATTCCTGCTTGTATGTATATATTCTGTATCTATTACTGTAATCACTATCTGTAACACTGTATCTAGTCTTGTACCAATTAATGTTTAAGATTTTGCTGTATCTATGTTCTTGTCGGAGCTTTTCTCTCTGGGCCTTCACTGAAAATAAGCTCTTTTAGGCCCAGTGGGCCTTCTCGGTAAACAAATGCAATAAATAAATAAGTAGCACCATTTGATTAAATTTTTCTGTTGCAAAAGCACTTTGTGCCAAATGATGATGATTTCAAGTAATATAATTAATATGATATAAATTACCTTTGAAAACAAAACTTTTGAGTTTCCTTATCCCTGTTGCCAGGACTTCGTAGTTCTCAATACTGACAAAGATTAAGGAAGTGCAATGCATTACCCAGAATTCACCTATTTTAACTCTTACTTATTGCTCAGAATTACAGCGTACTTTTACATAACTCTCAGTAAATCAATCACTGCTTATTAAAGACTAGATATGATTTAGTTTAGCTTTCACCAGTAGCAGATGGGTATAACCAGAGGCATGTTTACTTTTAAGTTAAGCAGTAACATTAAAGTGTTAATGCTAAACATGTACAGAGATTAGTTTTTTAGCAGAAATTGATTATTTATGGTATTTAGAACTCAGCATGAGCTGAACAGACTTTACAAAGGCTGTGGCTATGGTAAGCTCTCATTGGTGAAATGCTGATATATTCATTTATTTGCATATTTTATGCTAAGTGACATTTCTGCTTCATCTTTGTAAACTCATTATTGCAGCCAAAGATGGGAAATCAGATATAAAAGGACATTCATGGTTCACTGTTATGAAATAACTGTGCTTTTCTTAAAAGGAAGAATAATTATTACTACATTTTCCAAAAAAGCTGATGTGTAGTTAACCCAGGCAATAGTGTGTTGATTATACACTAACTTCCAGAATATTTTGCTTTTATCCTTACGCGGTGGTATGGCGGTAGCATTGTTACCTCACAGCAAGAGGTTCTCCCGTTTGATTCTCGGCTGGGCTTGGGAGTGCCTTCTGTGTGGAGTCTGCATGTCCTCCCCGCGGTTGGGTAGTGTTTGAAAGACATGCGTCCGTAAATGGGCATGCCTTCATTGAAGGTTGGGCGTCGAGCTGGCACCTCAGCATTTTGTAAAAATCTACTGCCAATCATTAGCAGACCAGAGTTCCACTGTGGCGACCCCTTACTGGGAAAAGCTGAAAGACAAACAACATCCTTAGTGTAGCAGACAAAAAAGTATTTTCTTTCTGCCAGGCAGTTCCACTTGTGCTCCATCAACATAACTCCGTTCTTCGTATAATATTTGTGTCTTTCCAATCCAGTTAAAAATTGTACTCTGAAATGTTATTTGTTCACCACAAAAGTTACCCCTATTAACTATGATTCTCTAATCTATATATAAAGATTCTACTCTGAAATGTCTTCTTTGCACTTTAAACTCACTTTTGTACTATCTCTGTTATTTCTAATTCTTAAAATTCAGTAGGATAACACTGCTTTCTTTAATCTTATTTCATTATTGTAAATCCTTTGCTTGTAATTTTGTACTACCATGTGATCCAGATCATGGCAGAAAAGGGTCCTCAGATCAGCTCATCTATCCAGTTAACAAATCAAAATAAATAAAGAAAAACATATAACAGAAGGATGCTCATAAGTGTATATGTTCATTGATGGCTCACTCTTGCAGCAGCCGAAGCAAAATGGGTCCTACCCCTGAGGACCAGCCAGTTTTCAAAACTAAAGAGCACCTTCCATGCACGTTAGATGTGTGGGGCTTGATCAGAGCTCCACATAAGAAAGGTTAGAGCACAAAAAGCTTCTTCGGTAGGCCCTGCTGAACTGTTGATCTGACAGAAATCAAGGCTGAAGAGATAAATCTGCTGTAGAGGGAAAACCTCCCACTATTTTTTCTGACTGAAATATATGATTTATCTAGGAAAAATATTGTTTTTGAACTGCCATTTAACTTCTGAAATAGTGCATGTATAAATGTTCATGTGAACATTTTTGAAAAAAAATCTGTTTTTGGCAGAACTTTTACAGACGTTTTGTTTATTGGGGAGAGGATACTGTGCTTGAGGGGATCTTTCATTGGTTTACTTACCTCAGATCTATTTGATGTTCATCATTCCCACTGTTGCTGTATCCTTTATTCTATACCAGTTGTGTCTTACCCAGGAAACAACTACTGGACAGTATCCAAAAGCTCTGGCTCCCTCCCCCACTTCCACTCTGACTACTGACTGGTCAGCCTAGAGGAGGGAAAATCAGCAGTTAAAGCCAAAAGACAACAACAACATTGTGGAAAACCTTCAGGACTTTCCTGCCTAAAAGTTAAGAAGCAGGATACTCATCCTGAAGTAAACAAGCAAGAAATAACCACCAAACTATTTCCCAATAAAATCAATATACATCAGTAAGGGGATGGAGGGTGGATCTGGATTCAAACATCTACTGTTATGGGTAAGTGCAATTTACCAAACTGTAATAGCTTCATTATTCCCACTGCTGGAGCCTTTAGGCTATATTGGTTAATTACCAAAAGCCTGCCTAACCTGGAAGGAGGAAAGATATGGATCCAGTAGCCCTTGGAGAGTAGTCTTAACAAAGTCAGTGCTGGATCTAGAAATGGAACCCAGTATGAAATGCCTTGCACAGAGTGCCATGTATTTGCTCTAGACAGTTTACAGACTCCACTTCTCTTCAATGTAACATCAAAGAAGACAAGGGTATAGAATAGTGCACCTTGACACTGTCTGGGACCTGTTTACTATTGCTGGCATAAGAAGAGGCAGTAGCCAAGGATAATCATTTGGAATATTTTGTTATGACATGGGTTGTCCTTTCTTAATTCCAACATCAGAAATAAAAAGCTGACCAGCTTTACTAAAGGACTTGGTTCTATCAAGATAGTACCTGACCTACCTGCGCACGTCCAGAGTAAGAAGTATCCTTTGTCCCTGGTTTTGAGGGTCAGGATAGAACACTGGGAGACTGGCCTGATTCAGAGTAAAATCAGAAACAAACCTAGACATGAATGAGGGATTTTTTTCTTACTCTACTCGCAGATGTCAGAGCAATAAGGTAAACAGTTTTCCACGTAATGAATGTTAAATCTGCCTGATGAGTTGGTTCAAATGGAGATGTGGTTATCATTTCCAGTACAGATAAACCACAATAGACGACCATTCTTGCCAGTCTCAGAGGAAGGGGCTTGTGAGGGCTCTTCACTTAGCCAGAATAGGGACATGTTGCTTGGACTAGTATGCCTGCAGATAGTTGGTCCTTTTCCAGAGAGCTTCTCAGGAAAGGGGAACATAGTGAGAAAACTTTACAGTCCCTTGTTACTATTTCTGTGCACAGGTAGGATTTACTGGGATTTGCTAAGGAATGTTTTGGTGCTTTTTCCTTGCCTTGTTTTTCCTCAAGCAGGAAAAAGCAAAGAGTTCCCTCTCTTTTTGACATGGATGTTGAGTCCGAAGAGCAGCCATACAGCAGAAGGGTTATCTCAGGGCTTTCTTCACAGTCTGAACACTTTGACTCTAAGGAAAGTATGGTTTCAGATTTTCCCTTGAAGATCTTTTCAAAAAACGTATCTAAGAAGAAAGAGGTTTATCAGAGGGAGCAGAATGAAATTCCTATAGTGCAGAAAATGTATTATGATTTTTTTAGCTGGACATGCCAAATTCTGCAGTTATTTCTGCTGTGTTGCCTACTTTAGATAAAGTTTTAACAACTTTTAGCTTTCCTCACTCTCCTGTTCTTAAGAAGTCAGATGTCTTATATGGGGTATGTCAGTCCCATAAGTATTTGTTTTCAAATCCTACAGTTGGCCAGCTGTGCTTTCTTTATCCAAGCCTGCTTCTGCAAAACATTTTGCTGCTGCTAACCCATTCTTTCTGACAAGGATGGGAAGGCAATGAATAAATTGGGTAAGAAAATATATTCCTGTAGTACTTTGACTTTCAGGATTTAGAGTGTCAAGCTCATATGCTAAAGTGTTAACTGTTATCTTTTAAGAATATGCAGAAATCAGTTGTTAACCTTCCCTTTTTTGAGGTTAAAAAGATCATTGAATGCCTCCATTACGTCTGATTCCCAAGTGACTGAGCACGTTTTAAAGTGCGCTTATTATTCTAAGGATTCTTTCTCTGCAGCTGCTAGGGTTGAGACCAGCTTGGCTTCATTCTCAAAATCATTCTGAAGATGTTAAAACTTTAATTTTAAATTCTCTCCTAGATAAGTTGATTCTATTTTGTCCTTCTGAAGCTAAGTTGCTAAAGAAGAGTGATTAAAGGGGAGAGTTGATACAGGAGTGACTCTGATTTTCCAGTCCTCTTTTTTTCAAAAGAAATAAACATTTCTGTTCCATTACAGCTCCCTTTTTTAGTAAGTTATTTAAGCAGCAAAGTGCCAGTAAACAGAATTTTGAAAATAATTGGCTGAGAGGCTCTAAAAAAAAAGAAAAAAGCCTCAAATCGCCAAGAGCAAATTTCTTAGTCAGCATGGCTATCTACCTATTCAGACCCCCCCCCCAGCAATCTCTCCATCTCTTTGAGACTTCATTTTCCTTTGTGGCACTGGATTGTCACAGACAGGTAGGTTCCTGAGGTAGTTCAGCAGGGTTACACATGGCAATGGAAATCCCGCCTTGCTCATTGAACCAGGTTTCTCTTTTTCCTGCCATTCTGTACCAGATGCTGGACCACAGCGTTATACAACCTGTGCCTATCTGCCATTTGGGCAAAGGTTTTTATTAAAGTAATTTTCTGTCTCCAAAAAGTGAAGGCTGCTGGAGGTCTGTACTAGACCATTCCTTTCTAAAAGTTCAAAAGGTTATTCCCTCAGTCCCTTCTTCCTTTAATCCCCATTGTATCCTTCATGGTAAAGCTAGATTTAAAGGACACCTATCATCACATTGTCATTGTCAAGTAGTTCGGGTGTGTTTTCCTAAGGTTGGTTGTGTTTTGGTTACATTATCAGTTCTTGGTTTTATTCTTTGGACTTTTCACAGCACTAAGGTTGTTCACAAATTGCTTTGCCCCAGTCACTGCTTATGGTAGGCTTCAAGGTGTTAACATCTTTCTATATCTGGATAATTGCCTTGTATCTTTGCAGATTCATTTCCATTTATCAAGAGTCTTTTCAAACTGTGCAGTAGCTAACATTCAGAAATTTTCTCTCATCCTTTCCCACTGAATTGTATTCTTTTGGGTTTTCTATCAATATCTCGACAATTAAAATAAAAACGGTGCAAATAACCAAAGTGTTTTACCAAAACTAAAACTAACCGAATGGCCCTATTGTCGAAAAATAGCTGTTAATGCCGAAAAAGTCAACAACGACATTTTACGGCATTAACAACAATGCCACCCTTGCCGTAACTTCCTAATCCCTACACCTAACATCCTGTTTATGCAGGGGTGCAAACCCCCCTGCACCACCACACCCCCCAACTTAATATTCCAACTCCGAGATCGCACTACAGTGAGGAAAGGGATGTATTTCCCTAACTGCACTGTACCGTGATCCCTTTACATGAGCAAACTTTATATTTGTGAATGCACAGTCCATTCACAAATATGACGTTTGGTTAAGTAACCTGCACACATGTGAAGTATTTGAACATCTGTTGTTCGAATACTTCATAGCCGTGCAATTGCACGGCAACATTTCAATAGTAATCCATTCTTTTGATGTCTGTTAGATTCTGCCCTGAGAAGAGATTTTCTTTCTCCAGGCAAAGTAGAGATGTTCCAGCAGTTCTTCCTGAGTTTCTACAATCAAAGTCACATATCTGCAAGGAATTTCTCAGGATTTTAGGATATATGGTATCTATGATTCTCATGCTTCCACTGGCCAGCCTCCACATGCAGTGGTACTTTATAGGGTCTATAGTATAACAATGAACGATCGGATGATCGAACATTGTTATATTGACCCCTAAATGTTGAAAACCCAAAACAGCGAACAACCAGAACAGCATTTTTTTCCCCAGGGAAAAAAAAAATCACTGTTCCCCCCAAAAAAAAAAACAAACAAAAAAAAACATTAAACGCTAAATAAAGTGGCAGGGCTTCACCCCCCCCCCCCCCAATTAATATACCAACTCTGAGATCGCACAACAGTGGAGGAAATGGCACAACCTAGACGGCCGGCCCAGCGATTTCTTTCCCTGGGAAAAAAATTAATTGTTCTGGCTGTTCTCTATTTTGCCGGTTCGACATGTTGTGTTCGCTCTAACAGCATTCGATCATCTGATCGTTTGCTGTTCTAAAGTAGACCCATCTTATATCGTACTGGATTCAACATCTGCATCCTTTGTCCTTTCAGATCTGAGTTCTGGGTGGGAGATATAAAAAGAGAGATTGTTTGGTGACTTGACAAGATTTCTTTCAATCCAGGTTTCTTGGTGCATCAGAATTGGCATGGGGGTGTGGTTTCCAAAGGGGTAAAAGTGGAAGCTCTGTGTAATCCATTTGGCAGACAGAAGCAAATAAATGTCATAGAATTGTTGTTAGTGATCAATGCTTTGAAGGCCATAAATCATCTCTGGTCCCCAGGATCTCTGCAACTGTACACAGGCAACACCAAACAGATGTGGCACATAAACAAATAAGGTAGTACCAGATCCTACCCTATTTGCTGGCTGGCTGTGACAGTCTAGAAGATAGCAATTCAGCTGAATTTGATTCTGCAGACTTCATACATTCCTTTACAGCAACACCTAACTGCAGACAAGCTCAGCAGGACTAAGGCTAACCCCAACAAATGGAAACTTTATACTGAGGTCTTAGAAGAAATTTATAGCTAAACACACACATAGATCTGTTTGCCTCCTTTCATAACAGACAGTTAGAGAAATCATGCCGCTCCTCCCCCAACTAGTCAAGAAAGATGATGCCTTCTCATTTTGTCTGGATGATGGATGTTCCCCATATATTTTTTTCCCTTTTCATTGATCCTGGGGTCTCTTCTGGCTAAGATGCAACAAGGATTTTCCAAAATTGTATTATTTAAACTATTCTGGAGCCCTGCAACACTTTTTTTTTTTTTTTTCAATTTTACAAGAATTTACTGTAAGCTTACAAAAGTTGCCCTGAGACAAACACACAAATAGGTGGTCAGGTAATACACCCTACAAATCAATACCTAACTGCCCTTCTTGTTAGAAATTTTTTTTTAATTTTTTTTCTGCATTTGTTGAGCATGGGTAAGGAGATGGAAAAGCAGGAACGGAAAAAAATGCAAGTGGAAAACAAGGAAATAAATACTTCATAACAAGGATTTCCTACAGCCCCTTCTTTCTTTCTCTTCTTTTCTTCTTTATTCTTGATTATTGTGTGATTCTGTGTATTCTTGTCCTTCACTTTTTCTTATTCCTCAAGTGAATTCTTTCCCATTTTCCATTTCTGGTTCTTTTTGTCCTTTCTTCTAAGCTTATGCTTGCTGAGATAGGTTTGTTTGAAGAAAAGGAAAGTGTTGTTGCTCATTCTAGGGAAGAGGTTGTCTGGATAATTGAATGTACTATTCCAGCTCATTATGATTTTGCCTATGCTCATCAGCTCTTCAAGGTAGTCTTAACATGGAAGGCTGTTTGCTTGTTGCTATCTGAGCTTTGATACTATGGTGAGTGAATTGAGTTAAATATACAACTTTACAAGAGTCATTTTACACAAGTACAGAGTTTATTTGAGAAATAATCCTTTTATTCCTTCATCAGACTGTAAAGAGGTACCAAGGCCAGAGCTTCTAGACAAAACTCAAGCCTTCATGAAAGCTGATCAGGTGTTTGCCTCCTTGTAGGGTATGAGGAAAGGACAGCCAGTGTCCGAGCTGACAATTTACAGGTAATTGTCTAATGCTATTGATTTTTGTTTTGTAACACTTAATAAACACACTAACAGGCAGGGTTCAAGCCCACCTGTTTTATTTGTTTCCTCATTTGCATTGCCAGGGTGTGGATTTTTCTGCCTTTTGTACATAAATTTTTGTTGGGTTTGTTCACTAGCATTGTTCTTTCAGTGCTTTTCTGTCCCTACTGGGCAAAACAATATGTGAAGTTTTTGCATTCCCATTGGTCTTTATAAGGTGATCTGCTGTATCTCCTGATATTTAGAGCATGTGGAAAATGCCCTTTAGCTTTGAAAACTGGATGGTACTAAAGGGTAGGACCCACTTAGTTTAGGCTTCTTCAACAGTGATCTATTAGAACAAGTTTACTTACACAAATGTACTATTTCTGCCAGACTTTGCTGTCTTGGTAGTTGACTATCCCTGAGGCTGCCTTGTACAGATAACCTACTCTTCAGTCTCATTCTGTCTCTTCTACTGATAATGAATATGGGCTTCTGGAAAGGCTGTGTAAGTGGATATTTGTGACCTCCATATTGTACCTTATGACACTGAATTATCTCATGTGGACACGTCATTTTCTGTGTGACATTTTGGATGACATATTGCATATTGCGGAAGGTTGACCTGACCAATCAGGTACTGCATCTTCTGTGTACAGGAATCTCTTGGTTAACACTTCCGAAGAAGTTGTAAGGGAAGCAGAATCTAGCAAGGCAGTGGCACTCCTATCTTTGCCTTAGTAGTTTTGACATTGACAGATGCATCTTTTAAAATATCTGTGCTGTTTGGGCCTGAAATTTACCAACATTTCCATGAGAAAAAGGAGAAATGTCAACCATTTTCAACCACAGGGATTACCTTTCATTCTTCCCAAGGTTCCTTTTCTTGACTAGAAAGGATCATGAGGAAGCCACTTTTTTAACATGGACTACTGAGCCTCAGCATCAGGTGGGGGGGGGGTGCTAATGGTCAGTTCTTATCCATAAATCAGCTAAGTCACTGTACATTAGCCATAGGTCTCAGCATTCCCAGGGATGCTTTGGATTGTCTATAGGGGTTAGTTCTCAACCTCCCTTCAACCATCATCTCTTTGATGTGACCATTGGGAGGCCCTTCCTTCCTCCACCTTTCTCCATGATGCAAAATAAACAAGGATGATTTGATAAGGAGGCTTATCAGCAATGGATACTTTATACCATTCAATTCCAGACCAAAATTTCCATCTCTACCTTTGCCAGATATGACACTTCATTGGAAAGTACAAATGAGGAAGGGTGCACAATATTTGCTCCTAAAGAGAGGCATCTGAGAGGTCCCAGCAAGCAAAGCAAAGGCATGGATTGTATCCTAGATTCTTTTTGCTGCCAAAAAAAGATGCAGACTTCAGGCTTCTATTACTCCTCAGGACCCTAACCTTCTTCACAAAAAGTACCTTCTGCATGGTCATGTTGTAATCCATCCTTCCATGTCTGTAAACACAAAATAGGATATACTGTTTTGAATGCTGTGATGCTTGTATTCACAGAAAAATTGCCAAAACATCCAAGAAGTTCTTGCACTACAAAACAGGAGCATGTTGTTAACAGTTTTGGTAACTTTCATTTGGTGTCACCTTAAAATTACTTTCTTATTGCCAGTCATATCCCAAGACAGCCCAGTTCATTAGCAGAAAATCTCACCTGCTGCCTGCTGATGCCTCATGTGTGGCCTCTTAGCCATTTTGTAGCCAAGACTATGATATAGCATTGGGGGAATCCTTGCTGCAGCCTCTTTGCATAGCCAACCAGTTCCAAATGCAGCAGCTTGTTTTCCTTTATTCCTCCCTTGAGAAGGTGTTCCAGAAATGCACTTATGCATAAGTGGCCCCCCGGTCTCCTTTATGCTTTTCCCAGTTTTCACATATTCCAAGACTTTTAGAGAAAGCCAAAATACACAAGGCCAAAGTTATTCATATGAATTCATTTTGGCCACAGCAAGTGTGGTCTGCCATGCAGTGGCCTTATTTTCTCTACATGTCCCTCTGTCTGAGACCACCTGGGAGGCTATCATCACACATGTCCTGGAAGCTCCACCTAAACTAGTACTCTTTACTAATCTCTACATCTTAATTCTGGCCTGCACTACTCATCAGCTAAAGTCCATCTCTCAGCTATTTCAAATGTGCATCATGTTGCCAATTGCTTATCTGGGGCAGTTTTATAGATCTGCAAAACATTCCTCAGGAGGACATTTCGTCTCCTTCCACCAGTTAAAAGATCCTGCTCCACTGCGGGATCTATGCTGGGTGTCTTGGGACACTCCTTTACTGGTGGCTATTACTTCTACCAGGATAATTTCTGGACTACAAACCTTATCTGTTCTTCTGACATATCTTGGGTTCCACAAAGGCATAGTATTCATGAGAACAAGTCTGGCCATTATGACAAAGAATGCAACAGAGATAAATATGAATCAGGCTATCAGTCTTCCAATATTCTTTCCAGGTTATACCAACAAAGGGGAATACATGTTGTGCTGCATGGATGGCTCTAGTCAGCTCAGGTCTTATGTTAACAAAAGTAAACCAGTCAGAAAAGGATCTCATCTATTTCTGTCTGTCTCCATTAATAATTCAGGACTCAAATTGTTAAAGCTAACTCCCTCAAAATGGTTTTCAAATGCGTCAGATTTTATTATGAAAAGCACAACACATTCATATTGACAGCTCAGGGATCACCCAGTCTGGGCTATGGCTGCTTCACACACTTTCTTTAAGAATACATCTTTGGATGGTATTTGTGCAGTGGCTACATGGGAATCACTGATCCAGCCGTGGTGGTGCAGCGGTTAGCATTGTCGCCTCACAGCAAGAGGTTCTCCTGTTCGATTCTCGGCTGGAGCGCCTTCTGTGTGGAATCTGCATATCTTCCCCGCAGTCGAGTGACATTAAAGACATGCAGGTGGGTGCGTGCGTGAATGTGTGTACCTTCCTTGAAGGTTGGGCGTCAGGCTGGCACCTCAGCACCGTAAAAATCCACTGCCAATCATTAGCGGACCGGAGTTCTGCTGTAGCGACCACTAACTGGGAAAAGCCGAAAGACATTACTTACTACATGGGAATCACTGAATCCTTTTGCAAGACACTATAAGCTGGAATTGATCTCAAGATATATGTCTTCATTGGGAGCCATCAATATTTGTAGCATTCTTTTATGAGGACCGACCAAAGAATATAGTTTGGGATTTGGTGTTGAAGATGAAGAGACAGGTATTCAATCCTAAATATGAAAGTTATATACTTACCAACATCTTCATCACCATTGCTTCCCACCATCTCCAGCTTGAACCTTGCAGGTTTTGCCAACAAATTTCTCAAGTGTAGGTATAAAGTCATTATATAGGGTTTCTGTCTTGCCTGGGCTTGCAATATCTGGAGATGGGTTTTCTTTCTTTCTTTCTTTCTTTCTTTCTTTCTTTCTTTCTTTCTTTCTTTCTTTCTTTCTTTCTTTCCAGTGAATTGTGGGAAAAGGGTTGAGGCCTTAAAACCTGGGGAAGGTCTCATAGGTGGGCTAACTCCTGCTGGTTTTATTCCTGAAGGTGATGAGTATTGGGCCACCAATGCAATTATATTGTGGTAAGTACATAACTTAGTTATCTACAATAACCATTTTTTTTAACATTTTGGTAGAAATTCATGTTTTTCAAATGTAGAAACTGACCCTGGGATTCCACCTAAAGAAAACAACATTTGCTGACATTGAAAGTAATTTTCTTTGCACCTAAGCATCAAGCTATTTATGAAATTCTGAAGCTTAATGCTGTCCTCATTCCAGATCACAAGCATGCCTAGTTTGCAGTCATCTACAAATTAAGTTAATGAAATTCTTCTGTTTGGTTTAACATGACAAAAGACAACAAGAAATAAGAAGTCCAAAAACGGACTTCAGTGTAACCACACTTCTTACACTTGTTTACCACAGACTTCAA